>NC_134358.1:312055706-312409039 GCF_048569485.1 Anomaloglossus baeobatrachus | reverse complement strand
TATTCATTCAGGCTAAAGCATCTCCCTTTTGATGGGACTTGAGGAAGGCAACTTTGGCTTGATCTGAAGTGAAGTAGAAAGGAATAAGTTTAAAATGGAGCAACCATTGGTTCAGAAACCCTCTGCATAACTTTGGATCTCTATTAAACTGAAGGGGAGACGCAAGAAGGAGTCTGGAAGCAGAGGCGGAACTGACCACTGGATACAACCTGGAAGCTGGAGAGATGGTGGCTTGAAGACTGTTCAGGTGGGTATTCACTGATGTCATAAAGGCCAGCATCTAAGTCTATGTCACACATTGGCAGACAAGCTCCTGTTGTACTCCGGCCAATAGGGCAGCATTGGTGCAAGCAGGATCCATGGCCTTAGCAAACTGTTATGCTTGCAGGGCAAGCACAGTATTAGTGAGTCCACTGGACCAAAAGTACCATTCACTTGCCAGGAAGAGAGAACTGGACTGGCCGCTGAGTCTTCACTACTGCCACAGGAGGTTTCATGAGTACACACGCTGTTAAGCAGCCAGCAGAGACCAGCCCTTGGGGATCTGCGGTTCCTCAGCAGCTAGCCCCACCAACATAATACAGTGTCTGGTGATAGAAACAGCAGCAGCCGGAGTCGTGGATTCTGCTGGGATTGATAGATGGATGGATGCAGCAGTTGCCAATGTGGATACTTGCGGCAGTGGGTATTGTGGTAGGTGACCAGTTTAGATACTTGCCGCAGCATCAGTAGACTACTAATGCACTAAAACAAAGATAAGAATCAGCAGTAGAAGACAACAAAAATACAGCAGGACCACAATGGGACCTGAGAACTAGCAACATTAGGAACTTATTGCCCAGGCACCTCCCTTAAGGAGAAAGTGCCTTAAAAACCTGAAACCACTCAGCTGACCTGAGAGGCACTTTTGGGTCAGGGCACACTGTCCTTTTAGGAAAAAGGGTGGGGCAGTGCAAGCAACCTATGGGCATTCCCAGGAGCCCTATGTGGTGTGTGCTGGCCCTGGGAGACAGCAGCATGATCCGAGGGCATGGCAGCCACTGTAGGGCGGCTGGGCAGGTGAGATAACTAACAATCCTGCCTAGGGAAGGGGCAGGACTGTGTGGGGATGCTGGTATAGAAATTACAGTGATAAACTTCTGGCATAGCCTCTGCTTTTTTAGACATATTCAATAACATCCTATCTAAAGATAAGTGAACCTATTGGGTTCATGTTCGCCAACTTTACAGGTGTTCGCTGAAGAGCTCAACAAATATTTCCGAACACAAATGAACTCAATGGGAGGGAAACCTTATTTGTAAATAAGGGCTAGGGACGCTGGTGGTGTTAGTAAGGGCTAGGGGACTGGTTTCAGTAAGGACTAGGGGGCGGCAAAACAAACAAAATAAGGAATAAAGCAGGACAGATATATTTACTGATTTTTCCGTGTGCCTGTCACATTGTTTCTGGGTCCACTCATTAACCCTCATACATATTCCCTGCTTCCCCTCCCCACCGACAGTCTTGGCGTCTTTGATTGGTTGCAGTCAGACCACGCCACAAACATGTGTGATAGCGTCTGTGATTGGTTGGAATCACACTCACTGTCTGAGTCCTGTAATGAAGTGTACAAATAAATAAATAAAAAGTAAAAAAAAAATCGGCATATATTGATATTCTGTGCAGATGAAGCACACAGCTACAGGCTCCATGCCCCAGCTGTGTACTTATCTTGGCTGTGCATCAAAATATGAGGGACCCCATGTGGATTTTTAAAAATTATTTAGAAAAACTATTTTAAAAAATGGTGTGCGATTCCCCCGATTTTGATACACAGCTAGGATAAAGCCAAAAGATGGGGGCTGGTATTCTCATGCTGGGGAGGCTCTTGGTTATTGTGCAACCCCAGTTTAAAAATAGCAGCCTGCAGCCATCCAGAATTGTCGCATCCATTATATGCAACAATCCCAGCACTTTACCCAGCTCATCCCGATTGCCCTGGTGCAATGGCAATCGGGTTAATATCAGGGGTTAATGACAGCTCACAGCTGCCACTACGCCCTAGATTAGTAATGGGATACATCTATGGCACCCCCCATTGCTAAGCTGTAAGAGGAAAGAAATAAAAAGAAGTACCAAAAAAAGGTTATTTGAAATCAAATACAAAAAAACTCACCCTTTTTCACCCTTATATTAACCCCACAAACAGCCAGGTTTGACATAATCCACATTAGGTCCCACGACGACCCTGGCTCTGATAAATCCTGCAGTTGCAGCATGTGAGCTCAGAACATAACCGCCCGCTCTGGATGCAGGCACAAACTGACTGAGCCTCAGCTGTGTGTGCAGTCACAGCTGGAGGTTCCCATGGTACCCCACATAGGACTGCAGGAAATCTCACCTTAGGTGAAATGATTGAACTAAGTGACCTCACCTAAGGTGAACTGAGTTTAATCATACCTGCATCACCTGGTAGAAAACGATTTTGCTGAACCAAATCTGTATCTTCTGGCAAAACAATGTATCAAAATGTGATGCGGTTTTGATGCAGTATTAATGCCAGTTTTCACCAGGAAATTCAGTTTTGATGCAGGAGTATTATGTATGAATTTCAGCACCAAATCTGCATCTCTTGATAAATAGCAAAAAAAGGTATCAATTGAATGGAGCCTTTAATTATTTAACAGAAATATACAAGGAACGTACCACCTCCTGGTGGGAGGTCCAATCGCTCGAGAGTTATTTAAAGATAGGTACCCCGAGGTACCTGCGAATTTCTCTCACACTAGGCTATAGGTATTAAAGCTCTGATTTGGCTGAAAGATGGGAAAGGGAGGTAACAGAGTATTCACTTAAACTAATGGCTTTATTGTTGGAGGAGGAACGTAAAAATTTGGCTAGTTTAGAATCTGTCCTTAAAGAGCAGATTGATGTAACAAAGAAATTCTCTAGTGATAGAGAATTTGCTGCAAAGAAAGTCTCACTACAGAATACAATTGAAAAGTTCCAATATCATTTGAAAGAAAAAAGCATACATTTTATGTTAGAGATCTGCAGGAATTTCGGGACAATAAGGCCTATAATTTTTTCTTTTCTAGACCTTCTAGACCAAGCAAGCAAGAGAGTACATTGACTGATACTGATGCTTCTGACCTAGAGGGGAGGGGTGTGGCTCCTCGAGGTAAGGGAAAACAGAAGGGTAGAGGAAGGGGTAATAACCATTTTTTGAAACAAGCAAATTACTTCTTGAGAAAAGGAAATTTCCCTTCACCACAGGGTCAACCGAGATAATCAATTTATCAGAACACATACTGTCAGATACGGAGAGGTCAGTATTAAGTAAAGGCTTGTCTTTCTTGCCAATATCTGACATTAATCATTTTGAGGGTGTGAAAGATTTGAATTTATTTATCCGTAAGTTGAAGTGGAGAAAGCATTTCATTAGACAAGACAAACTACAGTATGCAGTTAGGAATTTCTGAGGATTTTTTGGAGGATGTCAGACTACTATACAGCATAGGAGAAGCTAACCATAATCAGAGTGGCTTAGGACCCTTCACAGACCTTAAGTTAAAAAGTGAGAAAATGCCTCCATCTGTAAGTAATGTAGGATCTATTGAGATATCTTGTAATTTGGTGACCAAGGATCTTGAAAAAATACATTCAAAACACTCTTGGAATTTCAATCTGACAAAGAAAGAAATGGAGAGTTTGTTGGCACTAGAAAAATCCCCCGATCTGGGATCAAACAATTTAAAACAATCAGACAAAGGGGGAAATGTGGTTCTGATGGATGTTGAAAATTACAAAAAAATGTGTCTGGATATTTTGAATGACACTAACAGTTATAGTAGACTTATTGATAATCCTGCAAAGGCTTTCAGTTATGAATTGAAAAACATCTTGATGGAGGCAAAAGATAAAGATCTGATAGACAAAGTGGAGTTTGATTTCCTGTTCCCAAGATTTCCTATTATCTCCACCTTCAATTGCCTTCCAAAGGTGCATAAGGGGATGAATCCTCTGAAGGGAAGACCAATTGTGTCTGGGGTGGGGAGCTTGACGCAAAATCTGAACATCTATTTGGATAAACTCTTGAGACTATTTGTGGTCTCTTTAAATTCATACTTGAGGGACACAACAGATCTGTTGAAAAAACTGGAGGGCATTACCATTCAGGAAGATGTTATCTTTGCAAGTATCGATGTGGAATCCCTATATTCCTCCATCAAATATGAGATTGGTCTAGAAGTGATTGCATACTTCCTGAATAGTAGAGGTAGGCAATATGATGAACACAACTTTCTTACTGAGAATTTTGGAGTTTTGCCTTACACACAATGTTTTCTAGTTTGGAGACCACATCTACCACTATCAGGGGCACTGTGATGGGCAGCCCCTTGTGCTTCATCTTATGCAAATCTGCTCCTGGGCTGATGGAAGGAGACTGTGGTGTTCGGTGATGACTCTGCACTGTCCACTGAGAATATCTTGATGTGGTGCAGGTTCATAGAAAGTGAGTTCATCCTATGGAGGGGGTCTGAACTTGAACTGTCAGAGGTGGTGATAAAATTGAATAAGAACGTTTTGGGCCTACACTTTACGTATGAGGTGAACCACTCTAAACTGCCCTTTTTGGACATTTTGATTGAAAGATCTGAAACGAGGTTGATTGCCACTAGTACACATCGAAAACTAACATCAACAAATTCTTTGTTGAGGTGGGAGAGTGGACACCCATGGAATTTGAAAAAAGATATCCCAAAGGGTCAGTTTTCTATAGTTAAGAGAAATTGTTCCAGTGTTGAGACGTATGCGGCACAATCGAATAGTGTATGGCTTTCGTGTTACTCGCTCCTTAGCAAGTATTTCCCATTGACTTACATTGCGCCCGCTACTCGTAACAAATATGCGAGTAGCGGACAGTACTTGCTAACAGCATAGCGAGTATGAATAGTTAAATACTCGTTCAACAGAAATTGTGAGTTATAAGTGGTTATCAATTGTATTTGATTCAGTTTGCTGTTATGTTGTGGGCATTTTTGTTGAAACAGCAAATCTTTTTTGCATTTAGTAGCCCTTTTATAACCTTCGGTTATAACCCCTATCTTCAATCTGTGGGCTATGTCCCTTGATTGAATTTCAAAAGATTTGTTTTTTGAGCAGATTCTTTTAGCCCTTTAAAACTGACCCACTAGAATTCTGCAGATGTAGTTGTTGGATGTGATGAAGTAGCAAGGAGTAGCGAGTTTGTAGCTGTGGGTTTTCTAAACATATCAGTAATGATTTCTCTGTTCTGAGATACCTCGATGTTGAGGTCAAGAAAATCTACTTTTTTTCCACATTTGTTTGTTAATGTAATATCTAGTTCAATACAATTTAGTTTAGAGATGAATTGGTTAAGTTCTTTCTCGGATCTTTCCCAGATGAATAAAACGTTATTTTTGTATCACAGCAATTCCTGTACTCGTGTCACTTCTAGTATAGAGTCACCATCGAAGAGTTCTCTGTCCCAAACACCTATAAATATATTTGCACATGAGATGGCATGGAACACCCCTAATTTGCATTTGAACATAGATATGATCATTGAAAATAAAGCACAGCGTCCATATGGAATGGGCTGGGGATAATTCTATGCGCCCTGACGTGCACATGTGGGAAATTACACAAAATAAGATAGACCAGGTTGAATGGTTGGACCAGGGTAATGCCGTGGATATAGTATATCTTCACTTCAGTAAAACATTCGATAAAGTTATCACATGACATCCTCAATGAAAAAAAGAACAAGTACAGAATCGACAAAAAATCAGTTACATTGATTCACAGCTGGCTTAATAATTGTGCACAAATTGTGCACTAAATGACTACAGATCAAACTGGAGAAAAGTTAAAAGTGGGGTGCTGCAAGGCTCTGTCCTGGGCCCAGTGCTGTTTAATATCTTCATAAAGAATCTGGACAATGGAATTACTGGAGAACCCAGTCAGCACGAGGAGGGCATCATGAAGGGTGATGCTGGCCGATTCTAACATCTCTTGGAGCTCCCTCCCTCCATAAGCAGACGTCACTTCTATGGCAGAAGCTTAGTAAGTTTCACGTTTATACCTTTTATTTTAATGTAACTGTTATGCCGTAATGTGTATTGTTCCCTTTTGTAACTTCTTGTATATTCTTTAAACACTGCCTATTTTCGGATTAAATATATAAAAATTTAAGAGTTTCTTTCCTTATGCTTTATATACGAATCCAAAACCCCGAAGGGCCTTATGCTATCTGAAACGGGTTCCCAGCTACCTGTAGAAAGTCTGGGTGGTGGCAGCGTAATTGTTATTGCATAGAATTATTGGAGTGCTATCATTAAGGGTACCGAGGTATATAAATATTCCATTAGCAGGAATCAGAGAGATACATTTACCCTTGCTGTGAGACCTCCAATATTTGGCATTATCAGCTCAGCAGCCTCATCTTATGCATTGTCCTGCAGTACCAAAAGTGGCCTGCAGACAAGGGGGGCGCTAGAGAGTAGTCGTGTGTAACAAATCAGTGAACAGCTGCGGATTTCTGAGGGACTTCCCCGGCTGTTCGTGACAAATTGGCAAGCACCCCGAAACACCGTGTCTGCAAATTGGGATTCTGATCTGGCTTATATATCCTGAGTCATATTGCAAAGGATTGTTGAAAATCCACTTGTGACTTTTAGGATCGCTACTTCCAATAGGTGGCGCTGTGCTAGAGTTTGTCTCCTTTACTGGAGAGACAATTTGAATATTTCCCAGAGGGGCATTGCAGCTATAAGTCCCCTTACCTGGCAGCCAGACTGGCTTGCAAAGTCTCCTTAAGGAGAATAGTGTTCCCCCGTGGTCCCCACATAGCTTTCTCATGAGCCAGATCAGACACCCCCATACTTTGCACTGACGAGGGGCAAGCACCCCGAAACACCGTGTCTGCAAATTGGGATTCTGATCTGGCTTATATATCCTGAGTCATATTGCAAAGGATTGTTGAAAATCCACTTGTGACTTTTAGGATCGCTACTTCCAATAGGTGGCGCTGTGCTAGAGTTTGTCTCCTTTACTGGAGAGACAATTTGAATATTTCCCAGAGGGGCATTGCAGCTATAAGTCCCCTTACCTGGCAGCCAGACTGGCTTGCAAAGTCTCCTTAAGGAGAATAGTGTTCCCCCGTGGTCCCCACATAGCTTTCTCATGAGCCAGATCAGACACCCCCATACTTTGCACTGACGAGGGGCAAGCACCCCGAAACACCGTGTCTGCAAATTGGGATTCTGATCTGGCTTATATATCCTGAGTCATATTGCAAAGGATTGTTGAAAATCCACTTGTGACTTTTAGGATCGCTACTTCCAATAGGTGGCGCTGTGCTAGAGTTTGTCTCCTTTACTGGAGAGACAATTTGAATATTTCCCAGAGGGGCATTGCAGCTATAAGTCCCCTTACCTGGCAGCCAGACTGGCTTGCAAAGTCTCCTTAAGGAGAATAGTGTTCCCCCGTGGTCCCCACATAGCTTTCTCATGAGCCAGATCAGACACCCCCATACTTTGCACTGACGAGGGGCAAGCACCCCGAAACACCGTGTCTGCAAATTGGGATTCTGATCTGGCTTATATATCCTGAGTCATATTGCAAAGGATTGTTGAAAATCCACTTGTGACTTTTAGGATCGCTACTTCCAATAGGTGGCGCTGTGCTAGAGTTTGTCTCCTTTACTGGAGAGACAATTTGAATATTTCCCAGAGGGGCATTGCAGCTATAAGTCCCCTTACCTGGCAGCCAGACTGGCTTGCAAAGTCTCCTTAAGGAGAATAGTGTTCCCCCGTGGTCCCCACATAGCTTTCTCATGAGCCAGATCAGACACCCCCATACTTTGCACTGACGAGGGGCAAGCACCCCGAAACACCGTGTCTGCAAATTGGGATTCTGATCTGGCTTATATATCCTGAGTCATATTGCAAAGGATTGTTGAAAATCCACTTGTGACTTTTAGGATCGCTACTTCCAATAGGTGGCGCTGTGCTAGAGTTTGTCTCCTTTACTGGAGAGACAATTTGAATATTTCCCAGAGGGGCATTGCAGCTATAAGTCCCCTTACCTGGCAGCCAGACTGGCTTGCAAAGTCTCCTTAAGGAGAATAGTGTTCCCCCGTGGTCCCCACATAGCTTTCTCATGAGCCAGATCAGACACCCCCATACTTTGCACTGATGAGGGGCAAGCACCCCGAAACACCGTGTCTGCAAATTGGGATTCTGATCTGGCTTATATATCCTGAGTCATATTGCAAAGGATTGTTGAAAATCCACTTGTGACTTTTAGGATCGCTACTTCCAATAGGTGGCGCTGTGCTAGAGTTTGTCTCCTTTACTGGAGAGACAATTTGAATATTTCCCAGAGGGGCATTGCAGCTATAAGTCCCCTTACCTGGCAGCCAGACTGGCTTGCAAAGTCTCCTTAAGGAGAATAGTGTTCCCCCGTGGTCCCCACATAGCTTTCTCATGAGCCAGATCAGACACCCCCATACTTTGCACTGACGAGGGGCAAGCACCCCGAAACACCGTGTCTGCAAATTGGGATTCTGATCTGGCTTATATATCCTGAGTCATATTGCAAAGGATTGTTGAAAATCCACTTGTGACTTTTAGGATCGCTACTTCCAATAGGTGGCGCTGTGCTAGAGTTTGTCTCCTTTACTGGAGAGACAATTTGAATATTTCCCAGAGGGGCATTGCAGCTATAAGTCCCCTTACCTGGCAGCCAGACTGGCTTGCAAAGTCTCCTTAAGGAGAATAGTGTTCCCCCGTGGTCCCCACATAGCTTTCTCATGAGCCAGATCAGACACCCCCATACTTTGCACTGACGAGGGGCAAGCACCCCGAAACACCGTGTCTGCAAATTGGGATTCTGATCTGGCTTATATATCCTGAGTCATATTGCAAAGGATTGTTGAAAATCCACTTGTGACTTTTAGGATCGCTACTTCCAATAGGTGGCGCTGTGCTAGAGTTTGTCTCCTTTACTGGAGAGACAATTTGAATATTTCCCAGAGGGGCATTGCAGCTATAAGTCCCCTTACCTGGCAGCCAGACTGGCTTGCAAAGTCTCCTTAAGGAGAATAGTGTTCCCCCGTGGTCCCCACATAGCTTTCTCATGAGCCAGATCAGACACCCCCATACTTTGCACTGACGAGGGGCAAGCACCCCGAAACACCGTGTCTGCAAATTGGGATTCTGATCTGGCTTATATATCCTGAGTCATATTGCAAAGGATTGTTGAAAATCCACTTGTGACTTTTAGGATCGCTACTTCCAATAGGTGGCGCTGTGCTAGAGTTTGTCTCCTTTACTGGAGAGACAATTTGAATATTTCCCAGAGGGGCATTGCAGCTATAAGTCCCCTTACCTGGCAGCCAGACTGGCTTGCAAAGTCTCCTTAAGGAGAATAGTGTTCCCCCGTGGTCCCCACATAGCTTTCTCATGAGCCAGATCAGACACCCCCATACTTTGCACTGACGAGGGGCAAGCACCCCGAAACACCGTGTCTGCAAATTGGGATTCTGATCTGGCTTATATATCCTGAGTCATATTGCAAAGGATTGTTGAAAATCCACTTGTGACTTTTAGGATCGCTACTTCCAATAGGTGGCGCTGTGCTAGAGTTTGTCTCCTTTACTGGAGAGACAATTTGAATATTTCCCAGAGGGGCATTGCAGCTATAAGTCCCCTTACCTGGCAGCCAGACTGGCTTGCAAAGTCTCCTTAAGGAGAATAGTGTTCCCCCGTGGTCCCCACATAGCTTTCTCATGAGCCAGATCAGACACCCCCATACTTTGCACTGACGAGGGGCAAGCACCCCGAAACACCGTGTCTGCAAATTGGGATTCTGATCTGGCTTATATATCCTGAGTCATATTGCAAAGGATTGTTGAAAATCCACTTGTGACTTTTAGGATCGCTACTTCCAATAGGTGGCGCTGTGCTAGAGTTTGTCTCCTTTACTGGAGAGACAATTTGAATATTTCCCAGAGGGGCATTGCAGCTATAAGTCCCCTTACCTGGCAGCCAGACTGGCTTGCAAAGTCTCCTTAAGGAGAATAGTGTTCCCCCGTGGTCCCCACATAGCTTTCTCATGAGCCAGATCAGACACCCCCATACTTTGCACTGACGAGGGGCAAGCACCCCGAAACACCGTGTCTGCAAATTGGGATTCTGATCTGGCTTATATATCCTGAGTCATATTGCAAAGGATTGTTGAAAATCCACTTGTGACTTTTAGGATCGCTACTTCCAATAGGTGGCGCTGTGCTAGAGTTTGTCTCCTTTACTGGAGAGACAATTTGAATATTTCCCAGAGGGGCATTGCAGCTATAAGTCCCCTTACCTGGCAGCCAGACTGGCTTGCAAAGTCTCCTTAAGGAGAATAGTGTTCCCCCGTGGTCCCCACATAGCTTTCTCATGAGCCAGATCAGACACCCCCATACTTTGCACTGACGAGGGGCAAGCACCCCGAAACACCGTGTCTGCAAATTGGGATTCTGATCTGGCTTATATATCCTGAGTCATATTGCAAAGGATTGTTGAAAATCCACTTGTGACTTTTAGGATCGCTACTTCCAATAGGTGGCGCTGTGCTAGAGTTTGTCTCCTTTACTGGAGAGACAATTTGAATATTTCCCAGAGGGGCATTGCAGCTATAAGTCCCCTTACCTGGCAGCCAGACTGGCTTGCAAAGTCTCCTTAAGGAGAATAGTGTTCCCCCGTGGTCCCCACATAGCTTTCTCATGAGCCAGATCAGACACCCCCATACTTTGCACTGACGAGGGGCAAGCACCCCGAAACACCGTGTCTGCAAATTGGGATTCTGATCTGGCTTATATATCCTGAGTCATATTGCAAAGGATTGTTGAAAATCCACTTGTGACTTTTAGGATCGCTACTTCCAATAGGTGGCGCTGTGCTAGAGTTTGTCTCCTTTACTGGAGAGACAATTTGAATATTTCCCAGAGGGGCATTGCAGCTATAAGTCCCCTTACCTGGCAGCCAGACTGGCTTGCAAAGTCTCCTTAAGGAGAATAGTGTTCCCCCGTGGTCCCCACATAGCTTTCTCATGAGCCAGATCAGACACCCCCATACTTTGCACTGACGAGGGGCAAGCACCCCGAAACACCGTGTCTGCAAATTGGGATTCTGATCTGGCTTATATATCCTGAGTCATATTGCAAAGGATTGTTGAAAATCCACTTGTGACTTTTAGGATCGCTACTTCCAATAGGTGGCGCTGTGCTAGAGTTTGTCTCCTTTACTGGAGAGACAATTTGAATATTTCCCAGAGGGGCATTGCAGCTATAAGTCCCCTTACCTGGCAGCCAGACTGGCTTGCAAAGTCTCCTTAAGGAGAATAGTGTTCCCCCGTGGTCCCCACATAGCTTTCTCATGAGCCAGATCAGACACCCCCATACTTTGCACTGACGAGGGGCAAGCACCCCGAAACACCGTGTCTGCAAATTGGGATTCTGATCTGGCTTATATATCCTGAGTCATATTGCAAAGGATTGTTGAAAATCCACTTGTGACTTTTAGGATCGCTACTTCCAATAGGTGGCGCTGTGCTAGAGTTTGTCTCCTTTACTGGAGAGACAATTTGAATATTTCCCAGAGGGGCATTGCAGCTATAAGTCCCCTTACCTGGCAGCCAGACTGGCTTGCAAAGTCTCCTTAAGGAGAATAGTGTTCCCCCGTGGTCCCCACATAGCTTTCTCATGAGCCAGATCAGACACCCCCATACTTTGCACTGACGAGGGGCAAGCACCCCGAAACACCGTGTCTGCAAATTGGGATTCTGATCTGGCTTATATATCCTGAGTCATATTGCAAAGGATTGTTGAAAATCCACTTGTGACTTTTAGGATCGCTACTTCCAATAGGTGGCGCTGTGCTAGAGTTTGTCTCCTTTACTGGAGAGACAATTTGAATATTTCCCAGAGGGGCATTGCAGCTATAAGTCCCCTTACCTGGCAGCCAGACTGGCTTGCAAAGTCTCCTTAAGGAGAATAGTGTTCCCCCGTGGTCCCCACATAGCTTTCTCATGAGCCAGATCAGACACCCCCATACTTTGCACTGACGAGGGGCAAGCACCCCGAAACACCGTGTCTGCAAATTGGGATTCTGATCTGGCTTATATATCCTGAGTCATATTGCAAAGGATTGTTGAAAATCCACTTGTGACTTTTAGGATCGCTACTTCCAATAGGTGGCGCTGTGCTAGAGTTTGTCTCCTTTACTGGAGAGACAATTTGAATATTTCCCAGAGGGGCATTGCAGCTATAAGTCCCCTTACCTGGCAGCCAGACTGGCTTGCAAAGTCTCCTTAAGGAGAATAGTGTTCCCCCGTGGTCCCCACATAGCTTTCTCATGAGCCAGATCAGACACCCCCATACTTTGCACTGACGAGGGGCAAGCACCCCGAAACACCGTGTCTGCAAATTGGGATTCTGATCTGGCTTATATATCCTGAGTCATATTGCAAAGGATTGTTGAAAATCCACTTGTGACTTTTAGGATCGCTACTTCCAATAGGTGGCGCTGTGCTAGAGTTTGTCTCCTTTACTGGAGAGACAATTTGAATATTTCCCAGAGGGGCATTGCAGCTATAAGTCCCCTTACCTGGCAGCCAGACTGGCTTGCAAAGTCTCCTTAAGGAGAATAGTGTTCCCCCGTGGTCCCCACATAGCTTTCTCATGAGCCAGATCAGACACCCCCATACTTTGCACTGACGAGGGGCAAGCACCCCGAAACACCGTGTCTGCAAATTGGGATTCTGATCTGGCTTATATATCCTGAGTCATATTGCAAAGGATTGTTGAAAATCCACTTGTGACTTTTAGGATCGCTACTTCCAATAGGTGGCGCTGTGCTAGAGTTTGTCTCCTTTACTGGAGAGACAATTTGAATATTTCCCAGAGGGGCATTGCAGCTATAAGTCCCCTTACCTGGCAGCCAGACTGGCTTGCAAAGTCTCCTTAAGGAGAATAGTGTTCCCCCGTGGTCCCCACATAGCTTTCTCATGAGCCAGATCAGACACCCCCATACTTTGCACTGACGAGGGGCAAGCACCCCGAAACACCGTGTCTGCAAATTGGGATTCTGATCTGGCTTATATATCCTGAGTCATATTGCAAAGGATTGTTGAAAATCCACTTGTGACTTTTAGGATCGCTACTTCCAATAGGTGGCGCTGTGCTAGAGTTTGTCTCCTTTACTGGAGAGACAATTTGAATATTTCCCAGAGGGGCATTGCAGCTATAAGTCCCCTTACCTGGCAGCCAGACTGGCTTGCAAAGTCTCCTTAAGGAGAATAGTGTTCCCCCGTGGAGAACCCATAAAATTTGTAAATGATACTAAGATAGGAAGAGTAGCCAACACTAGAGAGGAAAGAGATTGTATTCAAAAGGATCTAGACACACTTGAACAATGGGCTGAGGTGTTTAACAGAATGGTGTTAAACATGGACATCCTACATCTGGGTAAAATAAATCTAAAAAGCATATATAGTATGGGAGGAATAGTACTAAGTGATAGCACCGGGGAAAAGGACTTGGGCATAATAGTAGATCCTAGATTCAATAGGAGCACATAGTGTAGTGCAGCAGCTAAAAAGGCCATCAAAATTATGGGATGTATCAAGACAAGCATTAAATCTAGATCAAGAGAGGTAATTAGTCCCCTCTTCTCTGCCCTAGTCAGACCACACCTGGAATACTGTGTACAGTTCTGGAGGCCCCAATTCAAAGACATCGATATATTGGAGCAATTCCAGAGAAGAGCAACCAAGATGGTAGAAGGTCTGCAAGCTAAGTCATATGAAGACCGGCTAAAAGAACTAGGATTGTTTAGTTTGCAAAAGAGAAGGCTGAGAGGAGACTTAATAGTGGTCTACAAATATCTGAAAGGTAGTCACAGTGCGAAGGGAACAACCCTATTCTCATTAGCACAAGGAAGTACAAGAAGCAATGGAATGAAACTAAAAGGAAGGAGATTCAGATTACGAAAACCTCCACTCGCAAGGGGTTGGACCCATTGGCCCTTGAGGTCCCTTTCAACTCTATCATTCTATGATTCTATGATGTCTAACTTAAAACTACTATACCTGACCTGCCCAGTTTTTGCACAGACTAGAGTTCCTAAAGGCCCCTGAGCAGACGACTGAAACAACCCTAGCTAGAGTGGCCATCAAGGGATCCGCATACCTCCTTAAGAATCCTTGGGGGGAAGGTGCATAGTTTACATAAGGTAAACCAAAGGTAATAATCTGCAAGGAGAAACACTAGAGGGCTAGGGGGCTGCCAGATCAAATCTGAGGCATGACAGACACTCAGAGATAGTTGTTCCTAGCTATTCTCCTTTTGACGCTCTGCTCCATTATCATGAAGCTCTGCTCACTCCCCTTCTTTTCTGACATCTTCTCATAAAATTCTCACCCTTCAGTAGTCAGTTCCACAGCTCCTCCATAGACAGGATTGTGTTTCTTCTGGCTAGTCATCCTGTTTCTTTTAAGTCTCTGCCTTTTTCTCCCAGTCACATTGCAATGGGTGGACCTTATCTCTCCACTTTGCTCTACAGGGGTGGACACTGCAACGTAGGTTGGTATTTTCTAATATTGCACTCCTTGCGGTAGGCGTAACCTCTCTAAAGCTGGACAGATCTTTATGCCATTTTGCTCTGTTGCCACCAAAGACAGGCGGGGTCTTTTTTTTACAGATGCACCTCCATATGCCATTTTAAATCCCATGTTAAACCCTTTATTCAGATTATTTGAAGCCAACCTGATGCCCTGAGGTACCAATAAGGAACCACTGGCCACCTTAGCTTGAAAATAGGCAAAAAATGTTCACCTCTGTTATCACTGGCAGCAGAGGTCATAGTTTCTTAGGCAACCAAGGGGGAGAGTTGAGGGATACACACTGCAGTCCAACAAAGGCAGGGGAAGACTATCAAATGTTACATTAGACTCTCCGAGTATCCAGGCCCTGATGTGAGCCTACTCTGACATGGAGGGCAAAGTTTTGAAATATGGTGAAGGAATACCTAGCTGACCATACCAGCATTCCCTGTGTTTCCTCTGTGCCCTAAAATTATTGGATATCCTAGCTGGACACGTGACATGAAGTGTCCCGCTACACCTTTGAGGTGCTGGTATGCCCAGCCACTAGCATTTTGTCTGAGCAGGTTTTTAGTGCTATCACAGGAATAATAACTGATAGGTGTATCTGCCTGTCAATGGAAAATTCTGACAGGCTGACTTTTATTAGGATGAATAAGGCCTGAATTGGCCCAGACTTCTCAAACCCACCGAATGACCACAGCAGAAGCTAATTAAAATGTTTCCTTTTTTCTTGTTATATTCTTTTTCATGTCCTTATGCTCCTCCACCATAACAACATCATCATGATGTGACCCCCACTTTTAAATTTTCTAGGGTGTGCATGATGTCTTCCTACAAAATTTTTAGAGGCCTGTTTATAAAATCATATGTATATATATATATATATATATATATATATATATATTTATATATGTATAATAATTTATTTATTCATTTATATAGCGCTATTAATTCCACAGCGCTTTACATACATCAGCAACACTGTCCCCATTGGGGCTCACAATCTAAGGATATATGTATATATATATATATATATATATATATATATATATATATGTCCCTCAGAGGTACATTTTTTCAGCCTTGTACTTAGTGAATCAGCTTTAGCAGACTAGGAGTCCAATTTCTACCTAATGGTAAAAAAAATTTCTGTGGCTCTCCTCTACGTGTCTTCCAGGATGTATTGGAGTGCCTCCTTCTGATTTTTGGCAGCCCTTGCATATAGCGGATAGGCTTTACTAGTGTAAGATTCCCATTCCTTAATAACAGGAGAAAATGTTTTTCTGAGACCCTCATCAGAATGCCTTCCATGGTGTATTGGAGTTCCTCCTTCTAATTTTTGGCAGCCCTTGCATATAGTGCATAGGCTTTACCACTGTAGGAGTCCCACTGTTTTTAAAATTGTACCAAAAGGTCCTCCTCTATGTGTCATTAAGGGTATATTGCAATCCCTACTTTAAATTTTTGCTAAGCCTTGCACTACCTAATAATTTCACAGAATTTGTATGAGGCCCTCTTTTATGTTGAATACAAGGTGTATCAGAGTGCCTCTTCCTTCTAATTTTTTGGCAGGTCTTGCATTGTCTTCATAGGCTTTAAGAATTAGAGAGTCCTCCTTTCATAAATTACACAGGTTGTGTCAACCCATATCACCCACACCACATTCCCAGATAAGGTACTAAAATATTAGATTACATTTACTGCCAAATATTTTGTTCACCATTGAAAGCAATTAGAAAGTGCAAAAAGCTACATGTGAACATTGCCTAAGAGGGGGGGGGAGTGGGGGGTTTCCTCTTATTAAATGTACCTTATATATAAGTCGTTTTACAGAAAATAATGTTTTCTAACATTTTTTCCTGTAAAAGCGATTTTATCTTTTGCTTTCTAGGTTTTATTTTCACTCAATATAGGTGGCATAATATTTTGACAACCTTATTCCCAGCAATGACCTGAGAGTTAAAGCAGCATCCATGTATCTTCTCTGTGCTGTTCCATTCCATTTGAGTGCTGTTTCTATAAATTTTAGTGATATTCCTGTATCCCCAACCTCCTAGAAAGGTCTGCCAGGAAAATGCCCATTGACACTCATTGTACTCGTTAGTGGAGACAAGACTGCCTGAGCATTTGACCTGCTCGATTTGAGTAATGAGCACTCAAGCATTTTAGTGCCCGCTAATCATTAGTAGAAATGTTTGTTACAAATAATTTTGTAAACCAGACAGTAACTCAGAAAAATAACTGTATTTTTTACTTCTATTTAATGTTTTTTTAGGTTGACACTAATAATGCACGTTAATTGAAAATTGGTTCCTCCCTATGAGACCATTGCAAAATAATGAGTTATTATTAGAGATCAGCGGTTCGGCTCGAGTTCAGTTCGCCGAACGGGCGTCTCGTTCGAGTTCGGTTCGGCGAACGTTCGACGAACCGAACTCGAACCGCATAGGAAACAATGGCAGGCAATCACAAACACATAAAAACACCTGGAAAACACCCTCAAAGGTGTCCAAAAGGTGACAAACAACTCACAACACAAACACATGGGAAAGTGACAAGGACATATACTCATGCGAAAACAAAAGAGCTGGACAAGGAAAAAGAGGAGGAGACACAGATATATGAGTATATGCAAGGAAACATCGATGTCATTACTGTGCAATTTGAGCCCTGCTCATTTTAGGCTTCCAATCTGGATAAATTGCCTGAGCTTGCCACGTACGCCTTGGGGATCTTGTCGTCGTGTCCTGCAGCCAGCGTTCTCTCGGAACCTGTCTTCAGTGCTGCTGGGGTTTGCTGGCAGATAAGCACACGTGTCTGTCCACTGACAATGTGGACATGGCTCTCAGAGGACTTTTCTTCCCCTGGGTCAGCCAGGGGAGGCCAAAGGCACGCGTATTTTTGAGAGTGCTTCATGCAAATCATCTTTTTCTTTTTCAAAAGGGGGGTCAACTGATGCCAGTCAAGTGGGGTGTGTGTGGCCCAATTAGTGGAAACGAGGGAGATAGTGGTTGGAGTCCCCTCGCTTTTGAAAAAAGAACCAAGATGAACAAGTCATGGCTCTCAGAGGACTTTTCTTCCCCTGGGTCAGCCGGGGGAGGCCAAAGGCACGCGTATTTTTGAGAGTGCTTCATGCGAAGCATCTTTTTCTTTTTCAAAAGGGGGGTCAACTGATGCCAGTCAAGTGGGGTGTGTGTGGCCCAATTAGTGGAAACGAGGGAGACTGTGGTTGGAGTCCCCTCGCTTTTGAAAAAAGAACCAAGATGAACAAGTCATGGCTCTCAGAGGACTTTTCTTCCCCTGGGTCAGCCAGGGAAGGCCAAAGGCACGCGTATTTTTGAGAGTGCTTCATGCAAAGCATCTTTTTCTTTTTCTAAAGGGGGGTCAACTGATGCCAGTCAAGTGGGGTGTGTGTGGCCCAATTAGTGGAAACGAGGGAGACTGTGGTTGGAGTCCCCTCGCTTTTAAAAAAAGAACCAAGATGAACAAGTCATGGCTCTCAGAGGACTTTTCTTCCCCTGGGTCAGCCAGGGGAGGCCAAAGGCACGCGTATTTTTGAGAGTGCTTCATGCAAAGCATCTTTTTCTTTTTCAAAAGGGGGGTCAACTGATGCCAGTCAAGTGGGGTTTGTGTGGCCCAATTAGTGGAAACGAGGGAGACTGTGGTTGGAGTCCCCTCGCTTTTGAAAAAAGAACCAAGATGAACAAGTCATGGCTCTCAGAGGACTTTTCTTCCCCTGGGTCAGCCAGGGGAGGCCAAAGGCAGGCGTATTTTTGAGAGTGCTTCATGCAAAGCATCTTTTTCTTTTTCAAAAGGGGGGTCAACTGATGCCAGTCAAGTGGGGTGTGTGTGGCCCAATTAGTGGAAACGAAAGAGACTGTGGTTGGAGTCCCCTCGTTTTTGAAAAAAGAACCAAGATGAACAAGTCATGGCTCTCAGAGGACTTTTCTTCCCCTGGGTCAGCCGGGGGAGGCCAAAGGCACGCGTATTTTTGAGAGTGCTTCATGCGAAGCATCTTTTTCTTTTTCAAAAGGGGGGTCAACTGATGCCAGTCAAGTGGGGTGTGTGTGGCCCAATTAGTGGAAACGAGGGAGACTGTGGTTGGAGTCCCCTCGCTTTTGAAAAAAGAACCAAGATGAACAAGTCATGGCTCTCAGAGGACTTTTCTTCCCCTGGGTCAGCCAGGGAAGGCCAAAGGCACGCGTATTTTTGAGAGTGCTTCATGCAAAGCATCTTTTTCTTTTTCTAAAGGGGGGTCAACTGATGCCAGTCAAGTGGGGTGTGTGTGGCCCAATTAGTGGAAACGAGGGAGACTGTGGTTGGAGTCCCCTCGCTTTTAAAAAAAGAACCAAGATGAACAAGTCATGGCTCTCAGAGGACTTTTCTTCCCCTGGGTCAGCCAGGGGAGGCCAAAGGCACGCGTATTTTTGAGAGTGCTTCATGCAAAGCATCTTTTTCTTTTTCAAAAGGGGGGTCAACTGATGCCAGTCAAGTGGGGTTTGTGTGGCCCAATTAGTGGAAACGAGGGAGACTGTGGTTGGAGTCCCCTCGCTTTTGAAAAAAGAACCAAGATGAACAAGTCATGGCTCTCAGAGGACTTTTCTTCCCCTGGGTCAGCCAGGGGAGGCCAAAGGCAGGCGTATTTTTGAGAGTGCTTCATGCAAAGCATCTTTTTCTTTTTCAAAAGGGGGGTCAACTGATGCCAGTCAAGTGGGGTGTGTGTGGCCCAATTAGTGGAAACGAAAGAGACTGTGGTTGGAGTCCCCTCGTTTTTGAAAAAAGAACCAAGATGAACAAGTCATGGCTCTCAGAGGACTTTTCTTCCCCTGGGTCAGCCGGGGGAGGCCAAAGGCACGCGTATTTTTGAGAGTGCTTCATGCGAAGCATCTTTTTCTTTTTCAAAAGGGGGGTCAACTGATGCCAGTCAAGTGGGGTGTGTGTGGCCCAATTAGTGGAAACGAGGGAGACTGTGGTTGGAGTCCCCTCGCTTTTGAAAAAAGAACCAAGATGAACAAGTCATGGCTCTCAGAGGACTTTTCTTCCCCTGGGTCAGCCAGGGAAGGCCAAAGGCACGCGTATTTTTGAGAGTGCTTCATGCAAAGCATCTTTTTCTTTTTCTAAAGGGGGGTCAACTGATGCCAGTCAAGTGGGGTGTGTGTGGCCCAATTAGTGGAAACGAGGGAGACTGTGGTTGGAGTCCCCTCGCTTTTAAAAAAAGAACCAAGATGAACAAGTCATGGCTCTCAGAGGACTTTTCTTCCCCTGGGTCAGCCAGGGGAGGCCAAAGGCACGCGTATTTTTGAGAGTGCTTCATGCAAAGCATCTTTTTCTTTTTCAAAAGGGGGGTCAACTGATGCCAGTCAAGTGGGGTTTGTGTGGCCCAATTAGTGGAAACGAGGGAGACTGTGGTTGGAGTCCCCTCGCTTTTGAAAAAAGAACCAAGATGAACAAGTCATGGCTCTCAGAGGACTTTTCTTCCCCTGGGTCAGCCAGGGGAGGCCAAAGGCAGGCGTATTTTTGAGAGTGCTTCATGCAAAGCATCTTTTTCTTTTTCAAAAGGGGGGTCAACTGATGCCAGTCAAGTGGGGTGTGTGTGGCCCAATTAGTGGAAACGAAAGAGACTGTGATTGGAGTCCCCTCGTTTTTGAAAAAAGAACCAAGATGAACAAGTCATGGCTCTCAGAGGACTTTTCTTCCCCTGGGTCAGCCAGGGGAGGCCAAAGGCACGCGTATTTTTGAGAGTGCTTCATGCAAAGCATCTTTTTCTTTTTCAAAAGGGGGGTCAACTGATGCCAGTCAAGTGGGGTGTGTGTGGCCCAATTAGTGGAAACGAGGGAGACTGTGGTTGGAGTCCCCTCGCTTTTGAAAAAAGAACCAAGATGAACAAGTCATGGCTCTCAGAGGACTTTTCTTCCCCTGGGTCAGCCAGGGAAGGCCAAAGGCACGCGTATTTTTGAGAGTGCTTCATGCAAAGCATCTTTTTCTTTTTCTAAAGGGGGGTCAACTGATGCCAGTCAAGTGGGGTGTGTGTGGCCCAATTAGTGGAAACGAGGGAGACTGTGGTTGGAGTCCCCTCGCTTTTAAAAAAAGAACCAAGATGAACAAGTCATGCTCTCAGAGGACTTTTCTTCCCCTGGGTCAGCCAGGGGAGGCCAAAGGCATGCGTATTTTTGAGAGTGCTTCATGCAAAGCATCTTTTTCTTTTTCAAAAGGGGGGTCAACTGATGCCAGTCAAGTGGGGTGTGTGTGGCCCAATTAGTGGAAACGAGGGAGACTGTGGTTGGAGTCCCCTTGCTGTGTTTTACATGCTTTTAGAAGGTTATGACATGGTTTAGAGGTTGACTTTCTGCATCTGCAAACTGTTGGCTACCAAAATGCTGCCTTTCCAGCCTTTTTAACTGAGTATTTTTGAGACCTTATTCCCATCGCAGTGCCCCAAGAGCCGATGCCCAGGCGCCACTCCATCTCCAACAAAGGCGTGCCCGCGCTACACCAGCATGTCGCATCAAATATCACCGCTTCTTTGAGAAACTCTGTGTGACAGGGTACATTTCACCACAGATACTTGGAACAGTAAGCATGGACAGGGGCGTTACATGTCGCTGACTGGGCACTGGGTAACTATGGTGATAGATGGAGAAGTGTCTGCTGTACAAGTCTTTCCGTCCCCACGAGTTGTGTGTTTAAATCCTTCCTCTGTATGTACAAGTTCCTCCACTGCTTCTGCCTCATCAACCTCGTGTTGTTCCTGCACCTCAGCCCAAACCCTGTGTGGTCAGGCCACCCTTCCTTGTAACTGCGCCCAAGGAATCCCACATACCTCCTTACTATGCTGGCAGCAGAGCTCAAGGCCATCAGGCGGTCAAATGTTTACTTTGAAATGTAGGGGAAATGTGAGACACCGCTGAGGAATTGTGGACGGTTAGCTCTGTAGAGTGAGACCGAGTATCATCAATGGTTGTCTCCACTCAACCAGCTGCCAGGGAATGCCGGTTGCGACAATGATGCTAAACAGTCTGCGGCCCTTCTTCAGGGCAATGTGACACACGTGCCTTGTATGGCTCACGTGTTGAATCCGAATCTCCAGCAATTTTTAAAACACTATCCCGGCCTACATGTCCTTCTGTCGAGGGCACGGTGTAACGCCTGCCTGGATTGACACACTCAGACGGGCTGTAAAGGATAGGCTAGAGGGAACCCACTCACCAAGCTGGACCCCCAGAACCCTGAAACCCTTTAATCCCTATACAGTGATGTTTAATGACACAGTGCCCAAGTTGATCAATACCTGTGGAAGGCAGCAGTTCCAGAGAATAGTAGTCATGCAGGGTCAAAACATTAATTGAGGAAGAGGAACAGAATGGGAGGGACAGGACATAATCAGAAAACAAGCAGAGGTGAAATGCAAATCGGCCAACGAGGTACCTAAACAGCAAGCAGGAAAAGTAGTCAGGTAACAAGCACACAAACTCATAAAACTAAACTGGGAGTAACAGTAACCAGAGGTTCATAGCTATGTCTGGCAGTGGTCTTCAGACGCTGTGATAGGAGAGAAAAAGGCGCAATAGGGTCTTACCCGGTTTACAGGGTGAAAAAAGAAAAAGGCAATGCACTCACCTGGCAGGGTTGTGCCAGTCACAACCCCTTTGCAGACGTGGATGAGCGCTTAGGTGGTTCAGCAGTTGCCCCGTTACAGAGCAAATTTTCAGCGTAAAAAAACTGGGGAAAATGGGTTTTATGCCGCGCTAAGAGACCACAAGCATAAATATAATAATTTGTTCTTTTATTTAGGTCATTCCAACGCGTTTCGGAGACTCATCTGCCTCCTTCCTCAGGGAAAAGATTCCTCAGGAGCTGTTCTTAAACGTTCTGCGTTACCAACTGTGGTGGCGGCCTGCATCGGTGACCTATCCCTGCCTACCTCTGGCCTAAAGCCGCAATGGGTTCAACACATGGAGGTGTGCTCTTTTGGAGCATAATAGAAGACTGGGCACCTTCTTCTTGGCCCCAGCCCCTTTTATACCCTGTGTCCGTCCCAAACCAGGGTGGACCACAATGCACCTCCTGGAGACAAAAGCAGAGTGACACGTCATGAGTGGCATAACTAGCGTCCCCTTTTGAACTGCCACTTGAATGATGACCTCATGGCTGCCACAACCAAAACCCCTCAACAGTCATCGTCTGACCAACAACAATGAGGTGACAAGTCATAGGGGCGGCCCTCTGCAAGCCTGTTGGGAGTAGCCTGGACAAATTGTCAGGACACCTGATTCCCTGTGGTCTATATGGGCTCCCCACATCAGGGGCAGGGCCAAACAGTTCATTACCCGACCTAGCCTCTGATTCAGTAAGTGCCTGAGCATGCTCAGTAGCATGAAATACAGTTTCTGAAAAAAAGACTATCCGCTTCAGCGTGGTGTCTAGGCACAACACAGGACTTAGACCCGGCACGGAGTGCAAGTACCTGTGCAAAGAGGCTTTTCTCAGTCAGTGTGAAGCCCCACAGGTGTTGTGTTGGTGCATTACCTTCAGGGATTCCACGTGGAGGAAGAGTCTGGTCACACTTAGGTTGCTTCTTTATATGTATTTTCATGATGCCACTCTCAGTATTGCGGTCAGTGGGGACCGCCACTGCAGTGTAAGGGGACATCTGGGGCTGATGTTGGGTGCAGTTAGTTTTAGTGGCCTCCCGAGAGTGAGTCAAGCACCAGGGCCCTGTGTAAGTGTGTTGAGCCACAGGTCGCAGAATGACTCAGGCACAGTCCAAACGAGCATGCGCTGTAGCCCAAAATTAAGACTTTGCCTCAGGAATGACACAGTCAGGCAGAGCATGCTCAGTTGGCGAAACACTGGAGTTAGGCTGCGGCTGGGGTAAATCGGCACACAGGAAGGAGAAACTGCGGAAACACTTTGTTCAATTGTGAGAGGAGTCATTGTGGAGTTTGGTGAGGAGTACCGTAACGCCAGTGAGCAGCATCCTGTGCCACAGACCAACATTCTTCCGGTGCTGTCTATACTGTTAACCATGATAGGAGCGTAAAGTCTGTATTTATGGCAACTGGACATCACATTACCCGGGTACGGTAGGCTGTGCCCAGACAGTAATGCGTGCACGCAACACTTTGTTTTATTATGAAAACACATATCGGTTCTGGGTAGGACAACTATATAGACAATCACACTTGCTGCCTCTGCACTGTCAAATTGTCACGTACAGTTTAAATTATAGAGGACAGCGACACATGTTTGCATTGAATGTTGCTTTACAAGATTTGCATGACTGTGTTGCAGAGCTGTGTGGTTTGCATTCACACTGTTATCATCTGCATTATCTGTGAGGCGTCAGCTAACAAGGGTATTCAGGGTGGGTGATGTGTTTTGTCTATGTTTAGGTAGATAACTGGGAAGCTCTTGTGATGTGCCACTAGTAAGTTGTCTTCGCGCGCACACACATACACACACACACACAAACACACAATTACTGCTGCTACGCAGAGGGCTTAACAAGCAGTAGGCAACTGAATAGATTGTTCTATTATTTCAATTTAATGCATGGTTCTTATTGTTTGTTTTCAGAAAGGGAAACAATCATTTATGAACCCAACTGCATACAGTGCTTTTCATGTTGCGTACTTTTGCTGCATACTGAGGATTACACCAAGTACAAGACTCAAAATGAAGCATAAGTCGCAATGAGAATTTCAATGTGCTACAATGTGGCCTAGCGGGGCTGTGCAACCACCGCCTGCCCCATCACGTGCATCTGCATGCTCTTCATCCTCTGTGACTGTGGGGACAGCAGTCACACATGCTTTTTCACACTGAACTTCCACCCCATTACCCGTAAGCGGGAGTGTGATTGGCAGGTCATCACTTGTTTTGGAAGTGGAAACAGATGGTATTATTGAGCTGTCAGACATCGAGAAAACCATCATTGGATGCAGGCTACATTATATCCACGCCTGCACCTTCGTCACAGATTGGCTGGACTACCTGCAGTTAATAATTGCATTCCAGAAATGGAAAGGAGTGTAGAATGCACATGTGTTGTACCTTGCTTGGCAGCAAACGAACAATAACTTAGTATTCCAGACAATTTTATGATGGTAGAAAAAGAGTCAGCTCTTTGGGCAAATAAAATAGCGTGGCAAAAGTGGGCAGGTGAGTACAGTGGCCGTGTTCTGTGGGTACCAGGACAGTAAGAGAGGCCTCACTTTTTATTCCTCCTAATGATGAAATTCAGCAAGGAATTCCATCAATTTGCTATAAAAATAGAGTAGCTAAATGAGCAGGAGGGTGTAATACAGAGTTGCTGTAAATAGCTTGGCACCTGAGGGGCACAAATGGAGTACAACAGCCACTTTTTGTATGCCACTGAATGGCAGCATTTCTTGCTATTATTATAGCTTATTAAAAACAGAGCAGGAGGGTGTAATGCAGTGGTACTGCAAATAGCTTTGCACCAGTGGGACACTAATAGAAGTCCAACAACCACTTTTAGGATGCCACTAAATGGCAGCATTTTTTGCTATTATTATAGATTTTAAAAACAGAGCAGGAGGGTGTAATGCAGTGGTACTGCAAATAGCTTTGCACCAGTGGGACACTAATGGAAGTCCAACAGCCACTTTTAGGATGCCACTGAATGGCAGCATTTTTTGCTATTATTATAGCTTTAAATAAGAGAGGAGGGTGTAATGCAGTGGTACTGCAAATAGCTTTGCACCAGTGGGACACTAATGGAAGTCCAACAGCCACTTTTAGGATGCCACTGAATGGCAGCAGTTTTTGCTATTATTATAGCTTATTAAAAACAGAGCAGGAGGGTGTAATGCAGTGGTACTGCAAATAGCTTTGCACCAGTGGGACACTAATGGAAGTCCAACAGCCACTTATAGGATGCCACTAAATGGCAGCATTTTTTGCTATTATTATAACTTTTAAAAACAGAGCAGGGGGGTGTAATGCAGAGGTGCTGTAAATAGCTTGGCACCTGTGGGGCACAAATGGAGTGCAACAGCCACTTTATGTATGCCACTGAATTGCAACATGTTTTGCTATTATTATAGCTTATTAAAAACAGAGCAGGAGGGTGTAATGCAGTGGTACTGCAAATAGCTTTGCACCAGTGGGACACTAATAGAAGTCCAACAGCCACTTTTAGGGAGCCACTAAATGGCAGCATTTTTTGCTATTATTATAGCTTTTAAAAACAGAGCAGGAAGGTGTAATGCAGTGGTACTGCAAATAGGTTTGCACCAGTGGGACACTAATGGAAGTCCAACAGCCACTATTAGGATGCCACTGAATGGCAGCATTTTTTGCTATTATTAAAGCTTTTAAAACCCGAGCAGGAGGGTGTAATGCAGTGGTACTGCAAATAGCTTTGCACCAGTGGGACACTAATGGAAGTCCAACAGCCACTTTTAGGATGCCACTGAATGGCAGCAGTTTTTGCTATTATTATAGCTTATTAAAAACAGAGCAGGAGGGTGTAATGTAGTGGTACTGCAAATAGCTTTGCACCAGTGGGACACTAATAGAAGTCCAACAGCCACTTTTAGGATGCCACTAAATGGCAGCATTTTTTGCTATTATTATAGCTTTTAAAAACAGAGCAGGAGGGTGTAATGCAGTGGTACTGCAAATAGCTTTGCACCAGTGGGACACTATTGGAAGTCCAACAGCAACTTTTAGGATGCCACTGAATGGCAGCATTTTTTGCTATTATTATAGCTTTTAATAACAGAGCAGGAGGGTGTAATGCAGTGGTACTGCAAATAGCTTTGCACCAGTGGGACACTAATGGAAGTCCAACAGCCACTTTTAGGATGCCACTGAATGGCAACATTTTTTGCTATTATTATAGCTTATTAAAAACAGAGCAGGAGGGTGTAATGCAGTGGTACTGCAAATAGCTTTGCACCAGTGGGACACTAATAGAAGTCCAACAGCCACTTTTAGGATGCCACTAAATGGCAGCATTTTTTGCTATTATTATAGCTTTTAAAAACAGAGCAGGAGGGTGTAATGCAGTGGTACTGCAAATAGCTTTGCACCAGTGGGACACTAATAGAAGTCCAACAGCCACTTTTAGGATGCCACTAAATGGCAACATGTTTTGCTATTATTATAGCTTATTAAAAACAGAGCAGGAGGGTGTAATGCAGTGGTACTGCAAATAGCTTTGCACCAGTGGGACACTAATAGAAGTCCAACAGCCACTTTTAGGATGCCACTAAATGGCAGCATTTTTTGCTATTATTATAGCTTTTAAAAACAGAGCAGGAGGGTGTAATGCAGTGGTACTGCAAATAGCTTTGCACCAGTGGGACACTATTGGAAGTCCAACAGCAACTTTTAGGATGCCACTGAATGGCAGCATTTTTTGCTATTATTATAGCTTTTAATAACAGAGCAGGAGGGTGTAATGCAGTGGTACTGCAAATAGCTTTGCACCAGTGGGACACTAATGGAAGTCCAACAGCCACTTTTAGGATGCCACTGAATGGCAACATTTTTTGCTATTATTATAGCTTATTAAAAACAGAGCAGGAGGGTGAAATGCAGTGGTACTGCAAATAGCTTTGCACCAGTGGGACACTAATGGAAGTCCAACAGCCACTTTTAGGATGCCACTGAATGGCAGCATTTTTTGCTATTATTATATCTTATTAAAAACAGAGCAGGAGGGTGTAATGCAGTGGTACTGCAAATAGCTTTGCACCAGTGGGAAACTAATGGAAGTCCAACAGCCACTTTTTGTATGCCACTAAGTTGCAGCATTTTTTGCTATTATTATAGCTTATTAAAAACAGAGCAGGAGGGTGTAATGCAGTGGTACTGCAAATAGCTTTGCACCAGTGGTACACTAAAGGAAGTCCAACAGCCACTTTTAGGATGACACTAAATGGCAGCAATTTTTGCTATTATTATAACTTTTTAAAACAGAGCAGGAGGGTGTAATGCAGAGGTGCTGTAAATAGCTTGGCACCTGTGGGGCACAAATGAAGTACAACAGCCACTTTTTGTATGCCACTGAATGGCAACATGTTTTGCTATTATTATAGCCTATTAAAAACAGAGCAGGAGGGTGTAATGCAGTGGTACTGCAAATAGCTTTGCACCAGTGGGACACTAATGGAAGTTCAACAGCCACTTTTAGGATGCCACTGAATGGCAGCATTTTTTGCTATTATAATAGCTTATTAAAAACAGAGCAGGAGGGTGTAATGCTATGGTACTGCAAATAGCTTTGCACCAGTGGGACACTAATAGAAGTCCAACAGCCACTTTTAGGATGCCACTGAATGGCAGCATTTTTAGCTATTATTATAGCTTATTAAAAACAGAGCAGGAGGGTGTAATGCAGTGGTACTGCAAATAGCTTTGCACCACTGGGACACTAATAGAAGTCCAACAGCCACTTTTAGGCTATGTTCGCACGTTGCGTTTTTTTCCGCGTTTCTGCAGCGTTTTTGGCAGCAGCGTTTTTGGGCAAAAATGCATGCATTTTTGATTTCCAGCAAAGTCTATGGGAAAAGCAGAAATCCTGTCTGCACTTTGCTTTTTGTTCAGCAGCGTTTAATTTGCATATTTGTGGTCAAAAACCATGCTGAAAAAGAAGCAGCATGTCAGTTGTTTTTGCCATTTCTGCAGCGTTTCCTTAACATTGGAGTCAATGAGAAATGGCAAAAAGCAACCAAAATCACAATTCCTGCGTTTTTCATGCTTTTTACCTGCTTTTCAACTGCGTTTTTGGCTCAAAAAACGCATGCTTTTCTGGCATAAAATTAATGAGTTCTAATGTTCCTTTACACACACACAATAACCGAAAATTTAAATGCTAAAAAATAATAAACTTTAGCTATTTTTCTGTTAAAATGTGCATAACCACTATTATTACATTTAAATTGATAATTTCCCATTTAATTTTATTAAAAGTTAATTTTATAATTTTTTTCTCTTTTTTCAATCTTTTTGACTATTTCAACTTTATTTCTCAGTGTCTTGATCTCAAAAACGCATCTGCAGAAACGCAGGTGAAAACGCAGGTAAAAAGCGCTAAAAACGCACTAAAAACGCGGTAAAAACGCATGCGTTTTTAGCGCTAAAAAATGGTCAGAAGCCATTTGGTCAAAAACCAAGGGAAGGAAAACGTGCAGAATAAACTGCAGGTACACCGACGCAACGTGCGAACATAGCCTTAGGATGCCACTAAATGGCAGCATTTTTTGGTATTATTATAGCTTTTAAAAACAGAGCAGGAAGGAGTAATGCAGTGGTACTGCAAATAGCTTTGCACCAGTGGGACACTAATGGAAGTCCAACAGCCACTTTTAGGATGCCACTGAATGGCAGCATTTTTTGCTATTATTAAAGCTTTTAAAACCCGAGCAGCAGGGTGTAATGCAGTGGTACTGCAAATAGCTTTGCACCAGTGGGACACTAATGGAAGTCCAACAGCCACTTTTAGTATGCCACTGAATGGCAGCAGTTTTTGCTATTATTATAGCTTATTAAAAACAGAGCAGGAGGGTGTAATGCAGTAATACTGCAAATAGCTTTGCACCAGTGGGACACTAATGGAAGTCCAACAGCCACTTTTAGGATACCACTGAATGGCAGCATTTCGTGCTATTATTATAGCTTATTAAAAACAGAGCAGAAGGGTGTAATGCAGTGGTACTGCAAATAGCTTTGCACCAGTGGGACACTAATGGAAGTCCAACAGCCACTTTTAGGATGCCACTGAATGGCAGCAGTTTTTGCTATTATTATAGCTTATTAAAAACAGAGCAGGAGGGTGTAATGCAGTGGTACTGCAAATAGCTTTGCACCAGTGGGACACTAATGGAAGTCCAACAGCCACTTTTAGGATGCCACTGAATGGCAGCATTTTTTGCTATTATTATAGCTTTAAATAAGAGAGAAGGAGGGTGTAATGCAGTGGTACTGCAAATAGCTTTGCACCAGTGGGACACTAATGGAAGTCCAACAGCCACTTTTAGGATGCCACTAAATGGCAGCATTTTTTGCTATTATTATAACTTTTAAAAACAGAGCAGGGGGGTGTAATGCAGAGGTGCTGTAAATAGCTTGGCACCTCTGGGGCACAAATGGAGTGCAACAGCCACTTTATGTATGCCACTGAATTGCAACATGTTTTGCTATTATTATAGCTTATTAAAAACAGAGCAGGAGGGTGTAATGCAGTGGTACTGCAAATAGCTTTGCACCAGTGGGACACTAATAGAAGTCCAACAGCCACTTTTAGGGAGCCATTAAATGGCAGCATTTTTTGCTATTATTATAGCTTTTAAAAACAGAGCAGGAAGGTGTAATGCAGTGGTACTGCAAATAGGTTTGCACCAGTGGGACACTAATGGAAGTCCAACAGCCACTATTAGGATGCCACTGAATGGCAGCATTTTTTGCTATTATTAAAGCTTTTAAAACCCGAGCAGGAGGGTGTAATGCAGTGGTACTGCAAATAGCTTTGCACCAGTGGGACACTAATGGAAGTCCAACAGCCACTTTTAGGATGCCACTGAATGGCAGCAGTTTTTGCTATTATTATAGCTTATTAAAAACAGAGCAGGAGGGTGTAATGCAGTGGTACTGCAAATAGCTTTGCACCAGTGGGACACTAATAGAAGTCCAACAGCCACTTTTAGGATGCCACTAAATGGCAACATGTTTTGCTATTATTATAGCTTATTAAAAACAGAGCAGGAGGGTGTAATGCAGTGGTACTGCAAATAGCTTTGCACCAGTGGGACACTAATAGAAGTCCAACAGCCACTTTTAGGATGCCACTAAATGGCAGCATTTTTTGCTATTATTATAGCTTTTAAAAACAGAGCAGGAGGGTGTAATGCAGTGGTACTGCAAATAGCTTTGCACCAGTGGGACACTATTGGAAGTCCAACAGCAACTTTTAGGATGCCACTGAATGGCAGCATTTTTTGCTATTATTATAGCTTTTAATAACAGAGCAGGAGGGTATAATGCAGTGGTACTGCAAATAGCTTTGCACCAGTGGGACACTAATGGAAGTCCAACAGCCACTTTTAGGATGCCACTGAATGGCAACATTTTTTGCTATTATTATAGCTTATTAAAAACAGAGCAGGAGGGTGAAATGCAGTGGTACTGCAAATAGCTTTGCACCAGTGGGACACTAATGGAAGTCCAACAGCCACTTTTAGGATGCCACTGAATGGCAGCATTTTTTGCTATTATTATATCTTATTAAAAACAGAGCAGGAGGGTGTAATGCAGTGGTACTGCAAATAGCTTTGCACCAGTGGGAAACTAATGGAAGTCCAACAGCCACTTTTTGTATGCCACTAAGTTGCAGCATTTTTTGCTATTATTATAGCTTATTAAAAACAGAGCAGGAGGGTGTAATGCAGTGGTACTGCAAATAGCTTTGCACCAGTGGGACACTAATGGAAGTCCAACAGCCACTTTTAGGATGCCACTGAATGGCAGCAGATTTTGCTATTATTATAGCTTATTAAAAACAGAGCAGGAGGGTGTAATGCAGTGGTACTGCAAATAGCTTTGCACCAGTGGTACACTAAAGGAAGTCCAACAGCCACTTTTAGGATGACACTAAATGGCAGCATTTTTTGCTATTATTATAACTTTTAAAAACAGAGCAGGAGGGTGTAATGCAGAGGTGCTGTAAATAGCTTGGCACCTGTGGGGCACAAATGGAGTACAACAGCCACTTTTTGTATGCCACTGAATGGCAACATGTTTTGCTATTATTATAGCCTATTAAAAACAGAGCAGGAGGGTGTAATGCAGTGGTACTGCAAATAGCTTTGCACCAGTGGGACACTAATGGAAGTTCAACAGCCACTTTTAGGATGCCACTGAATGGCAGCATTTTTTGCTATTATAATAGCTTATTAAAAACAGAGCAGGAGGGTGTAATGCAGTGGTACTGCAAATAGCTTTGCACCAGTGGGACACTAATAGAAGTCCAACAGCCACTTTTAGGATGCCACTGAATGGCAGCATTTTTAGCTATTATTATAGCTTATTAAAAACAGAGCAGGAGGGTGTAATGCAGTGGTACTGCAAATAGCTTTGCACCACTGGGACACTAATAGAAGTCCAACAGCCACTTTTAGGATGCCACTAAATGGCAGCATTTTTTGGTATTATTATAGCTTTTAAAAACAGAGCAGGAAGGTGTAATGCAGTGGTACTGCAAATAGCTTTGCACCAGTGGGACACTAATGGAAGTCCAACAGCCACTTTTAGGATGCCACTGAATGGCAGCATTTTTTGCTATTATTAAAGCTTTTAAAACCCGAGCAGCAGGGTGTAATGCAGTGGTACTGCAAATAGCTTTGCACCAGTGGGACACTAATGGAAGTCTAACAGCCACTTTTAGTATGCCACTGAATGGCAGCAGTTTTTGCTATTATTATAGCTTATTAAAAACAGAGCAGGAGGGTGTAATGCAGTAATACTGCAAATAGCTTTGCACCAGTGGGACACTAATGGAAGTCCAACAGCCACTTTTAGGATACCACTGAATGGCAGCATTTCTTGCTATTATTATAGCTTATTAAAAACAGAGCAGGAGGGTGTAATGCAGTGGTACTGCAAATAGCTTTGCACCAGTGGGACACTAATAGAAGTCCAACAGCCACTTTTAGGATGCCACTAAATGGCAGCATTTTTTGCTATTAATATAGCTTTTAATAACAGAGCAGAGGGGTGTAATGCAGTGGTACTGCAAATAGCTTTGCACCAGTGGGACACTAATGGAAGTCCAACAGCCACTTTTAGGATGCCACTGAATGGCAGCAGTTTTTGCTATTATTATAGCTTATTAAAAACAGAGCAGGAGGGTGTAATGCAGTGGTACTGCAAATAGCTTTGCACCAGTGGGACACTAATGGAAGTCCAACAGCCACTTTTAGGATGCCACTAAATGGCAGCATTTTTTGCTATTATTATAACTTTTAAAAACAGAGCAGGGGGGTGTAATGCAGAGGTGCTGTAAATAGCTTGGCACCTGTGGGGTACAAATGGAGTACAACAGCCACTTTTTGTATGCCACTGAATGGCAACATGTTTTGCTATTATTATAGTTTATTAAAAACAGAGCAGGAGGGTGTAATGCAGTGGTACTGCAAATACTTTTGCACCAGTGGGACACTAATGGAAGTCCAACAGCCACTTTTAGGATGCCACTGAATGGCAGCAGTTTTTGCTATTATTATAGCTTATTAAAAACAGAGCAGGAGGGTGTAATTCAGTGGTACTGCAAATAGCTTTGCACCAGTGGGACACTAATGGAAGTCCAACAGCCACTTTTAGGATGCCACTGAATGGCAGCATTTTTTGCTATTATTATAGCTTTAAATAACAGAGAAGGAGGGTGTAATGCAGTGGTACTGCAAATAGCTTTGCACCAGTGGGACACTAATGGAAGTCCAACAGCCACTTTTAGGATGCCACTGAATGGCAGCAGTTTTTGCTATTATTATAGCTTATTAAAAACAGAGCAGGAGGGTGTAATGCAGTGGTACTGCAAATAGCTTTGCACCAGTGGGACACTAATGGAAGTCCAACAGACACTTTTAGGATGCCACTAAATGGCAGCATTTTTTGCTATTATTATAACTTTTAAAAACAGAGCAGGAGGGTGTAATGCAGAGGTGCTGTAAATAGCTTGGCACCTGTGGGGCACAAATGGAGTGCAACAGCCACTTTTTGTATGCCACTGAATGGCAACATGTTTTGCTATTATTATAGCTTATTAAAAACAGAGCAGGAGGGTGTAATGCAGTGGTACTGCAAATAGCTTTGCACCAGTGGGACACCAATAGAAGTCCAACAGCCACTTTTAGGATGCCACTAAATGGCAGCATTTTTTGCTATTATTATAGCTTTTAAAAACAGAGCAGGAAGGTGTAATGCAGTGGTACTGCAAAAAGCTTTGCACCAGTGGGACACTAATGGAAGTCCAACAGCCACTATTAGGATGCCACTGAATGGCAGCATGTTTTGCTATTATTAAAGCTTTTAAAAACAGAGCAGGAGGGTGTAATGCAGTGGTACTGCAAATAGCTTTGCACCAGTGGGACACTAATAGAAGTCCAACAGCCACTTTTAGGATGCCACTGAATGGCAGCAGTTTTTGCTATCTATTATAGCTTATTAAAAACAGAGCAGGAAGGTGTAATGCAGTGGTACTGCAAATAGCTTTGCACCAGTGGGACACTATTGGAAGTCCAACAGCAACTTTTAGGATGCCACTGAATGGCAGCATTTTTTGCTATTATTATAGCTTTTAATAACAGACCAGGAGGGTGTAATGCAGTGGTACTGCAAATAGCTTTGCACCAGTGGGACACTAATGGAAGTCCAACAGCCACTTTTAGGATGCCACTGAATGGCAACATTTTTTGCTATTATTATAGCTTATTATAAACAGAGCAGGAGGGTGTAATGCAGTGGTACTGCAAATAGCTTTGCACCAGTGGGACACTAATGGAAGTCCAACAGCCACTTTTAGGATGCCACTGAATGGCAGCATTTTTTGCTATTATTATAGCTTATTAAAAACAGAGCAGGAGGGTGTAATGCAGTGGTACTGCAAATAGCTTTGCACCAGTGGGAAACTAATGGAAATCCAACAGCCACTTTTTGTATGCCACTAAGTTGCAGCATTTTTTGCTATTATAGCTTATTAAAAACAGAGCAGGAGGGTGTAATGCAGTGGTACTGCAAATAGCTTTGCACCAGTGGGACACTAATGGAAGTCCAACAGCCACTTTTAGAATGCCACTGAATGGCAGCATTTCTTGCTATTATTATGGCTTATTAAAAACAGAGCAGGAGGGTGTAATGCAGTGGTACTGCAAATAGCTTTGCACCAGTGGGACACTAATAGAAGTCCAAGAGCCACTTTTAGGATGCCACTAAATGGCAGCATTTTTTGCTATTATTATAGCTTTTAAAAACAGAGCAGGAGGGTGTAATGCAGTGGTACTGCAAATAGCTTTGCACCAGTGGGACACTAATGGAAGTCCAACAGCCACTTTTAGGATGCCACAGAATGGCAACATTTTTTGCTATTATTATAGCTTTTAATAACAGAGCAGGAGGGTGTAATGCAGTGGTACTGCAAATAGCTTTGCACCAGTGGGACACTAATGGAAGTCCAACAGCCACTTTTAGGATGCCACTGAATGGCAGCAGTTTTTGCTATTATTATAGCTTATTAAAAACAGAGCAGGAGGGTGTAATGCAGTGGTACTGCAAATAGCTTTGCACCAGTGGTACACTAATGGAAGGCCAACAGCCACTTTTAGGATGCCACTAAATGGCAGCATTTTTTGCTATTATTATAACTTTTAAAAACAGAGCAGGAGGGTGTAATGCAGAGGTGCTGTAAATAGCTTGGCACCTGTGGGGCACAAATGGAGTACAACAGCCACTTTTAGGATGCCACTGAATGGCAACATGTTTTGCTATTATTATAGCCTATTAAAAACAGAGCAGGAGGGTGTAATGCAGTGGTACTGCAAATAGCTTTACACCAGTGGGACACTAATGGAAGTTCAACAGCCACTTTTAGGATGCCATTGAATGGCAGCATTTTTTGCTATTATAATAGTTTATTAAAAACAGAGCAGGAGGGTGTAATGCAGTGGTACTGCAAATAGCTTTGCACCAGTGGGACACTAATAGAAGTCCAAAAGCCACTTTTAGGATGCCACTGAATGACAGCATTTTTTGCTATTATTATAGCTTATTAAAAACAGAGCAGGAGGGTGTAATGCAGTGGTACTGCAAATAGCTTTGCACCACTGGGACACTAATAGAAGTCCAACAGCCACTTTTAGGATGCCACTAAATTGCAGCATTTTTTGCTATTATTATAGCTTTTAAAAACAGAGCAGGAAGGTGTAATGCAGTGGTACAGCAAATAGCTTTGCACCAGTGGGACACTAATGGAAGTCCAACAGCCACTTTTAGGATGCCACTGAATGGCAGCATTTTTTGCTATTATTAAAGCTTTTAAAACCCGAGCAGCAGGGTGTAATGCAGTGGTACTGCAAATAGCTTTGCACCAGTGGGACACTAATGGAAGTCCAACAGCCACTTTTAGGATGCCACTGAATGGCAGCAGTTTTTGCTATTATTATAGCTTATTAAAAACAGAGCAGGAGGGTGTAATGCAGTGGTACTGCAAATAGCTTTGCACCAGTGGGACACTAATGGAAATCCAACAGCCACTTTTAGGATGCCACTGAATGGCAGCATTTCTTGCTACTATTATAGCTTATTAAAAACAGAGCAGGAGGGTGTAATGCAGTGGTACTGCAAATAGCTTTGCACCAGTGGGACACTAATAGAAGTCCAACAGCCACTTTTAGGATGCCACTAAATGGCAGAATTTTTTACTATTATTATAGCTTTTAAAAACAGAGCAGGAGGGTGTAATGCAGTGGTACTGCAAATAGCTTTGCACCAGTGGGACACTAATGGAAGTCCAACAGCCACTTTTAGGATGCCACTGAATAGCAGCATTTTTTGCTATTATTATAGCTTTTAATAACAGCGCAGGAGGGTGTAATGCAGTGGTACTGCAAATAGCTTTGCACCAGTGGGACACTAATGGACGTCCAACAGCCACTTTTAGGATGCCACTAAATGGCAACATTTTTTGCTATTATTATAGCTTGTTAAAAACAGAGCAGGAGGGTGTAATGCAGTGGTACTGCAAATAGCTTTGCACCAGTGGGACACTAATGGAAGTCCAACAGCCACTTTTAGGATGCCACTAAATGGCAGCATTTTTTGCTATTATTATAGCTTATTAAAAACAGAGCAGGAGGGTGTAACGCAGTGGTACTGCAAATAGCTTTGCACCAGTGGGACACAAATAGAAGTCCAACAGCCACTTTTAGGATGCCACTAAATGGCAGCATTATTTGCTGTTATTATAGCTTTTAAAAACAGAGCAGGAGGGTGTAATGCAGTGGTACTGCAAATAGCTTTGCACCAGTGGAAAACTAATGGAAGTCCAACAGCAACTTTTTTTATGCCACTGAATGGCAGCATTTTTTGCTATTATTATAGCTTTTAATAACAGAGCAGGAGGGTGTAATGCAGTGGTACTGCAAATAGCTTTGCACCAGTGGGACACTAATGGAAGTCCAACAGCCACTTTTAGGATGCCACTGAATGGCAACATTTTTTGCTATTATTATAGCTTATTAAAAACAGAGCAGGAGGGTGTATTGCAGTGGTACTGCAAATAGCTTTGCACCAGTGGAAAACTAATGGAAGTCCAACAGCCACTTTTTGTATGCCACTAAGTTGCAGCATTTTTTCCTATTATTATAGCTTATTAAAAACAGAGCAGGAGGTTGTAATGCAGTGGTACTGCAAATAGCTTTGCACCAGTGGAAAACTAATGGAAGTCCAACAGCGACTTTTTGTATGCCACTAAGTTGCAGCATTTTTTGATATTATTATAGCTTATTAAAAACAGAGCAGGAGGGTGTAATGCAGTGGTACTGCAAATAGCTTTGCACTAGTGGGACACTAATAGAAGTCCAACAGCCACTTTTAGGATGCCACTACATGGCAGTATTTTTTGCTATTATTATAGCTTTTAAAAACAGAGCAGGAGGGTGTAATGCAGTGGTACTGCAAATAGCTTTGCACCAGTGGGACACTAATGGAAGTCCAACAGCCACTTTTAGGATGCCACTGAATGGCAGCAGTTTTTGCTATTATTATAGCTTATTAAAAACAGAGCAGGAGGGTGTAATGCAGTGGTACTGCAAATAGCTTTGCACCAGTGGGACACTAATGGAAATCCAACAGCCACTTTTAGGATGCCACTGAATGGCAGCATTTCTTGCTATTATTATAGCTTATTAAAAACAGAGCAGGAGGGTGTAATGCAGTGGTACTGCAAATAGCTTTGCACCAGTGGGACACTAATAGAAGTCCAACAGCCACTTTTAGGATGCCACTAAATGGCAGAATTTTTTACTATTATTATAGCTTTTAAAAACAGAGCAGGAGGGTGTAATGCAGTGGTACTGCAAATAGCTTTGCACCAGTGGGACACTAATGGAAGTCCAACAGCCACTTTTAGGATGCCACTGAATAGCAGCATTTTTTGCTATTATTATAGCTTTTAATAACAGCGCAGGAGGGTGTAATGCAGTGGTACTGCAAATAGCTTTGCACCAGTGGGACACTAATGGACGTCCAACAGCCACTTTTAGGATGCCACTAAATGGCAACATTTTTTGCTATTATTATAGCTTGTTAAAAACAGAGCAGGAGGGTGTAATGCAGTGGTACTGCAAATAGCTTTGCACCAGTGGGACACTAATGGAAGTCCAACAGCCACTTTTAGGATGCCACTAAATGGCAGCATTTTTTGCTATTATTATAGCTTATTAAAAACAGAGCAGGAGGGTGTAACGCAGTGGTACTGCAAATAGCTTTGCACCAGTGGGACACAAATAGAAGTCCAACAGCCACTTTTAGGATGCCACTAAATGGCAGCATTTTTTGCTATTATTATAGCTTTTAAAAACAGAGCAGGAGGGTGTAATGCAGTGGTACTGCAAATAGCTTTGCACCAGTGGAAAACTAATGAAAGTCCAACAGCAACTTTTTTTATGCCACTGAATGGCAGCATTTTTTGCTATTATTATAGCTTTTAATAACAGAGCAGGAGGGTGTAATGCAGTGGTACTGCAAATAGCTTTGCACCAGTGGGACACTAATGGAAGTCCAACAGCCACTTTTAGGATGCCACTGAATGGCAACATTTTTTGCTATTATTATAGCTTATTAAAAACAGAGCAGGAGGGTGTATTGCAGTGGTACTGCAAATAGCTTTGCACCAGTGGAAAACTAATGGAAGTCCAACAGCCACTTTTTGTATGCCACTAAGTTGCAGCATTTTTTGCTATTATTATAGCTTATTAAAAACAGAGCAGGAGGGTGTAATGCAGTGGTACTGCAAATAGCTTTGCACCAGTGGAAAACTAATGGAAGTCCAACAGCCACTTTTTGTATGCCACTAAGTTGCAGCATTTTTTGATATTATTATAGCTTATTAAAAACAGAGCAGTAGGGTGTAATGCAGTGGTACTGCAAATAGCTTTGCACTAGTGGGACACTAATAGAAGTCCAACAGCCACTTTTAGGATGCCACTGAATGGCAGCATTTTTTGCTATTATTATAGCTTTTAATAACAGAGCAGGAGGGTGTAATGCAGTGGTACTGCAAATAGCTTTGCACCAGTGGGACACTAATGGAAGTCCAACAGCCACTTTTAGGATGCCACTGAATGGCAGCAGTTTTTGCTATTATTATAGCTTATTAAAAACAGAGCAGGAGGGTGTAATGCAGTGGTACTGCAAATAGCTTTGCACCAGTGGGACACTAATGGAAGTCCAACAGCCACTTTTAGGATGCCACTAAATGGCAGCATTTTTTGCTATTATTATAACTTTTAAAAACAGAGCAGGAGGGTGTAATGCAGAGGTGCTGTAAATAGCTTGGCACCTGTGGGGCACAAATGGAGTACAACAGCCACTTTTTGTATGCCACTGAATGGCAACATTTTTTGCTATTATTATAGCTTATTAAAAACAGAGCAGGAGGGTGTAATGCAGTGGTACTGAAAATAGCTTTGCACCAGTGGGACACAAATAGAAGTCCAACAGCCACTTTTAGGATGCCACTAAATGGCAGCATTTTTTGCTATTATTATAGCTTTTAAAAACAGAGCAGGAGGGTGTAATGCAGTGGTACTGCAAATAGCTTTGCACCAGTGGGACACTATTGGAATTCCAACAGCAACTTTTTTTATGCCACTGAATGGCAGCATTTTTTGCTATTATTTTAGCTTTTAATAACAGAGCAGGAGGGTGTAATGCAGTGGTACTGCAAATAGCTTTGCACCAGTGGGACACTAATGGAAGTCCAACAGCCACTTTTAGGATGCCACTGAATGGCAACATTTTTTGCTATTATTATAGCTTATTAAAAACAGAGCAGGAGGGTGTATTTTAGAGGTGCTGTAAATAGCTTGGCACCTGTGGGGCACAAATGGAGTACAACAGCCACTTTTTGTATGCCACTGAATGGCAACATTTTTTGCTATTATTATAGCTTATTAAAAACAGAGCAGGAGGGTGTAATGCAGTGGTACTGAAAATAGCTTTGCACCAGTGGGACACTAATGGAAGTCCAACAGCCACTTTTAGGATGCCACTGAATGGCAGCATTTTTTGCTATTATTATAGCTTATTAAAAACAGAACAGGAGGGTGTAATGCAGTGGTACTGCAAATAGCTTTGCACCAGTGGGAAACTAATGGAAGTCCAACAGCCACTTTTTGTATGCCACTAAGTTGCAGCATTTTTTGCTATTATTATAGCTTATTAAAAACAGAGCAGGAGGGTGTAATGCAGTGTTACTGCAAATAGCTTTGCACCAGTGGGACACTAATGGAAGTCCAACAGCCACTTTTAGGATGCCACTGAATGGCAGCATTTCTTGCTATTATTATAGCTTATTAAAAACAGAGCAGGAGGGTGTAATGCAGTGGTACTGCAAATAGCTTTGCACCAGTGGGACACTAATAGAAGTCCAACAACCACTTTTAGGATGCCACTAAATGGCAGCATTTTTTGCTATTATTATAGCTTTTAAAAACAGAGCAGGAAAGTGTAATGCAGTGGTACTGCAAATAGCTTTGCACCAGTGGGACACTAATGGAAGTCCAACAGCCACTTTTAGGATGCCACTGAATGGCAGCAGTTTTTGCTATTATTATAGCTTATTAAAAACAGAGCAGAGAGTGTAATGCAGTGGTACTGCAAATAGCTTTGCACCAGTGGGACACTAATGGAAGTACAACAGCCACTTTTAGGATGTCACTGAATGGCAGCATTTTTTGCTATTATAGCTTTAAATAACAGAGAAGGAGGGTGTAATGCAGTGGTACTGCAAATAGCTTTGCACCAGTGGGACACTAATGGAAGTCCAACATCCACTTTTAGGATGCTACTGAATGGCAGCAGTTTTTGCTATTATTATAGCTTATTAAAAACAGAGCAGGAGGGTGTAATGCAGTGGTTCTGCAAATAGCTTTGCAACAGTGGGACACTAATGGAAGTCCAACAGCCACTTTTAGGATGCCACTAAATGGCAGCTATTTTTGCTATTATTATAACTTTTAAAAACAGAGCAGGAGGGTGTAATGCAGAGGTGCTGTAAATAGCTTGGCACCAGTGGGACACTAATGGAAGTCCAAAAGCCACTTTTAGGATGCCACTGAATGGCAGCATTTTTTGCTATTATTATAGCTTATTAAAAACAGAGCAGGAGGGTGTAATGCAGTGGTACTGCAAATAGCTTTGCACCAGTGGGACACTAATAGACGTCCAACAACCACTTTTAGGATGCCACTAAATGGCAGCATTTTTTGCTATTATTATAACTTTTAAAAACAGAGCAGGAGGGTGTAATGCAGAGGTGCTGTAAATAGCTTTGCAGCAGTGGGGCACAAATGGAGTACAACAGCCACTTTTTGTATGCCACTGAATGGCAACATGTTTTGCTATCTATTATAGCTTATTAAAAACAGAGCAGGAGGGTGTAATGCAGTGGTACTGCAAATAGCTTTGCACCAGTGGGACACTAATAGAAGTCCAACAGCCACTTTTAGGATGCCACTAAATGGCAGCATTTTTTGCTATTATTATAGCTTTTAAAGACAGAGCAGGAGCGTGTAATGCAGTGGTACTGCAAATAGCTTTGCACCAGTGGGACACTAATGGAAGTCAAACAGCAACTTTTAGGATGCCACTGAATGGCAGCATTTTTTGCTATTATTATAGATTTTAATAACAAAACAGGAGGGTGTAATGCAGTGGTACTGCAAATAGCTTTGCACCAGTGGGACACTAATGGAAGTCCAACAGCCACTTTTAGGATGCCACTGAATGGCAGCATTTTTTGCTATTAATATAGCTTATTAAAAACAGAGCAGGAGGGTGTAATGCAGTGGTACTGCAAATAGCTTTGCACCAGTGGGACACTAATGGAAGTCAAACAGCAACTTTTAGGATGCCACTGAATGGCAGCATTTTTTGCTATTATTATAGCTTTTAATAACAAAGCAGGAGGGTGTAATGCAGTGGTACTGCAAATAGCTTGGCACCTGTGGGGCACAAATGGAGTAAAACAGACACTTTTTGTATGCCACTGAATGGCAGCATTTTTTGCTATTATTATAGCTTTTAATAACAGAGCAGGAGGGTGTAATGCAGTGGTACTGCAAATAGCTTGGCACCAGTGGGACACTAATGGAAGTCCAACAGCCACTTTTAGGATGCCACTGAATGGTAGTATTTTTTGCTATTATTATAGCTTATTAAAAACAGAGCAGGAGGGTGTAATGCAGTGGTACTGCAAATAGCTTTGCACCAGTGGGACACTAATGGAAGTCCAACAGCCACTTTTAGGATGCCACTGAATGGCAGCATTTTTTGCTATTATTATAGCTTATTAAAAACAGAGTAGGAGGGTGTAATGCAGTGGTACTGCAAATAGCTTTGCACCAGTGGGACACTAATGGAAGTCCAACAGCCACTTTAAGGATGCCACTAAATGGCAGCATTTTTTGCTATTATTATAGCTTTTAAAAACAGAGCAGGAGGGTGTAATGCAGAGGTGCTGTAAATAGCTTGGCACCAGTGGGGCACAAATGGAATACAACAGCCATTTTTTGTATGCCACTGAATGGCAGCATTTTTTGCTATTATTATAGCTTATTAAAAACGGAGCAGGAGGGTGTAATGCAGTGGTACTGCAAATATCTTTGCACCAGTGGGACACTAATGGATGTCCAACAGCCACTTTTTGTATGCCACTGAATGGCAGCATTTTTTGCTATTATTATAGCTTATTAAAAACAGAGCAGGAGGGTGTAATGCAGTGGTACTGCAAATAGCTTTGCACCAGTGGGACACTAATGGAAGTCCAACAGCCACTTTTAGGATGCCACTAAATGGCAGCATTTTTTACTATTATTATAGCTTTTAAAAACAGAGCAGGAGGGTGTAATGCAGAGGTGCTGTAAATAGCTTGGCACCTGTGGGGCACAAATGTAGCACAACAGCCACTTTTTGTATGCCACTGAATGGCAGCATTTTTTGCTATTATTATAGCTTATTAAAAACAGAGCAGGAGGGTGTAATGCAGTGGTACTACAAATAGCTTTGCACCAGTGGGACACTAATGGAAGTCCAACAGCCACTTTTAGGATGCCACTGAATGGCAGCATTTTTTGCTATTATTATAGCTTATTAAAAACAGAGCAGGAGGGTGTAATGCAGTGGTACTGCAAATAGCTTTGCACCAGTGGGACACTAATGGAAGTCCAACAGCCGTTTTTAGGATGCCACTGAATGGCAGCATTTTTTGCTATTATTATAGCTTATTAAAAACAGAGCAGGAGGTTGTAATGCAGTGGTACTGCAAATAGCTTTGCAGCAATGGGACACTAATGGAAGTCCAACAGCCACTTTTAGGATGCCACTAAATGACAGCATTTTTTGCTATTATTATAGCTTTTAAAAACAGATCAGGATGGTGTAATGCAGTGATACTGCAAATAGCTTTGCACCAGTGGGACACTAATGGAAGTCCAACAGCCACTTTTAGGATGCCACTGAATGGCAGCATTTTTTGCTATTATTATAGCTTATTAAAAACAGAGCAGGAGGGTGCAATGCAGTGGTACTGCAAATAACTTTGCCCCAGTGGGACACTATTGGAAGTCCAACAGCCACTTTTAGGATGCCACTAAGTTTACTCAGTGTTTGCTAGTATAATGGCTTAGTAACAATGAGTTTGAGTGTGCAATGCAGAGGTGCTGCACATAGATTTGCACCAGTGGGACACTAATGGAAGTCCAACAGCCACTTTTAGGATGCCACTAAGTTTACTCAGTGTTTGCTAGTATAATGGCTTAGTAACAATGAGCTTGAGTGTGCAATGGGCAGGAGGGTACAGTGGCAGGGTTGTGGATCTGGGTAGAGGAAGGAAGCCTGCCTTTCTATCCCTCCTAATTGGGAAATGCAGCGAGGAAATCCCTGACCTTAGCTACACAGACGCTGTCATCTTGTGTAGCTGTTAAAATCTGTTTTCACTGACCTGACTGTCACCTATGGCTCTGACCCTGCCGGTATTAGGCCTTAAAAGGACTAATAGAAACTTCTATCCCTATTCTGTATAGCGCTGTGTATAGAGCATACACAGCAGTATCGGAGACAGGAGCTACGCCAGTGGTGACTGAGACCAAGACGCAGAAGGCAGATAATGGCGTGCTGGAGGAAAATGTCTGTTTTTATAATGCAGGGACATGTGACATGGACATCCTATCACACATGCCGTTGCTTCTCTGGCGAAAAGCCCACTTAGCTGTGCGTGTGTCTGGCATTGGCTGCCATGCTGCCCCGCCCCACTACACGCGTGCGCTTAGGGAAGGAAGACAAGGGAAAAAAAAAATGCCATTATCCATACAGCAGTGATCTGAATGCGCTGTTCCCGCACCCTGTACGCTGAAATTTCATAATAGTGTGAGTCACAGAGGGACTTACACTATTACAGCGGAAAGCCAGCTAGTAATTAGCTTGTCTTTTTGCTGCTAGAACCGTTCTCGAACGTATCTAGAACTATCGAGCTTTAGCAAAAAGCTCGAGTTCTAGTTCAATCTAGAACAGCCCCCAAAATCACTCGAACCGCGAACTGGAGAACCGCGAACCGCGAACCGCGCTCAACTCTAGTTATTATGAATATTTTCCTCATAATATAACTCTACTTACAGGCCATTAGCTTGTATGTATAGACGTACAGACTTTTAGTTTTGAATGAGAGTGTGTAAATGTGAGTTTGAGGAGCTTCTAACTTATATCTGGCTATAGTCTGAAATAGACATAAAGAATGTATAAGCATTACACTAGGGCAAAGGTCAACTAGCCGAGTTCTGGTAAACAAGTTCTGCACAGGACACTACGTTTGCAGATTTAAGACCACGTGATGCAATGACTTAATGTATAATCTAAAAATGAGAATGAGGTATATTGGGTTTTGAAGACATGTTTAAAGCCATGTAAAGTCACAAAGGGTAATCTGAGAGTTGGGGAAAGGTATATAAATGAACCACAGTTAATACAGAAGTAGAATGCCGACCATTCTCAACCAGATGGAAGACTGCTGTGGCATCACAGCTATGTAAGATATAATGGACTCTTCTCTATCTTTTCTCTCATAACTCAATTCTAATTAAGCCAAGCATTATTTTTCTGTAATGATTTTTAACCTTTATTGAATAAACCCACATATGGTTTGCACCTCTATTTCTCTTCAATCATTATACACTGGCTAACTGGATAGCCAAATCCTATTTTTAACAACCATACCTTGTTTGCTAGAATCATGCCTCCTCCGTTTAGTGAGAAAGCAATAGGAGAAGCAAAAAGAATTAAAGCATGAGGGAAAGATAATCCAATTACACTTCTATAAAGAAACAACAAAAATACACTCCCAATCAAGCAATGATGGGTGGATGCTGTGTCCCCTAATGAAGACTATCAGAAAGTGATTTTACAGTGAGCACCAAATAATTTAGTTGCTCAGTCGCTTCATTGGGGGACACAGAAATCATACGATGTTCCAAACCTGTCCCTAAGGAGGGAATAAAAAAAAATATATAATTTTACCTGGTAAGTATCCGTTGCTGGTCAAGCACCTGCCTGCTCAACTGCTGCCTGCAGATATGGATACTGCAACACAGAAATGCACTGATGACCAAATAGCTGTCCTATGGATTTGCAGAACTGATGCCCGGTGAAGAACAGGCAAGGAATCTCCCGGTCATGAATCTGGATTTGAACCTTTGAGTCTATGCTCTATTTTTGGCTTCTTTGTCCATCGGAATACAAGTAGATTCATATTTTCAACTGGTGTTTAGTTTCTGTTATCCATGACTTGGTTTTATTAGGATAACAGGTGTATTAATTTACTTGCTTGACTGTCGAATCACCTTTCCGGTGCAGCTTTAAATATGTTTCTCCTGCTCTGATTTCCTACTGATGATATTCTCATTTTGAAGTCCAACCATATTGTTGTTAGTTTCTGCCACTCAGTTACTAGTATATATCTCTTTGCTGTTTTTGTTTCAACTATGCAGCTATCTTAGGTTTGTTGTTAGAAAGTGGCCGGCATAGTCTTTAGCAATATTCACATTCTCTGGTATTTTGTTATTTGTCTTACTCTCTCTGGGATGACTTTATTCTTCAGCACAACTTCCCTTCTGTAGGTAATTGTATTCTGCTCTGTCTGGAGGAGCATGAATTGTTCGATAGGCTATCAGGCAGCAGTGGGACCAGTTGCCATAAATTTGTCTGGGGTCAGAGGTATTCAAACTTCCGCAGGAACCACTAGGGACTGCAGGATTGGGATATCTAGTCTGTACAGGAACTAGCAGGGTCAGTTGCAGTTGTATAGTTTGTTACCTTTAAATCTTTGTGAGCTGTTGTACGAACATAAAACTACTACAGCCCACATATTATGCACCCTATCTCTGATTGGGGGAGCACTGATACTTACCTTATAATCCTTGATAATATCGGATGTAACCCAGTGAGCAATGGTTGTTCGAGAGGCAGCTGGACTTGCTGGAGCATACTGAAATAACCCAAAAAGCATCTGAACACTCAAACAGACCTGTGATAGACATGTCGAGGTGCACAGCTCTGACTAAGTCGAATTATGTGAGAACCTCTCAAGGGCATGAGAGGCAGAGTGTGAGGCAAATCCCGGGATATGAAGATGAATTATGACTCCAGTCATAATCCCTCATCACTCCCTGGCAGTGCCCCCTCCCTTCTTGTTCTCAGTGTTCCACTTACACCTCCATGGCCATGTCCTGTGATATGGAAATTAGGTGGTGTGGGAACAATGGACACAGGATGACTCCCTGCCGTCACCCTGTAGTAGGAGCTGCTAGCTAGTTAGCAAGGCTATGGAAATAGCCAGACAGAACGACTCCAGTAAAAAATGGTTCATATCTCGCAAGCCATATTTCCGATAAATATGGCAACCATAAAAATGGTGTCTCTGCATGCGGACGATGCCGGCACACCCTTTTTATGGGAGCAGGACATTGGGAAATGCCCCAGGCGTGATATCAGCCAATGGGGAACTGGCAGACAGGTCATGAGTCCCCTCGTTCTGTAGCTAAATTCATAACTGTCACAATGAGAGCATTGGCGTCCGCCTACGACGCTCCCAGGCAAAGTTATGGCCCATATTCCATGTTGGGATATTGTCCATAACTCAAGCCAGGGGTGGAGCAGTGCTCCCTGTGAGGTCACGAAGGTAGGAGGGGACCTGGATCTGCCCAGGTTGATAACCCTACTTCGGCCATTTTCCAAGGTTCTTTCGCTGGGGGCACGTGTAGGAAACATCTGTGGGAAGGATCCTAGAAACCTGGGTACAGCGCCCCCCTGTGGCCAGACGCAACAAGGTAACTGCTGGAACTGTGTATGCCTGTTTGTAACCCATGCTTTGACTGTAACTGTACTCTGACATAACTGTATATTCTGTAGATTCCCTATTGTATATATTGTAGTTTCTAGTGTGCTTTAGGCTGATTAAATTATATAATTAATCTTGGGCTGTTCTGTTATCTCGATCTTGAATCCCACGTCTGTGTGTTCGGCTAATAGTTACCGTAAATCGGTTGGTGGCAGCGAATTGTGCCAAGGATTATTGTGGGGAGGCCAGTGAGATTCGGGGAGATTTTATATATTCCGCCCGCGGAGGTCGGGGGAATATATACCTTACTCTCACCGGGGACCCTTCAATAATCGGCATAAGTAGTATAGCGGCCTCCTTGCTTATTGTCGGGCAATTCCATAATTGGCCTGACTATAAGAGGGGCGCTAGAGAGCGCATCACGTGCTCTGTCGGTCGGGAGGTATAAAGGAGGGGTGACCCCCACTTGTTACCCCCCGATTGTGACGTACTGGTAGCCAGCGCGGGGGATTTCTGAGTGACCCCCCCGGTGGTTCCTGACATATTGGTGGCATAGCGGTGGGATCGAGATAATAGTGTGTGTGAGTGTGAGACCCATACTCCCAGACACTAAAGACTGCCTGCAGCAGCTGTGGCTGCTGGGGTCTTCAGACCAGCTCAACACTAGAGTGTCAGAGTGCAGATACTGTAAGGTGTGTGGAGGCATCAGGTGTCAGTTCTGTGTCAGTGACCAAAAGTCTGCAAGAATGGCTGATGGCACCAGGAGCAGAGCTATGCAACTGGCCAATGCTAAAGCAGGAGCCGAAGAGAGGGAGGACGGTGCTGTGGACAGTAATGAGGAGGTTGCCCACGAGTCCTCCAGGAGCTCGACGCCAGAAAACAGCTCTGCAGAGGACATGGCACAACCTAGCAATTATGGACAAGATGAGGAGCAGCTCACCCAAGGGTCCTCAACGAGCCAGATGCCAGCCCTCCGCTCTGCAATGGACAGTGAAGCACCAGGCTCCGCAGCGGGCCGCAGATCACCACGTGCCATTCCACCGAGCCTGGGAGGCTCGGATAGCCTTCTTCAAATGGCTATGGCCCTTCTCCAGGCTGGAGACCAGAAGGGCTACAAGGAACTCCTGGCAGAGCGCAGGGCAGAGCGGCAGGCAGCGCGTGATGCTGAGGCTGCGGAGCGGCAAGCAGCGCGTGAAGAGCGCCAGGCAGAGCGTGAGGCTGCGGAGCGACAGGCAGACCGTGACTACCAGCTGCATCTAGCCAAGCTCCAGCCCTCATCAGCCACACGTGACCTTCAAGACACCAAACTTCCAAAGGTCCGTGTTGAGGACTTCCCAGTGCTGGAGAAGGATGGAGACTTGGACTCTTTCTTGACTGCTTTTGAACGGACTTGCTTGCAGCACCATCTGGACAAGGACCAGTGGGCCAAATACCTGACCCCCCGTTTAAGGGGTAAGGCCCTGGAAATCCTTGGGGACTTGCCTGCTGAGGCAGATCAGGGCTACGACACCATCAAGCGGGCCCTGATCCAACAGTTCAACCTCACTCCGGAGTCCTACCGCAAGAAGTTCCGGACCCTGCAGAAGGGACCAAAGGACTCCTGGGCTGACCACCGGCGGGCACTTGCCCGAGCTGCCGACCACTGGACCCAAGGCCTGCAGCTTTCCACCGGACCAGAGATCCTGGACTTGGTCATCACGGAGCAACTCTTGTGGAACTGCCCTGAGGATCTCCGCCAGTTCATCCGAGACCAGAAGCCAAAGGGGTCCACGGCTACAGCTGCCCTTGCCGATGACTACACCAACAACCGGGCCCCTGAGGCCAGGAGAGCGGCCACCAGCAGCACCTGGAGAGGGGGTAAGATGAATTCTGCAACTGCCCCACCTGCCCCTAGACTGCAGGGGGTGTCCCCCTCAACTCCCCTCTCCAGGCCCGTGGCGGAACCAAGACGGTGCCACCAGTGCAACCTACCGGGACACTTCAAGGCCATGTGCCCTCAGCGTCCCAAGGCCCCGGCTCCGTCCCCGTCCCAAGGGCCGCCCAAGGTGTATTGTGTGGGTGGGGGTGGTGGTAGGTCCCTGGACAGCTTCCAACCTGTCACCGTCGGCCGGTCTGTGACCATAGGACTGCGAGACAGCGCCTCGGAGGTGACTCTGGTGCGGCCTGAGATGGTGTCCCCCCAAGACTTGATCCCTGGAAAAGCCCTCGCTGTCTCCGGGATTGGAGGCATTGACCCGGCGCTGCCTGTTGCTGACATTTATGTGGACTGGGGCGCAGGGCGAGGGGTGAGGGAGGTGGGGGTAACTGATCGGATCCCCGCAAACGTGCTACTTGGGACAGATTTGGGGCAGATAACCTCCCAGTTTGGGCCCCAACCAAGGGCTGAACCTTCAGCCAGTACTGACATGCCTCCGGACAATGTTAATGTGTTATCTATGAATGATGTAAGGGAGGAGGGAGTGAACTCTGATATTTCTGCTTGCATAGACACCATAGACACACACACAGCTGCAGCTGTGACAGGGGAGGGGGTCAGAGAAAGGTGTGACAATGCCTCTACAAGTAATCAGCCTGTGAGCTGGGATCTGCTGCCCTCTGCAGGGATAAGCAGAGAGCAGGGTGCTGCAGGGGGAGGACCAGTGTGTGGGGTGGGGGCTACCGCAGCAAATGTGGGGTCCCCAGAGATTTCACAGCGGGGTTCTGTTGCTGCAGGAGGGGAACAGGCAGGTGAGATTGGGGCCGGTCCAGGAGCGGAAGTGCTCCCAGGTAAGATCTCGGTGCATGGTTCCCCCACAACCGGGGTGTCAGGAAGCCAGGTAGGTCTGCCTGAACCGGCGACTTGGTCAGGAACGGAGGAGGAGCAGGCACGACCCACGGTCGCAGCGGCTGTGGCCGCTGTCACCCGCAGTGGGAGTGCTGGAAGCCAAGGGGCCTCCCGGAGGTCCGATAGCTCTTCCCCTTCTGACCAAGTGGCAGCCGAGTCAGGTGGAGGCCAGGACACAGGTCCCGGGGTACTGACTGAAGATGTGACAGTCTCGTCGATTCTGGCCACATCTAGTCAGGGGTTTCAGGCAGCGTTAGAAGCTGACGACAGCCTGAAAGCTCTTAAGGAGCAGGCGGCACAGCCTCCCTCGGACTCGGACCCGGAGCGAGTGGTCTGGGACCAAGGACGGCTGTACCGGGCCACGGTCCAGCAGGGTTCACCGGAGGCGTGGCCCAGGGACCGACAGTTGGTGGTACCCTATCCGTTCCGGACGGAGTTGTTGCGGATCGCACATGAGATTCCGATGGCCGGACACCTAGGGATCGCTAAGACCAAGGCCAGGTTAAACCAGCATTTCTACTGGCCAAAAATGGGGGCCGATGTGGCTGCCTACTGCCGTTCGTGTGAAACCTGTCAGAGAGTGGGGAAGGCGGGGCCACGACCCAAAGCCCCACTGGTATCTCTGCCAATCATCGATGAGCCTTTCAGGAGGGTGGCTGTGGATCTGGTCGGCCCGCTGGCCATCCCCAGCAGCTCCGGGAAACGCTTCATACTGACGGTAGTGGACTATGCCACCCGGTACCCAGAAGCAGTGGCCTTGTCGTCCATTCGGGCTGACAAGGTGGCCACCGCATTGCTGGAGATTTTCTCCCGAGTGGGTTTTCCCCAGGAAATGCTCACTGACCGGGGGACCCAATTCATGTCCCAGCTGATGGAGGCCCTCTGTAAGCAAGTCCAGGTGCGACATCTGGTGGCCAGCCCGTACCATCCACAGACTAATGGCCTGTGCGAGCGGTTCAATGGCACCTTAAAGCAGATGCTTAAGATGTTGGTCGACTCCCATGGGCGTGACTGGGAGCGGTATCTCCCACACCTGTTATTTGCTTACCGGGAGGTTCCACAGGCCTCAACAGGATTCTCACCGTTTGAGCTCCTGTACGGGCGACGTGTGCGGGGCCCCCTGGCTCTGGTGAAAGAGGCTTGGGAAGGGGATTTGGCCACCCCTGGAGTGTCGGTTATCGAGTATGTCATGCGCTTCCGGGACAAAATGCAGGCCTTGACGCAACTGGTACACGACAATATGGCTCAAGCCCAGGCCGATCAGAAGCGTTGGTACGACCAGAACGCTTGTGAGAGGACCTACCAAGTGGGTCAAGAGGTGTGGGTACTGGTCCCCGTACCACAGGACAAGCTTCAGGCAGCCTGGGAAGGCCCATACCTCGTGTACCAGCAGCTCAACCCTGTGACGTACCTGGTCACCCTGGACCCTGCCCGTGGAAGGCGGAAGCCCTTCCATGTGAACATGATGAAGGCACATCATGAGCGGGAGGCATGTGCGCTCCCCGTGTGCAACCTGCCCGAGGAGGGAGAAGCGGAAACCCTCTTGGATATGCTAGCCCAGGTTAGGGCAGGCGGATCCATTGAGGATGTGGAGGTTGGCCACCAGCTCTTGGAGGACCAACGGTCCCAGCTGTGGGCCACCCTCCTCCCCTTCCGGGGGTTGTTTACCAACCAGCCCGGAAGGACTGACTTGGCTGTCCATCACGTGGACACTGGGGATCATCCCCCGATCCGGCGTTCAGCATATCGGGTCTCCCTAGAGGTGCAGCAACACATGCGCCAGGAGATTGACGAGATGCTGAAGCTGGGGGTGATCCAGGCATCCAACAGCGCTTGGGCCTCGCCTGTAGTCCTCGTCCCTAAGAAGGACCGAACCACTCGGTTCTGCGTGGACTACAGGGGGCTCAATGCGGTCACGGTCGCCGATGCGTACCCAATGCCACGCATCGATGACCTGCTCGATCAGTTGGCCGGGGCTCAGTACCTGACCATCATGGATCTGAGCCGGGGATATTGGCAGATCCCCCTGACTCGCAAGGCCAGGGAACGCTCTGCCTTTATTACCCCATTTGGACTATACGAGTCCACGGTGATGCCATTCGGGATGAGGAATGCCCCTGCCACTTTCCAGCGGATGGTCAACACCCTGCTCAAGGGACTTGAAGGGTACGCGGCCGCGTACCTAGATGACATTGCCGTCTTCAGTCCCACCTGGGAGGACCACCTAGAGCATCTAGCACAGGTGCTCAGGCGGATCCACCGGGCAGGTTTGACCATCAAGCCGGGAAAGTGTCAGCTGGCCATGAGCGAGGTCCAGTACCTCGGTCACCGGGTAGGTGGGAGAACACTGAAGCCCGAGCCTGAGAAAGTGGAAGCCATCGCATCCTGGCCCACCCCCAGGACCAAGAAGCAGGTGATGTCCTTCTTGGGGACCGCTGGGTACTATAGGAGGTTTGTTCCATGCTATAGTAGCCTGGCAAAGCCCTTGACGGACCTCACCAAGAAGAAGCTGCCCTCTGCAGTCGATTGGACAATGGACTGCGAGACAGCCTTCCGGGCCCTAAAGGACGCCCTGTCCAGCCCGCCCGTGCTACAGGCAGCCGACTTCACGCGGCCGTTTGTAGTACAGACCGACGCCAGTGACTTCGGCCTCGGTGCGGTGCTCAGCCAGGTGGACTCTGCGAGCCAACAGCACCCAGTCTTGTACCTGAGCAGGAAGCTGTTACCAAGGGAAGTTGCCTATTCCACGATGGAGAAGGAGTGCCTGGCCATAGTGTGGGCCCTGCAGCGTCTGCAACCCTATCTATACGGGCGCCACTTCATCGTGGAGACGGACCACAATCCCCTCAGCTGGTTGCACACCGTCTCTGGGACGAATGGGCGATTGTTGCGATGGAGCCTTGCGCTCCAGCAATACAACTTCACCATTCGCCACAAAAGGGGCCGTGACCACGGTAACGCAGACGGGCTGTCCCGACAAGGAGAGATCGCGGACGGGCGCACGGGGGAACACCGGAGTGTGCTGCCCCCTAGCGCCCTCAAAAGGGGGGAGGTGTGAGGCAAATCCCGGGATATGAAGATGAATTATGACTCCAGTCATAATCCCTCATCACTCCCTGGCAGTGCCCCCTCCCTTCTTGTTCTCAGTGTTCCACTTACACCTCCATGGCCATGTCCTGTGATATGGAAATTAGGTGGTGTGGGAACAATGGACACAGGATGACTCCCTGCCGTCACCCTGTAGTAGGAGCTGCTAGCTAGTTAGCAAGGCTATGGAAATAGCCAGACAGAACGACTCCAGTAAAAAATGGTTCATATCTCGCAAGCCATATTTCCGATAAATATGGCAACCATAAAAATGGTGTCTCTGCATGCGGACGATGCCGGCACACCCTTTTTATGGGAGCAGGACATTGGGAAATGCCCCAGGCGTGATATCAGCCAATGGGGAACTGGCAGACAGGTCATGAGTCCCCTCGTTCTGTAGCTAAATTCATAACTGTCACAATGAGAGCATTGGCGTCCGCCTACGACGCTCCCAGGCAAAGTTATGGCCCATATTCCATGTTGGGATATTGTCCATAACTCAAGCCAGGGGTGGAGCAGTGCTCCCTGTGAGGTCACGAAGGTAGGAGGGGACCTGGATCTGCCCAGGTTGATAACCCTACTTCGGCCATTTTCCAAGGTTCTTTCGCTGGGGGCACGTGTAGGAAACATCTGTGGGAAGGATCCTAGAAACCTGGGTACAGCGCCCCCCTGTGGCCAGACGCAACAAGGTAACTGCTGGAACTGTGTATGCCTGTTTGTAACCCATGCTTTGACTGTAACTGTACTCTGACATAACTGTATATTCTGTAGATTCCCTATTGTATATATTGTAGTTTCTAGTGTGCTTTAGGCTGATTAAATTATATAATTAATCTTGGGCTGTTCTGTTATCTCGATCTTGAATCCCACGTCTGTGTGTTCGGCTAATAGTTACCGTAAATCGGTTGGTGGCAGCGAATTGTGCCAAGGATTATTGTGGGGAGGCCAGTGAGATTCGGGGAGATTTTATATATTCCGCCCGCGGAGGTCGGGGGAATATATACCTTACTCTCACCGGGGACCCTTCAATAATCGGCATAAGTAGTATAGCGGCCTCCTTGCTTATTGTCGGGCAATTCCATAATTGGCCTGACTATAAGAGGGGCGCTAGAGAGCGCATCACGTGCTCTGTCGGTCGGGAGGTATAAAGGAGGGGTGACCCCCACTTGTTACCCCCCGATTGTGACGTACTGGTAGCCAGCGCGGGGGATTTCTGAGTGACCCCCCCGGTGGTTCCTGACACAGAGTACTTATAGTTAGGAGAGAAATCTCCTCATAAAAGTGAAAGGCGTAGAATTCTGCTAAGGCGAAAGGGGGTGATAGCCAAACTCTTGACTACTCTGTCCTAGAGAAGGAGAGACACAGGTCAAAGATGCCCATAGGTTCTCACCCATAAAAAAGGTGCTATCTAATGTAAAAACAGTGATGTCTTATAACCTGGTTTCTTAATCCTAGTTACATAACCTGAAATGCCAAGAGCCTTCCGAACTGCGGACTGGACAATCCTGCTGGTAAACTGAATGACTACAATATTGGGTAGCAAAGAATGACCTTGGGAAAGGTCTGTCTGAATACTGTGGGTGGTGCCCATGGTCATTTGCCATGAAGAATAGGAGTTTTATGCTCAGTCTGAAGAATCCTGAGTAGAGATGAATGAACTTAAGGTTCGAGGTTTGTTGTTCATACCAAACAGAAACTTTAAAATAAATATCAGAGTTTGGGTTCGGAATTTGGATGCTTTACCTACTCAAACCACTTGGGTGAGCATCGCTGTGCTTGGGTACTCTCAGTGCTTATCCCAGTTTGAGCCGTTTGCAGTGTTTGAACAGCTTGCACTAGGGATAACAACAGCGTGATCAGATGTAGTGTGCACAAACAAAGAAAAGAAAAAACCCTGCCAACCCTCCCCCAGAAGTCTTGTGTTTATGGCTGGCTGCATATAGGCAAAGACCCAAAGTGCCCAATTAGTGACTTTCATTGGGGTTCAGTTCAAGTCCAGGTACCAAACTGAATTTTATCTAAAGCCTGGCTGAACCCACTGAACCAAACTTCCATGGGTCCGCTGAGCTCTAATCCTGAGCCAAATCAGCATTTAAAATCTTTTCTACAAGTGAAAGAGCAGAATCTTGCTAACAGTGAAATACCAAGATTCCTCAACAATGTGGAATATTCCAAAGGTCTTCCAAGAATGAGAGTGGGGAGAGAGAAGAAAGTGCATATGGGCACTAGAAGTGTATATGTTAATAATACAGTCCTCAACCTACACAAATATTATACGTAAATTCTTTTATTAAGCACCAAACTTTAACAAACACCTTTGAAAGAAATCACAAAAAAATGTAACATTTGTGTGCACACAAATGTTTCGTTATATAGAGGTAAAAACACGAAAAAAGTGGGGAAAAAAAGTCAATTTGAATAAAGATGCCTCCACATTCCCCTGTTCACCAATTTATTACTTCAAAATTAATTCTCACTGCATAGTTCAGAGGAAAATTATGCAGTCAGATTAACCAATGAGAGAGCAGCCATCTCCAACCAATTCTGTAAGACACAGTACTCTGAATTGAGAACTGAGACCCATAAAAAGGGCTTTGCTCCTGTCACCAAAAAGAAGGATTCCACATCTTCTCAGTTGTGTTGCTTTGATACCGACTGAGGAAACACAGAACTGGTTCACTTAGGATATTCTACAGGACTTTAGTTAAAGATCCACGGTTCAAACTGAAAGTTCATAGCACTGCTTCCTAATCTTGTTGCTATCTCTTCTCAGTGGGTGCCCGCCAAAAGCAGAATGCTGCTTGACTGAGATGGTTGACCCTGGAAGTGCCGAAGTCACAAAAACTCTAATTAATGGTGGGCAAGCAGAATGGTCAGGCTGTTGCTTTTACCATCTTGTGTTCTTGTTGGGATTGTACAATATATTTTTTGCCTGTTGGTGAACTGATATAGGTTTACTAATGTGTGGTTCATTCACCCTTTGTTGTCTGAGTAGTGTTTTACCATGGGGAAAGAGAGCAAGCATTCAATGGGATGAGCCCTGGTCCGTGCAGTCTTTGCACAGACAGCCAGGCCAGTGGGCGAGAGTACCCACTGATCTTTATGTCTCTTCAATTGATGGCAGCAGTGAGACACTACTCAGCCTGGCTGATCTGAGGGACACAAGTGTTTTTAGACACAATTCAAGGTCTCCAACACCCGGGAGACTTATAGGCATACCCAGCAAGCCATAGGTGAGGCACTAAGGTTTTGGACACCACCATGTTCATCCCCACCAGCTCAGACTTGGGAAGAGGACAAGAGAGGTCATGCAGCCTCAACAGTAAACAGCTACTGCAGGAGGTGTGCCAGTGTTTACAAATTGAATAAAGGGCCATGGGCACCCTGTCAGATTTAATCCAGGAATTGGTCCATTGGGATGCCCAGAATATCATGAAGGATGATGAAGATCCTGATGAGGATGACACAGGGGAAGTATACTACATGCCAGATCAAGGATCCCATGCTAGTCTGCAATCAACAATCCAGTCCCAAGCAAGCATGCAGTGGGATGAGCCCTGGTCTATGCAGTTTTTATAAAGGCAGTCAGGCCAGCGGATGAGAGCACCCACTGAACCTCATGTCTCCTCCACAGCAATGTCCCATGATGTCCATTAATTCTTATGAAGCCTCGTTCTGAGAACCTTCTGAGAACAATGCTCCATAGGTCACTCCTGGTCAGGGGTACGAACGGACTTTCTCACGAGTAAGAAATAACGGGCCTGCTGCTGACCGGCAGTTGGTAAACAAGAGCGTTGTCATGCTTGCCAGGTAAGACAAGCTTGGCACGTAACAAAGAACAGGGAACAGATCAACAGGGAACCTGAGGCACAATAAAAATACAACAAACAACATCACAAGTAAGGGAAAACACAGGGGACACCACTATAACAATGGTGGGCCCTAGCGCTAGTGAAAGGTAGATGGGACAACTCCTGCAGTTGCCCGCAGCTGTCCCTACTCTCCTAGCCAATCCCTATACAGTCTCCTCAACTGTCGCGAAGCACAAACTTTGACCTTGAGAAACCATGTAGATGCCCTGGCTAGTGCGCTGGTAGTTGAGGAATGCTAGCCCCACCACTGCACTAATATGACACAAGGAAAGGTAAGAGAAACAGGGGAAAACAGCAATGAAAAAGGCTAAACTCCAACTTTAAGTACACTCCTGCACAGGACCTTCCACCAAGGTGGCCAAAGAAGAAAGGATTTGTATCTTCAGCAAAGATTGCTGGGAAAGACCATTACTTAAACCAACAGGGGCATGGCCACAAAGCAGCTGCAGCTTTAATGTTATGCTAGGCGCTGCTGGCAACAAAATCTGACATTAACTCCTGAGGCACCAAAAGAAATGAAACTATATTTAAATATAGAGTCTAGTATCATAATGAGTGACTCTAATCCTGAACCTGACACTAGGCTCCAAAAAAAAACAGAGAAATGACCATGACAGGTGTGTTTGGGAGTCTTTATTCCCCAACTGGATTAAATCGGAACTTTGAGGATTTTTTATTTTTAGTTTTTTAAGAAAGAAATTGTGATCAAGGGAGTGATTGGAAGTCTTTATTCAAAATATTTTTTAAATTACTTAAATTATTGTAAAAAACAGCTTGAGATCACTTCTAATGTTGATAACTACCCAAGGTAAAGCAGATAGCTTAGGACTGCATTCTTGAGCTGTTTGTTTTACCTGCGCTGGTCATCAAAATTAGGCATTTCTTTTACTTATTCTATATCGACATTTTTCCAGGGCAATTGCCCCCTTTTTGCTTCCTTTTGCTTCCCTCTAGCCCTTAGTACAACCAGTTTACAGTCATTTTACAGCACCAAAGTTCAAGTTCCCATTGAGTTATATGTGATTCAGGGTCCAGGGTCACATTCCGGTCAAGACCGGGACCTTAACTGAACTTTTAACTAAAGTCCGTTTTAGCCCGGTGAACCCGAACTTCCACAGGTCTGCTCAGACCTAGTTATATATCTAATGATTTTTAATATCACAAATTTGCAAATGACAGCTATCTATGTATTAAAAAGCAATGAATGTTGAGGCCTATGGTGACAGATGAACTGATTGATTTGTGGAGGATCAAATTTCAGTAGAATTTTCTTAAAATTGCAGTTTCAAAAGAATTTGATCAATTTGAGTTTTGATTCCTAGTTTTTTATTAAAAAAAATCTTGTATGTTAATGTTCATTATGATTATTCAAACCTTCACATAAAATTGCTATGCAAAAAATGAACTTTATTCAGCCTCCTGCTTTTAGTCAAAAAGGCACAACCAGCGTTTCTTCAGCCACTGCTTTGTTCATGGTTCCTAGGGGGCAATGCACCTAGGATTTCACTGTGTTGAGTGCCCTCGTTGGCTGCCGGCAATGTTTTCTGTGGCTGGTCTCCCCGAGATCAGTGATTGTTTTGTCTTGTTGTTCTACTAGGCATTGCTCCCACCTGGCCAGAATCCTACTCCACACTGATGAGGGGCAATACCGCGAAACAGCTGTCTGTGGATGGATACATGGCCTTGGTATTTCCCTTGTCATATCTTTAAACTTGTCAAAGAGTTGGATATTGACTAAAAGGGCCACTTAATATGGTGGTTATGGTGGTTTCCTAAAAAGAGCCACTCCTCGGCTAGGTCCTTCCCGGAGGGATATCTGGCTGGTTTCTTTGTCGAGAATCCTAACAGAGGCTCCACGGATTTTTTTGATTTGTTCATGGTTAGCGGCAGTTGTCACCTTGCACCTAGATCTGACTAACAGCCAGCTCTACATTGATGCACTGAGAAGCCAGGGTGTGTGTACAGCCACAACTCGCCATGTGACTGAACCGGGCTGGTTGCACCGCTATAACTGAAAGCCCGAGGCTGCCAAGAGGAATAAAGTTTATTTCCTCATGGCAGGGGGATGTGATGACCGCATGGCTTTAAAATGTTGTTAACCGGAAGATTACCCCATTCTTACAAGTTAATAGCATTTTTCTTTTTTAAATTATAGGTTTTCTTTAAAAAACAATTTTTACCATGATCATAATAACCATTTTTTGCATTGTAATTTTATGTCATGATTTGAATAATGCTCATGCACATTGACAAAAAGGGGGTTGTTTTTGGTGAACCACAAATCGAATATCAAAATGTTCAAATTCTTTTGAAACTGCAACTTTGACTGAAACTAGATCCTCGTTTCTGATCACGAACCTCAACATTCATTGATTTTTAATAAATACACACCTGTTATTTGCAAATTTTGGTATACTAAAAAATCAGTATACAGTTAGGTCCAGAAATATTTGGACAGTGACACAATTTTCGCGAGTTGGGTTCTGCATGCCACCACATTGGATTTGAAATGAAACCTCTACAACAGAATTCAAGTGCAGATTGTAACGTTTAATTTGAAGGTTTGAACAAAAATATCTGATAGAAATTGTAGGAATTGTACACATTTCTTTACAAACACTCCACATTTTAGGAGGTCAAAAGTAATTGGACAAATAAACCAAACCCAAACAAAATATTTTTATTTTCAATATTTTGTTGCGAATCCTTTGGAGGCAATCACTGCCTTAAGTCTGGAACCCATGGACATCACCAAACGCTGGGTTTCCTGCTTCTTAATGCTTTGCCAGGCCTTTGCAGCCGCAGCCTTCAGGTCTTGCTTGTTTGTGGGTCTTTCCGTCTTAAGTCTGGATTTGAGCAAGTGAAATGCATGCTCAATTGGGTTAAGATCTGGTGATTGACTTGGCCATTGCAGAATGTTCCACTTTTTTGCACTCATGAACTCCTGGGTAGCTTTGGCTGTATGCTTGGGGTCATTGTTCATCTGTACTATGAAGCGCCGTCCGATCAACTTTGCGGCATTTGGCTGAATCTGGGCTGAACGTATATCCCGGTACACTTCAGAATTCATCCGGCTACTCTTGTCTGCGATTATGTCATCAATAAACACAAGTGACCAAGTGCCATTGAAAGCCATGCATGCCCATGCCATCACGTTGCCTCCACCATGTTTTACAGAGGATGTGGTGTGCCTTGGATCATGTGCCGTTCCCTTTCTTCTCCAAACTTTTTTCTTCCCATCATTCTGGTACAGGTTGATCTTGGTCTCATCTGTCCATAGAATAGTTTTCCAGAACTGAGCTGGCTTCATGAGGTGTTTTTCAGCAAATTTAACTCTGGCCTGTCTATTTTTGGAATTGATGAATGGTTTGCATCTAGATGTGAACCCTTTGTATTTACTTTCATGGAGTCTTCTCTTTACTGTTGACTTAGAGACAGATACACCTACTTCACTGAGAGTGTTCTGGACTTCAGTTGATGTTGTGAACGGGTTCTTCTTCACCAAAGAAAGTATGCGGCGATCATCCACCACTGTTGTCATCCGTGGACGCCCAGGCCTTTTTGAGTTCCCAAGCTCACCAGTCAATTCCTTTTTTCTCAGAATGTACCCGACTGTTGATTTTGCTACTCCAAGCATGTCTGCTATCTCTCTGATGGATTTCTTCTTTTTTTTTCAGCCTCAGGATGTTCTGCTTCACCTCAATTGAGAGTTCCTTAGACCGCATGTTGTCTGGTCACAGCAACAGCTTCCAAATGCAAAACCACACACCTGTAATCAACCCCAGACCTTTTAACTACTTTATTGATTACAGGTTAACGAGGGAGACGCCTTCAGAGTTAATTGCAGCCCTTAGAGTCCCTTGTCCAATTACTTTTGGTCCCTTGAAAAAGAGGAGGCTATGCATTACAGAGCTATGATTCCTAAACCCTTTCTCCGATTTGGATGTGAAAACTCTCATATTGCAGCTGGGAGTGTATTTCTGAACATGTTTTTGTAAACAGCTAAAATAACAAAACTTGTGTCACTGTCCAAATATTTCTGGACCTAACTGTATATAGAAAGCAACATACATTTTGGATATTCTGATATAAAAATGTATTTTGCAGGCAAGACATGAGTTGAAATGAATATGGGTATATTTTAGTTATTTAGTTTTAATTTGGTGGCAAAAGAGTATTTTAGAGACAGTATCCATAAGAAATTGGTTTCACTTAGAAACAGTGAAGTGTTTTACCTTTCTATAAAGTCTTAGTCAGCTCAGCTTTAGGGCATGACATCTAATTACAGGGCATGATGAAATTGCATCTAAGTTGCAATAAAAGCATTTATAAAGATTGATACTGTCTTAACTCAGTGTTGCATAGCAAGGTGCTTTGTGGCTCTAAAGAAATCCAGACAATGCAGAAAAAGAAGAGCTGTATTAGAAAATTCAAAACACAGTAGTGAAAAAAGATGATTTTGTTTTCCATTTCAGGAAACATAGAATTCTGATTTGAACTTAACTTTCATAATATAAATGTTTTTCAGCTTTATTTCATTTTCAAATTGGTCACATTGAGCCTCCACAATAGGCTTTTAAGCATACGGTTGCTAAACACACTGTGGTGGGTCTACTAAGAAAATTGAAAAAGTGGTTTACAATGTCACGGATGAAAAAGAAGTGAACTTGGGGCTTATTTGTGAAAATGTCTTGAATTTCATGAAAAAAAGAATTATAAAACTTTCTAATATTTATTGAGGAAATCTATTTAAAATTTACTGCAGGAATATATTGAGTTTTATAGTTATTGTTCTATTATATCTGTAGTACTATCATATTTGTAAGCAATGTACATAAACTGCCTTTTGTAAACTAGCTTGCTTCAGCTACTGTGGGGGGGCAGGACACCTTTATAAAAAATGTTCGATGATATGCCCCTTTAAATATTTTAGGAAGTTGTGTCCCTTGGTAGCATAGTGGTTCCCCACTGAGGATTTACCAAAGGATTCTCAGTTGTCTGAGTTGTCAGAGTATATTTTGAAGGAGACAACATGAAGTATAGTCGGCAATTTGTTTGCACTTGAAATAATCTGTTTAAAAATGATGGTAGCGCGGTGGCTCAGCGGTTAGCATTGCAGTTTTGCAGTGTTGGGATCATGAGTTTAAATCCTACCAAGGACAACATCTGCAAGGAGTTTGTATCTTCTATCTTTGTTTGGGTGAGATTTCTCTAGGTACTCTGGTTTCCTCCCACATTCCAACTGTGATTGTGAGCCCCAATGGGGACAGTAATGATCACATCTGTAAATGACTGTGGAATTAATAGTGCTATATACTGTAAGTAAGTAAAATAAAAAAGAATGCTACATTCTGTGAAAACTTTGCTTAGTAGCCACTATGCCACTTTCTTAGCAGCGCATACACACTATCAGTGCTGATGACAACTCCTCTCATGGTCACCTCTTTTTGGCAAAAAAATGCTGCTGTACTTTGCCTGAATCATTGCACATACTGTACTTGTGGTTTGCCCTTCTCAGTTACTGGTGCCACTGCCAGGATAGAATCAGGATAACCAGCAGGGTGCAAGCTGGCAGTTGTACAGATGGTACTTGTTCAGATGCTGGTTCAGATACAGATGAATTGCTGATACAGACAGGAACACTGTTTCAAGAACACTGGCAGATGTCAAGACACAAGAATGGATATGTGACACCCCTGGACTATCAGGTCATCACAGGGTATTGCACAATCTGCCCTCCCGTGCAGTATCCACCTCCTTCGTGGTTTTGGGTCCCTAACCATATGGTGTTGCCTACATCAGCTAATCAAATCCTAGATAAACATTGCACCACACCCACCAAACACACCAGTGGACGACTTGAGTGGAATAGAGTCGCCCACCTGGGGGATTTGAGAGGGGAGGTGAGGAGTGTCAAGAGGAGGAGAGTAGTCTGGAAGTGAAAGTGAGAGGAGGTCAGGAGTGGGGCTCCTGGGAAGCAATCTAGGTGGCAGATGGTGGTCTGGGCCTAGAGGAGTTGGACCCCCAGTCGCAGGGGATCGTGGCAAGGGGCACAGATCTGTCGAGGAGGACAGCCAGCGGCCTTGCACCATCACCGGGCTGGGACCAAGGCACAGTGAGGTACGTGGACCCTAGGTCGGGAAGTAGCTTCAGGCAACCCGATAATTTACCCGTGGAGAATGGAGCCTTCAAGATTCGTTCCCCACTGCTCCAAAATCGGGGCACTAGTGCAATGAGGGGGATAGGACTTTCCAATCAAAAACAGTCCAAAAAATCCCAAGCGTGAGCCCTGAGAGCAAGTTCCCACACTTAGCCATAGTGGGGAGCGGGACCCAGCAAGTTTCACACTACCGGGACCATTAAAGAAGTAAACTTAGTGCCAGGAGGCAGGTCACGGATCACCAGGCAGCACCATTAGGGACGGGACCCGAACTAAGCTCCCCTCAGCAGCAGCGGTGTCCAGAGACTTGTTTTACCAGTTGTTGGTGTCTGCTTAATAGTCTGAGTGAGTACCAAAGTGACCCCCCCCTGCATCCCACGGCACCCCCTTACTGAGTCCTGGGGTATCCCTCCTACCCATGGAGGTTTCTAACACTTGGCTGCCCCATTCCATCAGCCCCAGTTGCTTCCAACTGCAGCTGTGGTACTCCTAATTACCACATACCACGGGTGGCGTCACGAACTCTAATAAATCCCTTGTAAATACCCCCTTCATTTGAGTGGCTGCACAACCAATGGGTCCGGAGACCCAAGAGCCACTGAGCACCCAGATCCGAGCAGCTTGGCTGCTGGCACGAGGGCGGCACAGATACATGAACTCAGGCTGGTACCAGGATACAGGAACAGATACAGGATTCCAGGCTGATACTGGGACATAGGAATGGATCAGGACCTCAAACTGGTATCATGACACAGGATTAGATCATGAACTCAAGATGACACCAGGACACAAGAACGAATACAGGAACTCAGGCTGGAACTGGGACTCAGGAATGGATCAAAAATTGAAGATGGTACAAGGACACAGGAACGGATTCAGGAACTCAGGCTGGGACTTAGAAACAGGAACGGATAGGGAACTGAGGCTGGTACTGGGCCACAGAAACAGATACAAGAACTCAGGCTCATACTGGGACACAGGAATGGATCAAGAACTTAGGCTAGTATCAGGACACAGGAACAGATTAGGCTGGTACTGGGATACAGGAATGGAATTAGGAACTCAGACAGGGATTGGGACACTGGAAAAGGTTCTTGCACTTGGACAGTTTGGGGTTCAGGTTCTGGCATACGAGTGAGTGCAGAATCTGGAACAGAATCCAAGGACCAAAAAACAAGCTTGCATGTACAAGGCACCCCGGCAACAGGAAACATTGCACAGGCACCTCCATAGACGGGAGGTTGCCTTAAATACCTGGTAGTTCCCAGCAAATGGCTGAGAAAACATCAGGCATCACCTGTTACTTCCCAGCGATAGGCTGGGAAGAGATCAGGCATTAGCTGGTACTCCCCAGCAATAGGCAAGGAACACATCAATTGTGCACCCACACATCGTGTGCAAGCCTTGGAAACTGGGAGCTATGGTGGACACAGAATGTAAGTGGAGTGACAGCTGGATGGAGAGGGGCGGAAAGTACATAGGCCATTCTGCCGATTAGTGCAAGCAATGGCGTTGTTATATAGAGAACTCAACATTTTGGTGTTAATCCACCCTCCAAACAATTACTAAAGAATCTTTTTAAAAAAAAATCTTTTTTGGTAGATCAAAATTATCATATTAGCAGAAAATCTTTGTTCCTTAATCTGTAAGACTTTTGCACAGTGGATGGTTGCACACTGCATGTATGACCAGACGGCCACTATGCACTGCCTGCATAGTCAATAATTCCCCGTGTGTGCAGTCTCTGCACACAGCATGTCAAAAAGATGAATGAACTTTTCTGTGCAACACCAGTCTTAAAGGGAATCTCACCTGGTTTTTGCTACCCCATCTGAGAGCAGCATAATGCAGAGACAGAGACCTTGATTCCAGAGATGTGTCACTTACTCAACTGTTTGTTGTCATTTTGATAAAGTCACTGTTTTCTCTGCTGCAGATCTAGCAGTTATTTGAATGTAGAGTAGAGTTATAGCAAGCTCATGCATTTGCTGGACTACCTGGCAGCACGCCAACTAGTCCTATAAGGCTATGTGCGCACGTTGCGTCGGAGTACCTGCAGTTTATTCTGCACGTTTTCCTTCCCTTGGTTTTTGACCAAATGGCTTTTGACCATTTTTAGCGCTAAAAACGCATGCGTTTTTACCGCGTTTTTACCGCGTTTTTAGCGCTTTTTACCTGCGTTTTCACCTGCGTTTCTGCAGATGCGTTTTGTAGATCAAGACACTGAGAAATAAAGTTGAAATAGTCAAAAAGAATGAAAAAAGAGAAAAAAATATAAAATTAACTTTTAATAAAAATATATGGGAAATTATCAATTTTAATGAAAAAATAGTGGTTATGCACATTTTAACAGAAAAATAGGTGAAGTTTATTATTTTTTAACATTTAAATTTTCGGTTATTGTGTGTGTGTAAAGGAACATTAGAACTAGTGATGAGCGAGCATGCTTGTAACTACTCGGTACTCGCACGAGTATCACTGTACTCGGGCTGCTCGGCGGGTACCGAGTAATTTTGCAATACTCGTGCTTTACTCGTGGTCTTCATCCCTGCATGTTGGCGCTCTTTTGAGAGCCAGCCCTCATGCAGGGATTGGCTGGCAGACCACTGCAATGCCACAGCCCTGTTAGTTGTGGAATTGCAGTGATTGGCCGGCCTGCACAGCGTCACCGAGCCTTTATACCGGCCGGCGCGCTGTGCTCTGTACACAGCCATCTCATATTCCCTGCTTTCCACGCCCACAGGCGCCTATGATTGGTTGCAGTGAGACACGCCCCCACGCTGAGTGACAGGTGTCACACTGCACCCAATCACAGCAGCCGGTGGGCGTGTCTATACTGTGCAGTAAAATAAATAAATAAATAATTAAAAAAACGGCGTGCGGTTCCCCCCAATTTTAATACCAGCCAGATAAAGCCATACGGCTGAAGGCTGGTATTCTCAGGATGGGGAGCCCCACGTTATGGGGAGCCCCCCACCCTAACAATATCAGTCAGCAGCTGGCCAGAATTGCCGCATACATTATATGCGACAGTTCTGGGACTGTACCCGGCTCTTCCCGATTTACCCTAGTGCGTTGGCAAATCGGGGTAATAAGGAGTTATTGGCAGCCCATAGCTGCCAATAAGTCCTAGATTAATCATGTCATGCGTCTATGAGACACCCTCCATGATTAATCTGTAAGTTACAGTAAATAAACACACACACCAGAAAAAATCCTTTATTAGAAATAAAAAACACACACATATACCCTGGTTCACCACTTTAATCAGCCCGAAAAAGCCCTCCATGTCCGGCGTAATCCAGGATGATCCAGCGTCGCATCCAGCGCTGCTGCATGGAGGTGACCGGAGCCGCAGCAGACACAGCCGCTCCGGTCACCTCCACACAGCAAATGAACACAGCCGCGCGATCAGCTGCTGTCACTGAGGTTACCCGCTGTCACCGCTGCATCCACCGGTGGCCGCGGGTAACCTCAGTGACAGCAGCTGATCGCGCGGCTGTGTTCATTTGCTGTGTGGAGGTGACCGGAGCGGCTGTGTGTGCTGCGGCTCCGGTCACCTCCATGCAGCAGCGCTGGATGCGACGCTGGATCATCCTGGATTACGCCGGACATGGAGGGCTTTTTCGGGCTGATTAAAGTGGTGAACCAGGGTATATGTGTGTGTTTTTATTTCTAATAAAGGATTTTTTCTGGTGTGTGTGTGTTTATTTACTGTAACTTACAGATTAATCATGGAGGGTGTCTCATAGACGCCTGACATGATTAATCTAGGACTTATTGGCAGCTATGGGCTGCCAATAACTCCTTATTACCCCGATTTGCCAACGCACCAGGGCAAATCGGGAAGAGCCGGGTACAGTCCCAGAACTGTCGCATATAATGTATGCGGCAATTCTGGGCGGCTGTTGGCTGATATTGTTAGGGTGGGGGGCTCCCCATAACGTGGAGCTCCCCATCCTGAGAATACCAGCCTTCAGCCGTATGGCTTTATCTGGCTGGTTTTAAAAATGGGGGGAACCGCACGCCGTTTTTTTTAATTATTTATTAATTTTAATTATTAATTTTAATTATTTATTAAATAATTAAAAAAAACGGCGTGCGGTTCCCCCCATTTTTAAAACCAGCCAGATAAAGCCATACGGCTGAAGGCTGGTATTCTCAGGATGGGGAGCTCCACGTTATGGGGAGCCCCCCACCCTAACAATATCAGCCAACAGCTGCCCAGAATTGCCGCATACATTATATGCGACAGTTCTGGGACTGTACCCAGCTCTTCCCGATTTACCCTGGTGCGTTGGCAAATCGGGGTAATAAGGAGTTAATGGCAGCCCATAGCTGCCACTAAATCCTAGATTAATCATGTCAGGCGTCTCCCCGAGATTCCTTCCATGATTAGTCTGTAAATTACAGTTAAAAAACACACACACCCGAAAAATCCTTTATTAGAAATAAAAAACACTAACAAAGTCCCTCATTACCAATTTATTAACCCCGACAAACCCTCCATGTCCGGCGTACTCCACGGACTCCGGCGTCGCGTCCAGCTCTGCTGCATGGAAGTGACAGGAGCTGCAGAAGACACCGCCGCTCCGGTCACCTCCACGCAGCTAATGAAGACAGCCGTGCGATCAGCTGAGCTGTCACTGAGGTTACCCGCTGTCACTGGATCCAGTGACGGCGGGTAACCTCAGTGACAGCTCAGCTGATCGCGCTACTCACCTCATTTGCTGTGTGGAGGTGACCGGAGCGGCTGTGTGTGCTGCGGCTCCGGTCACCTCCATGCAGCAGCGCTGGATGCGACGCTGGAACATCCTGGATGACGCCGGACATGGAGGGCTTTTTGGGGCTGATTAAAGTGGTGAACCAGGGTATATGTGTGTGTTTTTTATTTCTAATAAAGGATTTTTTCGGGTGTGTGTTTATTTACTGTAACTTACAGATTAATCATGGAGGGTGTCTCATAGACGCCTGACATGATTAATCTAGGATTTAGTGGCAGCTATGGGCTGCCAATAACTCCTTATTACCCCGATTTGCCAAAGCACCAGGGCAAATCGGGAAGAGCCGGGTACAGCCCCAGAACTGTCGCATATAATGTATGCGGCAATTCTGGGCGGCTGCTGACTGATATTGTTAGGCTGGGGGGCTCCCCATAACGTGGAGCTCCCCATCCTGAGAATACCAGCCTTCAGCCGTATGGCTTTATCTGGCTGGCATTAAAATGGGGGGGACCGCACGCCGTTTTTTTTTAATTATTTATTAATTTATTTTACTGCACAGTATAGACACGCCCACCGGCTGCTGTGATTGGGTGCAGTGTGACACCTGTCACTCAGCGTGGGGGCGTGTCTCACTGCAACCAATCATAGGCACCGGTGGGCGGGGAAAGCAGGGAATAGGAGATTGTTTAATGAGCGGCCGGCTTTTTCAAAATAGTAAAAGCCGCCGGTCACCTCCACGCAGCTAATGAAGGGAATAGCGCGATCAGCTGCTGTCAGTCAGGTAACTCCCGGCCACCGCTGGATCCAGCGGTGCCGCGATTAACCTCAGTGACAGCAGCTGATCGCTCTACTCACCTCAGTTGGTGCATGGAGCTGACTGGAGCGGCGGTGAGTAGCGCGATCAGCTGAGCTGTCACTGAGGTTACCCGCGGCCACCGCTGCATCCACCGCTGGATCCAGGTAACCTCAGTGACAGCTCAGCTGATCGCTATACTCATCTCATTAGCTGCGTGGAGGTGACCGGAGCGGCGGTGTCTTCTGCAGCTCCTGTCACTTCCATGCAGCAGAGCTGGACGCGACGCTGGAGGACTGTGGAGTACGCCGGACATGGAGGGTTTGTCGGGGTTAATAAATTGGTAATGAGGGACTTTGTTAGTGTTTTTTATTTCTAATAAAGGATTTTTCGGGTGTGTGTGTTTTTTAACTGTAATTTACAGATTAATCATGGAAGGAATCTCGGGGAGACGCCTGACATGATTAATCTAGGATTTAGTGGCAGCTATGGGCTGCCATTAACTCCTTATTACCCCGATTTGCCAACGCACCAGGGTAAATCGGGAAGAGCCGGGTACAGCCCCAGAACTGTCGCATCTAATGTATGCGGCAATTCTGGGCGGCTGCTGACTGATATTGTTAGGGTGGGGGGCTCCCCATAACGTGGAGCTCCCCATCCTGAGAATACCAGCCTTCAGCCGTATGGCTTTATCTGGCTGGTATTAAAATTGGGGGGACCGCATGCCGTTTTTTTTAATTATTTAATTATTTATTTCACTGCACAGTATACACACACCGGCTGCTGTGATTGGTTGCAGTGAGACAGCTGTCACTCAGTGTGGGAGCGTGTCTCACTGCAACCAATCATAGGCGCCGAAAAGCAGGACAGCAGGGAATAGGAGATTGATTAATGAGCGGCCGGCTTTTTCAAAAGAGGAAAAGCCACCGGAGTTTGAACAGCCGTGCAGCGCCGCAGCAGTGATCGGGGAACGGTAAGTAAGAGAGAGGGGGGGGAACTGACCGACAGACTGTGAGAGGGGGACAGACAAGACAGAGAGAGACCGACCGACGGACTGAGGGAGATAGAATAAAAAAAAAAAAATGACCGACATCGCTAGTAAAAAGCACAAAACGTGCGTTTTGGACATCGGAGTGCCACACAAGGTTTTCATGTAAAATCTTTCATGTATTAATCTCAAAAAGTAACATACACCAGCTCTATCTCACTATTGGGTATGTGCCCTTAACATTTCCGCCATGAAAATTCATTTTGGTGTCATTTTGGAAGGTTTTCTGGTGAGTCCGTAAAAATGGCGTAAAACTCGGACAAAATTGTTCACATCTGTGACTTTTGAGTGATAAATGCTTCAAGGGGTCTTCCCCATGCTGATGCCATGTCATTTGAGCACTCTTCTGAGACTTTTGTGACATTTTTAGGGTTTCTCCATGCTGCCGGGGGGTCATTTCACAAAAATACTCGGGTCTCCCATAGGATAACATTGGGCTCGGTGCTCGGGCCGAGTACACGAGTATCTTGGGAGGCTCGGCCCGAGCTTCGAGCACCCGAGCTTTTTAGTACTCGCTCATCACTAATTAGAACCCATTATTTTTTGGCCAGAAAAGCATGCGTTTTTGGAGCCAAAAACGCAGTGGAAAAGCAGGTAAAAAGCATGAAAAACGCAGGAATTGTGCTTTTGGTTGCATTTTGCCATTTCTCATTGACTCCAATGTTAAGGAAACGCTGCAGAAATGGCAAAAACAACTGACATGCTGCTTCTTTTTCAGCATGGTTTTTGACCACAAATATGCAAATTAAACGCTGCAGGAAAAAAAGCAAAGTGCAGACAGGATTTATGCTTTTCCCATAGACTTTGCTGGAAAACAAAAACGCATGCGTTTTTGCACAAAAACGCTGCTGCTAAAAACGCTGCAGAAACGCGGTAAAAAACGCAACGTGCGCACATAGCCTAAAGGTAATCTACTGGTAATTAAACAGTGATTTTATAAAAGCTACACTACGCAGTCCAGTAGGCGACACATCGCTGGAATCGGAGTCTTTTTTCCTTCATCATGTTGTTCTCAGATTAGGTGGCAAAAGTATAATGATAGAGTCTCTTTAAAGTATAAACCTCATAGTTTTTCAGCCCAGTAGATGGCTAGTAGTGACTATAAAGCTTTTTATTGAAACATATGTTGTATTGCCATGATTAAGACTGTAACACTGTTAATTAAAGATGAGCCACCCTCCTAGTGTTCGAGTTCGGTTCGTCGAACGGCAGTTTAGTTCGGCGAACGTTCGATGAACGCTCGATGAACACCTTCGAACCCCATTGAAAACAATGGTAGGCAAACACAAACACATAAAAACACATAGAAAACACCTTCTAAGGTGTCCACAAGGTGACAAACAACTCACAAGACACCACAAACACATGGAAAGTGACAAGTACATATACTCATGCTGAAACAAAAGAGCTAGACGAGTAAAAGGAGAAGACACAGATGTAGTAGTATCTCCAAATGAAAATCGATGCCATGACTGTGCATTGCAACTGGAGTCTTGCTCATTTTGGGCTATCAATCTGGAAAAATGGCCCGAGCTCACCACCTACGCTTGGAGATCTTGTCGTGCCCCGCAGCCAGCGTTCTCTCTGAACGTGTCTTCAGTGCTGCTGGTTGTGTGCTGACAGATGAGTGCACGCATCTGTCCAGTGACAATGTGGACAGACTAACGTTCATCAAGATGAACAAATCATGGATCTGCAAGGACTTTACTACCCCTGTGTCATCCTGGGGAGATGAAAGGCTTGTGGATTTGGATTGTGCTTCATGCAAATCAACATGTCAAGTTTGCAACTGGGGGACAAGTGATGCCACTTAAGTAGTGTCTGTGACCCAATTTTTGGAAAAAAGGGAGACTCTGGTTGGAGTCCGCTTGCTATGTTTTAAATGAACCAAGATGAATAAATCATGGATCTGCAAGGACTTTTCTACCCCTGTGTCATCCTGGGAGACGAAAGGCTTGTGGATTTTGATTGTGCTTCATGCAAATCAACATTTTAAGTTTGCATCCGTGGGGCAATTGATGCCACTTAAGTGTTGTCCGGGCCCAATTGTCCGGGGCCCTATTTTTGGAAAAAAGGGAGACTCTGGTTGGAGTCCCCTTGCTGTGTTTTACATGATTTTAGAAGGGCATGACATGCCTAAGAGGTTGACTTTCAGCATCTGCAAGCTGTTGGCTACAGAAATGCTGCCTTTCCACCCTGTGGACACACAGGGTTTTCGAGACCTTATGTGCATTGTAGTGGCCCAAGAGCAGATGCCCAGTCGCCACTACATCTCCAAGAAAGGTGTGCCTGCGCTACACCAGCATGTTGCACATAACATCACCGCTTCCTTGAGAAACTCTGTGTGTGACAGGGTGTATTTCACCACAGATACTTGGCCCAGTCACCATGGACAGGGGCGTTACATGTCACTGACTGAGCACTGGGTAACTAATGTGAGAGCTGTAGAAGGGTCTGCTGTAAAAGTCTTTCTGTCCCCACAAGGTGTGTGTCAATCCTTCCTCTGTATGTAGAAGTTCCTCCACTGCTTCTGCCTCCTCAACCTCGTCTTGGTCCTCCACCTACGCTCAAATCCTGTCTGGTAAAACTACCCGTGTTGTAACTGTGCACAAGGAATGCCACACACCTCCTTACTATGCTGGCAGCAGAGCTCAATGGCATCAGGCGGTCGACTCTTTACTTTAAAATGTATGGGAAATGTGAGTCACACCACTGAGCAGCTGAACAACTTGCATCGCTCCAGAAGTCTTTCGGTCTGCCGGTTCACCGGCTGAAATGTGATGTGCCGACATGCAGGAATTTGAATCTGCACATGTTGCAGAGTCTGTGGCAGCACCGGCGAGCCCTGCTGCAATACGTTATGACGTATAGCCTGGGCTAACGAGATCCAGATGTGGTGCAGATCACACTGCTAGAGTGGTCTCAGATCAAGGACCTACAGTATGCACCCTTTTTCACAGTTTACAAATGTCAACGAAGATGTTTAGTGCTGACTTTGCTATTATCAGCATGACAATTCCAGTCATCTACATGCTGGAGCACACTGTAAACAGTATTCATAGTCAGGTGGTGGGACAAGAGGAAGGGGAGGAAGGACAGGAGGAGTCATATGTGGAAGGGATAACAAGATCTTTAAGGTCCAGGCGGTCAGCAGCACCAAGGCGGCAGGGATGGGACGGTGGGGGAGAGGGATTAACAAGGGCGCATAGTAGCAGCCAAACTGTTGAGGAAGGTGCAGGAGCCCAGGAAGAAATGGAGGATGAACTGGAATTGGACATTGAAGAATCAGCAGATGAGGGAGACCTTGATCACATTTCTGTTTTGCGAGGTTAGGGGGAGAGGGCAGAGGAAGGAAGCATGATTCTCACCTTGCCGCCAACAACACAGCAAGGACTTGGTCTTCCTGGATGCGCAAAATACATGAGCGCCTTCTTGCTGCAGTACCTACTACATGACCCTCGGATTTTCAGAATTCGAAGTAATGCTAACTACTGGGTTGCCACACTGTTAGTTCCCCGGTACAAGACAAAATTTGGTGAAATAAGTCCTGCCATAGAAAGGGATGCACATATGCAGGGGTATCAGCAGAAGCTGGTATGCAAACTTAGATCGGCTTTTCCACCAAAAACCAGTGCTGCACAGAGTGAATCCAACGCTTTGTCATGGCTGGGAGGAAATGGTCTTTTACTTGGCCACATCTGAGGGACCGAGGGCTGGCTGCTGTGCTGAGATGGCGTGGAGTAGGGTGTCCCTGCAGAGTTGCAAATTCGGTCATATACAAAATGAGTGGAAAAAGGCCAGATGCTGGTGGAAAGGGGAACAGGTGAGTTGGAAAGGGGGAAAAAGTTTGTGTTCGTGGGTTTGGTGGTAAAGCAACAGTAACATCTGCCGAAGAAACACCATCTGTTACGGGGGGACTGGCAGATTTGGATAAGGTGGTATATATCCCAATCGCCAGTCTGAGTCCACCATGCTCCCAGATGGAAAAGGAGATGCTGGCAACCCGAAGGTTAGGCGGAGGATACAGAGCTGGGTGGCTCTGAAACTAATAGTAGCCTGAATCGAGTTAGATGACACTCAGATCTGGAGACTGTGAACCCTGTTAGCGTCACAGGGTCCACACACCCAGCCCAGGAACTCCCTGTTAACAACACAGGGGCCATTGGGTACGCTGTCCGTGTGCGTAGTGGTCACACCTGTTGACAGCAGGCGCAGCAGCCCAGTTAATGCCACTGAGCTGCACTAGCAGGACTGGTAGGACAGGAGCTGGCCGTAACCGTTCTGCACTGTTTTAAAGGGGGAAGGGCAACACCTAATGGGATCTCCAGGTATACGAATACATAAGCCAAAAGAAGAAAGAGTATACCCAAAACGGATGACCAAGAGACTATGTTATACAAAAGTGAAAAATCTTTATTACACATAGGATTATATATGGAACTCCACACTGGGAGTGAGCACACAAAGCATAGGTACCTATACGAGGGGTGTAGAATAACATTGACCTATTTGAGCATTTACATTACATGTTCTTTGGCCTAGGGGATGTTTGTTTGTTTTAAATGTTTTTAACTGTCCTTTGTGTGCTCACTCCCAGTGTGGAGTTCCATATATAATCCTATGTGTAATAAAGATTTTTCACTTTTGTATAACATAGTGTCTTGGTGATCCCTTTTGGGTATACTCTTTCTTCTTTTGCCGTAACCGTTCTGCGTTACAAAGTGTGGTGATGTCCAGCACCGATGCCCTATCCCCTGCCTACCTCTGTCCTAAATCCGCAATGGGTTCAACACGTGGAGGTGTGCTGTGTCTGAGCATAATAGAAGACTGCACACCTCCATATTATCTCCAGCCCCTTTTATAACCTGGGTCCGCCCCAACCCAGGGTGGGCCACAATGCACCTCCAGGAGGCAATAGCAGAGTGCCACATCATCAGTGACATAACCAGCGGACTATCCGGAACCGCAACTTCCCTGAGGACCTCTTGGCATCGACGCCCCAAACACTTCACCATTCGTCGTCTGATGAACAATGATGAGGTGCCAAGTCATAGGGGCGGGCCTCTGTGAGCCAGTCCGGAGTGGTCACATCATCAGGACATGTCATGCCCTGTGGCCTATCAGGGCCTGCTACCTCACGGACATGGCCAGTGAGGTCCTTACCGGACCTAGCCTCTGATGCACTAAATGCTCAGGAGGCACAACACAGGACTAAAGCGGGCTTTACACGCTACGACATCGCTAATGCGGAGTCGTTGGGGTCACGGAATTCGTGACGCACATCCGGCCGCATTAGCGATGCCGTTGCGTGTGACATCGATTAGCGATTTTGCATCGTTGCAAAACAGTGAAAAATCGCTAATCGGCGACACGGGGGTCCATTCCCAATTATCGTTACTTCAGCAGTAACGAGGTTGTTCCTCGTTCCTGCGGCAGCACACATCGCTGCGTGTGACGCCGCAGGAGCGAGGAAGCTCTCCCTACCTGCCTCCCGGCCGCTATGTGGAAGGAAGGAGGTGGGCGGGATGTTACGTCCCGCTCATCTCCGCCCCTCCGCTGCGATTGGGCGGCGGTTCAGTGACGTTTCAGTGACGTCGCTGTGACGCCGCATGGACCGCCCCCTTAGAAAGGAGGCGGTTCGCCCGTCACAGCGACGTCGCCGGACAGGTAAGTATGTGTGACGGCTCTGGGCGATGTTGTGCGGCACGGGCAGCGATATGCCCGTGTCGCGCAACAGATGGGGGCGGGTACCCACACTAGCGATATCGGGACCGATATCGCAGTGTGTAAAGTAGCCTTTAGATATGGCACAGAGTCCAAGTACCTGTGCAAAGGAGGTTGTGGGAGCATGCTCAGTAGCCCAAACGGAGGACTTAAGCCCACTTTACACGTTGCAATTAGTTGTACAATCGCATTTGCGATGTGACACGCCCAGGTTGCATACGGGATCTATGAGATTTCACGTTGGTCGTTCATTTGCTGTCACACGAGCGTTAGTAGTCTATGTTAAATTGGTCAATTTTGTGTGCGATCCTTTAGATCATGTGTTCTGTGACGTATGCATTGAGCACCTTTTTTTTTTTTTATTTATTGACTTGCCAAGCGTGTGTAATGTGGGATGCGTTTTTACTATGTCATCTGCCATTCAGCTCTGCTACATGGCCGCTAACAGCAGACACAGACAGCCGTGTAGCAGAGCTGAATGGCCGATGACAGCAGACACAGAAAGAGCCGCACGATCAGAATGAACTCGGGTGAACTTCACCCGACTTCATTGTCATGCTGCGGCTCTGTCTGTGTCGCGCCCTGATTAGCGGTCACCAGTGAAGACTCACCGGTGACCGCTAATCTCCTGAGTAACTGAAGTTAGCAGCCCTCTCTCATATACTCACCAATCCCCGATCCCCGGCGCTGCACGGCATTCACACTGCTCCGGCGGCTTTTACTGTTTTGAAAAAGCCGGCCGCCCATTAAACAATTTCGTATTCCCTGCTTTCCCCGCCCACCAGCGCCTATGATTGGTTACAGTGAGACACGCCCCCACTCTGAGTGACAGGTGTCACACTGCACCCAATCACAGCAGCCGGTGGGCGTGTCTATACTGTGTAGTGAAATAAATAATTAAATAATTAAAAAAAACGGCGTGCGGTTCCCCCCATTTTTAAAACCAGCCAGATAAAGCCATACGGCTGAAGGCTGGTATTCTCAGGATGGGGAGCTCCACGTTATGGGGAGCCCCCCACCCTAACAATATCAGCCAACAGCCGCCCAGAATTGCCGCATACATAATATGCGACAGTTCTGGGACTGTACCCGGCTCTTCCCGATTTACCCTGGTGCGTTGGCAAATCGGGGTAATAAGGAGTTATTGGCAGCCCATAGCTGCCACTAAATCCTAGATTAATCATGTCAGGCGTCTATGAGACACCCTCCATGATTAATCTGTAAGTTACAGTAAATAAACACACACCCGAAAAAATCCTTTATTAGAAATAAAAACACACACATATACCCTGGTTCACCACTTTAATCTGCCCCAAAAAGCCCTCCTTGTCCGGCGTAATCCAGGATGATCCAGCGTCGCTTCCACCGCAGCTGCATGGAGGTGACCGGAGCCGCAGCAGACACAGCCGCTCCGGTCACCTCCATGCAGCAAATGAACACAGCCGTGCGATCAGCTGCTGTCACTGAGGTTACCCGCGGCCACCGGTGGATGCAGCGGTGGCCGCAAGTAACCTCAGTGACAGCAGCTGATCGCGCGGCTGTGTTCATTTGCTGCATGGAGGTGACCGGAGCGGCTGTGTCTGCTGCGGCTCCGGTCACCTCCATGCAGCTGCGGTGGAAGCGACGCTGGATCATCCTGGATTACGCCGGACAAGGAGGGCTTTTTGGGGCAGATTAAAGTGGTGAACCAGGGTATATGTGTGTGTTTTTATTTCTAATAAAGGATTTTTTCGGGTGTGTGTTTATTTACTGTAACTTACAGATTAATCATGGAGGATGTCTCATAGACGCCTGACATGATTAATCTAGGACTTATTGGCAGCTATGGGCTGCCAATAACTCCTTATTACCCCGATTTGCCAACGCACCAGGGTAAATCGGGAAGAGCCGGGTACAGTCCCAGAACTGTCGCATCTAATGTATGCGGCAATTCTGGGCGGCTGTTGGCTGATATTGTTAGGGTGGGGGGCTCCCCATAACGTGGAGCTCCCCATCCTGAGAATACCAGCCTTCAGCCGTATGGCTTTATCTGGCTGGTTTTAAAAATGGGGGGAACCGCACGCCGTTTTTTTTAATTATTTAATTATTTATTTCACTACACAGTATAGACACGCCCACCGGCTGCTGTGATTGGGTGCAGTGTGACACCTGTCACTCAGAGTGGGGGCGTGTCTCACTGTAACCAATCATAGGCGCTGGTGGGCGGGGAAAGCAGGGAATACGAAATTGTTTAATGGGCGGCCGGCTTTTTCAAAACAGTAAAAGCCGCCGGAGCAGTGTGAATGCCGTGCAGCGCCAGGGATCGGGGATCGGTGAGTATATGAGAGAGGGGGATAGACTGACATGGACTGAGAGTGAGGGACAGAGATAGTGACGGACTGACAGAGATTAGTGCATGACAGACATTGTGAGGCGCTTCAGAACGCAGCTTTTCAGCTGCGCTCTGAAGCAGACCTTTTTGAAGCTGCGGTGCAGAGCGCACACCTGCGCACATAGCATCAGACACCAAAATCGTATGAGGGATGTCACACGTTACAATTGACTAGGTTCGTGCAACAAAACGCTCAATTCTAGAGAATGATACGATGTGTTTGCGATCAACGGTTTTGCGTTCAATCCTGATCGCATGTAGCTGTCACACGCAGATACCTCACAAACGATGCCGGATGTGCGTCACTTACAACTTGACCCCAACGACGGATTGTGAGATATATTGAAGCGTGTGTAGCGGGCTTTAGTCTCAGAAATGGCATAGTCAGGCTGAGCATGCTCACTAGGCGAAACACTGGACTTAGGCTGTGGCTGGGGTAAATCTGCACACGCATGGGCACTAGCTGCTTCTCCACACTTAGACAAGGAGGAGGAAGCAGCCAGCTGGACGACCCGAGGCACGGCCAAAAATGGCAACTGACGCCTTGGCGAAACTGGAACCGCAGAAGGCTGCTTGCGGCTACAGCGGCACTGATTTGTAACCCAAACTTACAGCTAAGATAAGATGTCTACTTCTTCCTTCGGATAATCTGATCCCTTTGTTTATGGACACGATCATCGCTAACAACTGTAGATGGGGCACCAAAAGAGCAGGTGCTTCAATGGATCTCAATTACTCCATCAAGTGGCATCTCCTCCACCTCAACTTCAATATCCCAAATTCTCCTTTCCTCTGTGGTGTCACCCCAATCGCACTTGATTCCTACCAACTCTCAAGTTTCCACCTGCCCTGCTGAGTATAGTGTAACAGAGATGGTTGAGTCTCCAAAGCTGTTCAGTCACACTATAGCCTGGGAATCAGAGTTCTCCTCAAAAGCTGCAGTGAGTCCAGACAAGGAAATGATCTGCACTGATGCCCAGAAGCTTTGTGAGTCGGATCCAGGCCCCGATGAAGAAGGTTCTCATAATGTAGACCCTCATTCCCAAACTATAAATCCTCTTGGTGGAGACAATGGGGAACATGTTGATGAGACTCAGATACCTGATTGGAATGACAACTTTACTATTCGGTCAGGGCAGGAAGAGGTTGGCTCTGAGAAGTCAGAATGGGGGGAGTGAAAACAGAGAGGGTGATCATGAGGTTGGAGACCCCACTTACTGTCAAACCACAGTCAGCCAGTCGATGAGGTCAGCAGAGGAGGTGGAGGAAGATGCTACTGACGACGAGTTTAGGTTGCGTCTTCATGGACAGAGACAAGGTATTGGAAGCACGTCAACAACTGAATCCTCAGCCACAACTCTGCCTCTGAGCAGACGTCGTGGTGGCAATGCAGGTCGCAAGGGCTGTAAGCCTTGCCTAGCCTGAGGCTTTTTTGACATCACAAAGGATCACGCAACTCATGTCATCTGTAAGATTTGTCACCTATCTCTAAGTAGAGGCCAAAAAATCACTACTTTGAGTACTTCGTCCATGAACCGTCACATGAATATAAAGTGATAGGGTGAGGGTGTATTGATGACCTTTATCCACTGTGAATGCAAGATGCTTATTTGCCGTTTATTGTATGCATTGTTGCTGAATACCCACAAGGGGCTGCTGGTTTGCATCTGCCTTTTACTGTTTGGTCACTATAGCAATATCAAAACGGTCTTCGGCTGTGGACTTGGAGACTGGAGTAGGTGCTGTATGTGAGCTGAAGGAAAAGCGAAAAGTGTGCGGAACAGAAAGGAGCCACCGTGGAAACACTTTAGTGGATTGTGAGGAGATTCGTGTTGGAGTTTGGTGCGGAGGACCGTAACGCCTGTGAGCAGCATCCTGTGCCAGAGACCAACATTCTTCCGTTGCTGGCTACACTGATTACCATGAGAGTATCGTCAAGTCTGTATTTATGGGAACTGAACACCACAGTACCCGGGTACGGTAGGCTGGGCCCATCCAGGACTGCGTGCACTCAACACTTTAATTTGGTAACAAAACATATAGCTGTTCTGCTTAGGCCGACTATATAGACAATAAGACTTGCTGCCTCTGCTCTGTCAGTTTGTCAGTTACAGTTAAAATCCTAGAGGGACAGCAACACATGTTTGCATTGACTGTTGCTTTCCAAGATTTCCATGACTGTGTTGCTGAGCTGTGTGGTTTGTCTTACCACTTTTATCATCTGCCTTATCTGTGAGGCTTCAGCAAACAAGGGTATTCAGGAGTGTTAATGGGTTTTGTCTATGTTTAGGTAGATTATTTGTAAGCGGTTGTGATGCACCACTTGTAGGTCGTGTTCGCACACATGCACACACACAATTACTCCTGCTACGCAGAGGGATTCCCAGGTATTATTATTAGGCAACTGTTTAGACAGTCCCTTGGTTAGGCAAAGGGTGGAGAGAAGGGGGTATAAATCGCCATTACCAGTGTCGCAGCCTAGGGGTGTAGGCTTTTGGACTTGTAAATAGATTGTTCTATTCTTTCAGTTTTGTGCATGGTTGTTATTGTTTGTTTTGGTAAAGTTAAACAATCATTTAACAACCCAACTGCCTAGCGTCCTTTTCCTAGTGCATGGTTTTGCTGTATACTGGGGAGCGCACCCTGTACACAACTTAAATTGAAGCATATGTCGTAGTGGGAAGGTCACTGTGCTACAATGCAGCCTAGTGGGGCAGTGCAGCCACCGTTTGTCCCATCAAATGCATCACATGCTCTTCATCCTCTGGGACTGTGGGGACAGCAGTCACACATACTTTTGTATGCAGACCTTCCACCCCTTTAACCGCAACAGGCAGTGTGGTTGGCAGGTCGTCAGTTGTTTTAGAAGTGGAAACAGCTGCTGGTGTTGAGCTCTATCAGACATCGAGAGCACCACCTTTGGATGAAGGCAACATTATATCTACGCCTGCACCTTTCTCACAGATTGGCTGGACTACCTGCAGTTTAAAATTGCGTACCAGAAGTGGAGAGGTGGTATAGAATGCACAGGTGGTATAGCAAAATTGTCAGCAGAGGAACCCCAACTTAGTATCCCAGACAATGAAAGTATGGCCCTAAAAATGGCAGCACTTTTTGCAATTAAAATTGCATAGCAAAAATGGACAGGTGCTGTACAATGCAGAGGTGGTATAGCAAAATTGTCAGCAGAGGAACCCTAACGTTGTATCCCAGACAATGAAACTAGGCCCCTAAAACTGCCAGCACTTTTTGAAATTAAAATTGCGTAGCAAAAATGGAGATGTGGTGTACAATGCAGAGGTCATATAGCAAAATTGTCAGCAGAGGAACCCTAATGTAGTATCCCAGACAATAAAAACATGGCCCTAAAAATGGCAGCACTTTTTGCAATTAAAATTGTGTAGCAAAAATGGACAGGTGCTGTACAATGCAGAGGTGGTATAGCAAAATTGTCAGCAGAGGAACCCTAACGTGGTATTCCAGACAATCAAAGTATGCCCCTAAAACTGCTTGCACCTTTTGCAATAAAAATTGCGTAGCAAAAATGCACAGGTGCTGTAGCTTGCTTGTCAGCAGAGGAAGCCTCACTTTCTATCCCTGACAATGAAACTATGCCCCAAGGAAGTGCCTGAGCTGATGTAGCCAGATGCTGTGATATAAACCCCTGCACAGCATTGGCACAGACCTGCCTAGCAACAATGCCTATGAACGGTTGTAATGTAGCCCGGAAAAGGGCTGAAATTACAAGTAGTCCCTAATCCCTAAAGCGATGTGTAGATTGCACTGTATGTCTATAGCGCACACAGCAGCAGCAGCGGGAGCAGGAGCGGTGACTGTCATCCACCCGCAGCAGAGAGATAATGGCGGCGATGGGAAAAATGGCCGGGTCTTATAGGGCAAAGACATGTGACATACACAGCCAATCCACTTTGCTGTGTGTGTGTCTGTGATTGGCTAACAGCCTGGCCCGCCCCACTGTACACGCGGTTAGGAAAAAAAAAATGTCGATATCCATTCTTTCAGCACTCAGCAGCAGCACTGATCTAAACCCCGTCACCCCCGCACACTATACGCTGAATTTTGATAATATCATTATTAACAATGACTCACAGTATTACAGTGAAAAGCCAGCTAGTAACTAGCTACGCTTTTTGGTGATCGAGCCGTTATCGAACGGTAACTCAAAGTGTCAAACTTGAAGCAAATCGTTCGAGTTCGTTGAACGACTTGAACACCGACCAAAATCACTCGAATTTGAAATTGGCGAACCGTTCTAATCGAACATCGCTCAACTCTACTGTTAATGTTGATGTGATTGTTGTTTTATTTAGGTTCCTGATAGTAACACAGAGTTTGGAATCGGAGTGCTGGACTTCATCTCTTGCAAGTATTTTTCTGAATTTTGCAGTTCCTTAGAACAGGTAAATCATTATGATGATCAATGATTCTAAATATAATAATACTAAATCCTCTTCTACGATGCTACTTCATAACAAATACAAGCTAAGAAGACTGTGAAACGTAAACAAGTAACACAGCAATACATTATGTATGATAATTAATTAAAGGCTTATGAACAACCTGTGTGGCAACATACTATAATTTTCCTTTACACTCTATCATTATACTTTATAAGATGTACAATTAATCTGAAATAATTTAGACATTCCCTAATTTATATTAATACACTACTCCAATTATATACTTTACATAATGAATAATAATAACATTTGCCCTATAATTTACAAAAAAAATATTTTCATACTGTTTTATACTACCACTTATCTAATTGTAGCACATGTACCAAGCTGTTAGAGTACAACATATAAATATCTTTGGAACGGAAGGGATCAGATTGCTTTCAGATTAAAATAAAAATATCACCAAAATGGTCTATGTTGTGTTCAAAATAATAGCAGTGTGTTCACATACATGAGCTGACCAAATCTTTCTCATAGTTTTTTATTTCCATGCAGTGGGAACATTGCACACTGTTGTCTAATTCAAAACATGCAGTGAAATGTATATAATTTTTAATTACTTTACAGATAATATAAAAAAAAATAACATTGGGCTGTTTCAAAAATCAGCAGTGTCTGCATTTGTCTTTACATACTCAAAATCTCTCCTCTTTTTATTTCGGATTTAGCATTCCTGTGAATCACTGACCTAATATTTAGTTGTAGAACCACAATTTTTTTGAACTGCTTCAAATCTGTGTTGCAACAAGTCAAACAACTTCTGTCTTTTGTCAGCTGTTATTCCAGACTAGGATGCTTTGACTATATCCCATAATTTACTTGCATTTGTTGGCTTTGCCTCAGAAACAGCATTTTTTATGTCACCCCACAAGTGTTCTATCGGATTAATGCCTGAGGATTGGGCTGGCCAATCCATAACCTCACTTTCAAAACCCCTTCTTATTCACCATATGCACCCTCATAAAAATAATAAAGCCTATACTCACCTCCGATGCCAGTGCGTTTACAGCAATTTCGGAACTTGCTTTCCCACAGTCCACGTGACATTGTTATGAAACACAAGGCCTGCGACCAATCAGCTGCAAGCTTCCTTTTCCCTGACTTCAAACATTTAATTGCTTAACCGTATGAAGGCAGAGAGAAGGAAGCCGGCACTGATTGGTTGCGGAGTTTGTGTGTCAAACAATGTCAGGTGGGCTGCGGGAAAGCAAGCTCCGAAATTGCTGTAACTCCACTGGCATCGGAGGTGAGTATAGGCTTTGTTATTTTTATGGGCGTGCACATGGGGAATGAGAATGGGTTGTCCTAGTAGTGTACAACACTTTTAAGTTCTTCTGCATCCCCTCCACAGTAAAAATAAAGAAGCTACCCTTGAAAATAGTAGATTGTCCGTCTAAAGCACAAAATATTTGGACCCCCAGAGCAGGATATCCCCTTTTATTACCTTTTAAATCTGGGCAATATATGTGTGCCCTGAACAGGACATTCCCAAATATTAGCTCTGCTTTTTAGTAGGAACAATTCCCATAGATCTGTATATAGCATTATTAGATACTCTGTCTATCACCATATGGCGTCTTCATAAGGGCATGTATACACTTTGAAACAGAATGCTTATACTCCTAAGGTAAACTACAATTTTATTTTTAATATCTATGTTAATGAGGCAATTATGTTTAATCCATGTGATTTCAGATGTGAAGATATGTTAAGTATGGAAGAGTGCTACTGACAAATGCTTGTATTATTATACAGCATTGTACGCATATTTATAAACAACATGATACATATCTTATAAGTAATAAGTGAGTTAAATAAATCAATTATACAGCCAATGCTATGTTATTTACATGCTGTATGTATAAATCCTTCTTTTATAGGTGTACTACATAGCCACTGGTATGATAAGGGAGCTGCATGCCACATATAGAGTTTCCCCATTGCTAGGAGTATGCTGTAGTAATGTGCAACTTTGCTTTGTGCAGCATTTGTGAACACTTTTCTGACATCCATAAAAGAAGGTGATTTAGAGACGTATCATTCTACACCAGATCCAATGCTTTTACTTAAATCTACAAGCCTTTAATGTGAGGATCACATCTCCCTCTGCCATAGAATCCTCCTCTCCAGTAATTGCCTGTCTGCATTGTTTGCAGATTGGATTGTGACAGGAGTGTGATATCCTGGTATATGATACAAGACTTCTTTAAGGAATCCCATTGTTGAAAGAACAGGTGACATGGGAGGAGTAGATACGGATTCATCATAATGATTTCTCTCTCTTTTGTTTCAACACCAGAATCAATTGCTTCTCCCACTGTCAATTGTGTGTCCTCCCCATCTATATCATGCAGTGGCTGCTTTCTTGTATTGCACATCATAGGCATTGAACCGCTTACTCATCTGGTATTTACCTGTTAGTACCTAGATAAAAATCTGCGCATTAAAGTACCCAAGCCACTTGTTTTTTATTTGGCCACATAACTCTCATCAGTGATTCATTTTATCACTGTAACAAATGAAGATGGAATTGTTCTTTATAGCATGAGATATCAATTATTTTCAGGGTTAAGTGTCTAAATACTGATTTTACAGAGCAAATCTGTAATGCTTTCATATAAAACAAATGTAGCCTATCCAAAGCATTCAGATACAAGTACTGGACTAATAGTAGTGAATAGTGTTTTAATAACAATCAGTAGTTTAATAAGAAATAGAAACTTCTTTATTATTACATAAGATGCGCAGAACTCATCAGATGTATTACCGATGGGTATTGTAGACCACAGAGTAAATTAGATCTATTTATAAACCATTACAGAAGAAACCTTAAAGAGGGATACCCCAAATGATACCAAAATGAGGAGTCGAGAAGTATAAACTTCATATGCATCTGAAAGATGGAAGTCTCCTTCCTTGGGCTCACCCCTTTCTTAGGAACGCTGTTTATGAGCAGGATCACTGAGTAGTAATCTTTCATTAGATCAATGCACACTCTTGTCCTTAGCTTTATTCATTGTCTATGAGACTGTCATAAATAGCAGAGTTCTGTGCTTGGGTTTATTTGGCAGTCCAATAGACAATAAATGGAACACCGTGCCTCTTTTCAAGTTCGGATTCTGGATTATCCCATTTCCGAATTGCTTTGCATGCCTATGCTGGAGTGCTGTACAGTAATCTCCTTTATCTGGTGATTGATGTCCTCTCCTTTCATTGAGAGCACAGTGCGTAGCTAATTTTGGCAGTTGCAAAGATAATGTCTATAAGGGAGGATGAGAATCTTCATGTCAATCTTCAGCACACGCTATGCTGAGCCTGGTTCCCAGGTTCCTGAGCCTATTCTTGGGATTTCTTGGGGTCCCAGTCGCCAGACCAAAGGACTCAGTAAATTATCCCCTATCCTAAGGACCATAATGTTTTATATCTCTAATGGTATGTTTCAGAAGAAGTGTAGGATAGAAAGGAGCAGCTTAAAGTGAAATTCCTATAACGGGAGATATATAGGACTTTGTTGGATTTTTATTCTTGAAGATTAGTGAGGCCAAGAGCCTTAATGAAAACTCTTTAAGTATAACTAAAAAAAAATCAAGAAGAAAAACAATGAGGAAATACCCTGCAGTAAATGTAGTAATAGTAATATCACATGTAAATAACATAGGATACTTATACTGAATACAATTAGAAACTAAACACTTGTTTCTGCTCCCATTATTCATGAGCTGATGATTTTTTGGCATATCAAGCATGGTTATTGCACATGTGTACCTTAGGATGACCACAATAAAATGCCACTCTAAATCTGCAGGTTTTATACCATTAAGTGGTCCGGGAGGTCAGAAAACTAGTTAGTATCTGGTGTGATTACTATTTGCCAGTCTGCCATCCGCCCTGTACAGTGAAAACTGGGATTCATCTATGAAGAGAACACCTCTCAATGTGCCAGACATCATCAAATGTGAGCAGTTGCCTATTGAAGTTGGTTACAATGACAAACTGCAGTCAAGTGGAAACCACTATGAGAATTATGAGCATGTGTGGCACCCTAGTGGCCTGGTTGTCACAGTAGTGTTGCCCCCACAGAGGGGTTAATACTAAGCCTGGAAGCAAGCGAGGGGTTGCTTGGTCAGTAAGTACCTACATTCAGCACAGTTCCTAGTCTGGGCCAGCAGTGGGAGCTCTAAACCTGGTGTTCTGGGGAGCTTCCCAGAAGCTCTGACCTGGGGAAGGAGTTAGAGGAGTGACAGTTGGGAGTTGACCATTAGAGAGAGAAGAGTTGGAGCCAGGGGTTTGAGGAGAGCAGACCGGGTTTTCCTGAGGTCGTGGAGCTGAGAGAAGCCTGGCTTATGGGAATGGAGTCTGACAAAGAGGTAAAAAGGAGGAAGACTCTGGGGTGTGGAGCTAAACTGGCTCACCCCAGAAGGGCATGCTAGAAACCGGACACTGGAGTCTGTGGCTGCTCGGGTACTCAAGCCCCGGTAGGTAAATCCAGAGGGCAGAAGGATTACAAGTCTCCTGGCCCCCACAGACCACCTGAATGCAAAGCCACAGATTAGGGACCGGGATCCGCTGTCAGCTGTAATTCCTGCATGGATCCACAGACTCAGACGGGCTGTAATGGACAGGCTAGAGGGAAGGCACTCACCAAGCAGGACTCCCAGAACCCTGAAACCCTTTAACCCCTATGCAGAGATTTGGAATTACACAGGGCCCTGGATATCACTACCTGTGGAAGGCTGCAGTCTGAGAGAGTAGTCGTCAGGCAGGGTCAAACCAGGAATTGTGGAACAGGGACAGAATCGGCAGGCAAGGACGTAATCAGAAACAAGCAGAGGTCAAAGCCACATCGGGCAGCGAGGTACAAAAACAGCAGGCAGGAGGGTAGTCAGGAAACAAGTGGTAATCAGCACACAAAATCACTTAACAGGACAAAACAGGAGCCAGTATTTTCAGAACTATCTCTGGCAGAGGTCAGCAGACAGGATGGGCATTAAAAAAGGTGTGGTGTCTTCCCATAGGCTGTTGCTGAATGATGGTACTTCAGCTGGGAGACACCCACCACCTACAGTCAGCCAGTGGCACTGCAGATCCCCAGGAAACCCAGACCAGTGGATGAGCGGAGCCTGCGCCCACCAGCGCCGCTGGCATCGACTCCTCTCCCATCACCAGCACTATCCATGGCAGGAACACGGCATCGCCTGGCGATCGGAGTAGAAGTCGATGGAGTGGACTCCGGTAGTGACGTAACATCAGCAAAGCAGTACCTGCGATGGCCCATGCAGCCTGCCATACTGGTGAGAGAAGTTCCACAAGTGACAAAGGAGAGGGCGTCAGCCTAGCTGACACAGTGGAGCCCTGAAAACCATGAAATAGCATAGCAGGTAGGCCTCACACCCACCTTGCCAGGGAGACTTCCTCGACTGCTTCCAGGCTATTTGGACCACCATTATCACCACATGTACCAGTCTCCCAGGACCTCTTCACCAGTTACCAAGTAAAGTGAAAGGTAACGAAACTGCAGTCCTTGTCCGTCATTGTCCACATTCCTGGCCCTGCACCCTGAAGCCCACCGAAAAAAAGACTCTCCAATGGTTAGCCTGGGATCCTGCTCCACCCTTGGGGAGCAATATCACCTCAGCTGCGCCATCATTATCTGCTTCGGGGAATACACAGCACAGTGGCGACCCACGTAGCCGCAGTACAACAGGTGGCGTCACAAACTTTTACTTTTAACTACAACTCCCATCATCACAATAATCATCCCTTTATTATTGAAAGACACCGCCTGGGTCATGGAACCGGGCCACGCCACCGCAACATCACCAGACTAGTCCGACCCGCTAACAAGTACCCGCATGTGACATGCGGATGAGCTTCCCTGAGATGGTGTTTGATAGTTTATGCAGAAATTGTCTGATTATACAAACCAATTGTTGCAGCAGCTGTCTGAGTGGTTGGTCTCAGACAATCTTGGAGGTGAAGATGCTGCATATTGATGTCTTGGATGGTGTGGTTACTCGTAGTCTGCAGTTGTGAATCTGGTTGGATGTACTGCCAAATTCTCTGAAATGCCTTAAGGCCCAGTCACACTAAACAACTTACCAGCGATCCCAACAACGATACAACCTGATAGGGATCGCTGGTAAGTTGCTAGGAGGTCGCTGGTGAGATGTCACACTAAGCGATGCTCCAGCGATCCCACCAGCAACCTGACCTGGCAGGGATCGCTGGAGCGTCGCTACACAGGTTGCTGGTGAGCTGTCACACAGGCAGATCTCACCAGCAACCAGTGACCAGCCCCCAGCGCCGCGTGGAAGCGATGCTGTGCTTGGTAACTGAGGTAAATATCGGGTAACCAACCCGATATTTACCTTGGTTACCAGCGCACACCACTTAGCGCTGGCTCCCTGCACACCTAGCTACAGTACACATCGGGTTAATTACCCGATGTGTACTCTGCTACGTGTGCAGGCAGCAGGAGCCGGCTTCTGTGGACGCTGGTAACCACGGTAAACATCGGGTAACCAAGAAGTCCTTACCTTGGTTACCCAATACCAGCGTCCGCCGAAGCCGGCTCCTGCTGCCTGCACATTTAGTTGTTGCTCTGTCGCTGTCACACACAGCGATGTGTGCTTCACAGCGGGAGAGCAACAACTAAAAAATGGCCCAGGACATTCAGCAACAACCAACGACCTCACAGCAGGGGCCAAGTTGTTGCTGGATGTCACACACAGCAACATTGCTAGCAACAACGCTGCTACGTCACAAAAGTTGTTCCTTAGCAGCGATGTTGCTAGCGATGTTGCTTAGTGTGACGGGGCCTTTAGGGTACAGAAATAAACATTCAATTCATGGGGAACAGCTGTGGTGGACATTCCTGCAGTCAGCATGCCAATTGTATGCTCCCTTAAAAACATGCAACATTTGTGACATTGTACTGTGCTGCACATTTTAGAGTGGCCTTTTATTGTGCCAGCCTAAGGCACTCCTGTGTAATATTCATGGTGATTAATCAGCATCTGGATACGCCACCCCTGTTAGATGGATGCATTATCGGCAATGGAGAAGTGCTCACTAACGCAGCTTTAGGCCTCCTTCACACGTCCGTGTCTCCGGTACATGTTTGATCCATTTCCTCACATGCTAGAGACATAGGCACACGTATACCCATTAAAATCAATGGGTTTGTGCTCACGTGTGTGTTTTGCGCCATGGACCATGTATCTGTCTAGAGCATACGTGTGCCCGTGTGCTCCACACGTAAATATGTCCATTTTCTCCGGCATAACGGGTGTCACACGGACTGCACACAGACCACACGGATGTGATCTGTCTGACACACACTGGAAAAAACACATGTATCTGTGAATTAACCCTAGCACACATACCTGGGGCCTCACAGGCCTACTAGGGTACTTGTTTTCTTTTGTAGATTTCTTTGGTTGTGCGTTCTAGGGTTAAAAGGAATTTCTACACTCACGTTCTCCAGCACTGCTGTCTCTGCCACTGCTGTCACTTGCTTCCGACTCCCGCTTATTATGCTCATCGCATATTCACTGCACCGAGGACCGGAAGCAGAAGCAGCAGGGAGTTGGCAGGGCCGGAGACCGTATATCAGCACCACGGACAGCAACGACATAGACAGGTGAGCAGAAAGTTCCTGTTCTCCATTTGTTATAATGGATAGCACATGGAGAACACACATGTGCCATAAACACCACACACGGAGGGCCATAAGCACCTTTAACACGTCCGTGAAAAAAGTGCGTGATTTTCACGGACGTATGAAAGAGGCTTTAAACAAATTTGTCAACAATATTTGAGAGACAAAGGCCTTTTGTAAACATAGAAAAAGTCTTAAGGTGGCTTTACACGAGGACGACATTGCTAGCAATTGCTAGCGATATCGAGCGTGTAAGTACCCGCCCCCGTTGTGCAAGCGAAATTGTGTGATTGCTGCCGCAGCGAACATTATCACTACGGCAGGATCACACGCACTTACCTGGTCGGCGGCGTCGCTGTGACTGCCGAACAATCCCTCCCTCAAGGGGGAGGGAAGTTCGGCATCACAGCGACGTCACTAAGCGGCCGGCCAATCAAAGCGGAGGGGCGGAGCTGAGCGTGATGTAAACATCCCGCCCACCTCTTCCTTACGCATTGTGGCCGGCGGCAGGTTAGGAGACGTTCCTCGCTCCTGCGGTGTCACACACAGCGATGTGTGCTGCCGCAGGAGCGACGAACCACAACGAAAAACAACCCTTACCGATTTTTGAGTTTGGGACGACCTCTCCATGGTGAACGATTTTCACCATTTTTGAGGTCGCTTAAGGTCGGAGGTACGTGTCACACACTGCGATATCGTTAATGACGCCGGATGTGCGTCACTAACAACGTGACCCCGACGATAAAACATTAACGATATCGTAGCGTGTAAAGCCCCCTTTAGACCTTTGAATTCAGCTCATGAAAAATGGGAGCAAAAACACGTATTGCGTTTTTATTTTTGTTCACTATAGTTGCCATTATTTTGCTAAAAGAAAGTGAAAAAACCATTCCATTGTGGCAAGCTGTACCCAATAAGGATGGTCCTATATTTAAATGATTCACTTCTCCAAGTGCCAGCAGGCTTTAATAAATAGGAACAGAACGGGACCCAGCTCTGGCCATTTTGCACTTGTCGGTTGAAGGCTATATAAAATACATGCACGGTCCAAAATTGAAGCTATGCCCCTATATTTAAGTACATAAAGTAAAGCAAATCTGAAAAAATCGACCTGCATACTTGTTCGTATTTGTGCTTTGTGTAGGGCAATGTTTACACTGTGGCCATTAACAGACAAAACCTAGGATACAAATAATGTCCAACAATGTAAATCTCACAGAGTACTTAGTTGACACTATTTTGATAAACAAAAGACATAAAAGCCATTCCACCAGGACAAGGGGTGCCCAATCAGGATCTTTTGGGTCAACTAAGTACCCTTTCTTATTTACATATACTATTACTACTAATTTACTACAGGGTATTTCCACATTGTTTTCATCCTGGGTTTTGTCTGTTAATAGCCACAGTGTGAACTGCACCTACACATGGCACTAATACCATCAAGTGTGCTGGGCCATTTTTTAGATTTGGAATTTGTTTATATACAACTGTATAATATATTATGATGTTGATAATTCTAAATATGAAAATTTAGAGGACAGTTATTACTGATAAAGCATCTATCACAGATGGATGGTGCAGTATGAGTAATTTAGTATAATATAATCTTAAAAGGAACCTGTCATATGAAAAACATTATTATTCTACAGATATGGGGTTAATCTTCAGGTTAAAAGGGTTTGGAACCTGCCCTGGTACCTGCACCTAGAGCCCCACTGCCAGGAGGAAATACATTTATTCCTCCTGCAAGCAATTGGCTTCCAGTCATAGGGGTGGAATGGGTGCAGGTCACCCCGTCAGTGTATAGTGAGCAGTGGCTGCAACTCTGCCCCGCGCATTGAATGACATGTTTGCATATATATGGGATAACTTACTATTGAAAACCTTTTAAAATGTATCCAGTGATGTGCCCACAGTTTCTGTTGCTCGCATTTGCCCTAACCATTGTATACTGTTTCTTGTCATTTTTTTAACCTGGCCTTCTATACCACATAAAAAATACAAAATAACACAAAAACAAACATTTTTATTTACAAGAAAAGATGTAAATGATGCCAAAGTATGTCCTCATGCAGTTTCTGAGCATCCTTTTATCAACTTGTAATTGACCTGCCATAGTAAACAGCATCAGCATCATTATTCCATGGCAGGGTAGCTAGGTAGGCTTTAATGGTAATTTACCTTAGTGCTGGAGATGATGCAAGTGTCACTGTACTCACATGAAGAGATAGAGTAGTGTCTTGCTGAAATCCTAGAAGGAAATGTTAAATAAGTGCAGTGTTTAGTGCCATATTGTGAGTGTACAATGAAAGGAGATGTCTCAGGCCTAACAATGGACTGTGAGAAGAAGTAGGTTTGGCTTGTCTACTGAAAATTCATCAGTGAGCTAGATGTTAACCCTAGAGCGCATACCTGGGGCCTCGCAGGCCTGCTTGGTTACTTGTTTTCTATGGTTGATTTCTATGGTTGCGCGTTCTAGGGTTAAGTAAAACAGATATTCATGGGTGACCTGAAGTTTTGACAGGAATCCCAAGTTGGAGAAGCGCCAGAGTTAAGTGGAGAAGTAAGTCAGTATTATCAAGAAGAGGCAAACAGTAAGCTAATTATGGAAAGTATCATGTGTATCGTTTGGTTGTATGCATCTTTCAATCCTGCAGAAGGTCAACTTATAGAGACTATAGGTAAGTCCTGAAAAAAGCTAATGACCTCTGCATCATTGGATACAGGTTTCCCTGTATCTACAGTATACCTAAGGCTGGGGCCACACGGTCACTACTACGATCCACTTGCATGACACTCGGCTTGTGCTGGCAGTACAGCAGAGCCGAGTGTCATGCGTGTGTCCTTGCAACTGAGGTCCGTTCGTGTGAGCAGACCTCAGCTGCGGGGGGCAGGCTGTCACTTAGGAGGGGAGGGAGGGATTTCTCTCCCTCTCTCCTGCATAGCCGGCTATTGCCATTCTCGCACTGCACTAGCGGTACACCGGTGTACCGCGAGTGCAGTGCGATTTTTCTCTCACCCCATTCACTTGAATGGGTGCGAGAGAAAGAGTCTCAGCTTACAGTCTCAGCATGCTGCGATTGTTTTCTCGGTCTGACTAGGGCTGAGAATATAATCGCTCATGTGTGCTGACACACAGGCTAGAATTGGTCCGAGGGGAATGCGATGTTTTATCGCACTCCACTCGCACTGTTTTTCTCGCCGTGTGGCTTAGGCCTAAATATGAATATCTCCTGTAATCTAGTGGACTGTCTAAGAACTGTAAACGTTCCCACGCATATTTGATAAACGTTGTCTGAACTCAACAATACAGACCTATAGGTAGCCAGCTACGAATGGAGGTTCATGCACTGTACAGATGTGTTGAGGGAGATAAAAATAGGGTGGTTTGAATTTAGGTGTCTATTCATTTTGTTCTTCAGGCAGAAGGGAATGGAAACCTGTCAAGTGGTTCTAGCAGCATGAATCAGAGACAGACTATTATTACAAATATTTATGTTTCACTCTCAAATACTGCAACATTTAGGAGAAAACTCATTTTGAATAGAGAGCTGGGAACAACATGACTAAGAGGACTTGTCAAGCCGGTGGGTCCTCAGGATTTTCTCTCAACCTGGATCTGCTTGACTGACAGGCCCCTTCCTATGTGAGCCACTGTGACTAGTCCTCTTGTTCACCTCTTTCCCAGCTTCCTGTTCAAAGTATGGTTTTTTTGCTGACATGCCAGAACTTTTCAGAGAGAGCCATTCATATTTGCAATTATTAAGTCTATCTGTTATTGCTGAATTAATCACCTGACAGGTTCCCTTTAATATAACCTAAAACAAGCAAAAAAGATATAATCAGTTAACTGTAAGAAATCTAAGATTGTTTGTACAGTTCATAATGCTAAAATTGTCTTGTATGTTCAGTATTTCTTTAAGGATTATACCCTTCATAGTAACTTTTGCACATGTTGATCAGATGTTTCAATACAAAATATAGTCAGACTGTTGCTACTAATGCACTTGTGGATTTCCTGAAAGAAGAAGAAATATGATGGTAGAATAACCCCAGTGGCCAGTGTGAAATTGCGACATGTCTAATTTATATCAGTGCATCTCCATAAATTAGAATATCATCAAAAAATTTATTTATTTCAGTAATTCAATACAAAAAGAGAAATGCATATACTATATAGAGTCATTACAGAGTGATCTAATTAAAGTGTTTATTTCTGTTAATGTTGATGATTATGGCTTACAGCCAATGAAAACTCAAAAGTCATTATCGCAGAAAATTAGAATATTATATAAGACTAACTGAAAAAGGGATTTTTAACTCAGAAATGTTGGCACCTATTGAAAAGCATATCCAGTCAATACACTCAATACTTGGTCGGGGCTCCTTTTGCATGAATTAATTCATCAATGCGGCGTGGCATGGAGGCGATCAGCCTGTGGCACTGCTGAAGTGTTATGGAAGCCCAGGTTGCTTTAATAGTAGCTTTCAGCTCGTCTCTATTGTTTGGTTTGGTGTCTCATCTTCTTCTTTACAATAGCCCATAGATTCTCTATGGGGTTTAGGTCAGGCGAGTTTTCTAGTCAATGAACTACAGTGATACTGTGGTTATTAAACCAAGTACTGGTACTTTTGGCAGTGTGGACAGGTGCCAAGTCCAACTGAAAAATGAAATTTTTGGTCACGGATGACCTTCAGATCAGTTCACACAGGCTGCCTGTATTTGTAAGACGCTCCTGTAACAACGTGCTGTTAAATAATCTGCCTCAAAGGTCTTCTGTAGAATGTACTGCTCTCCTTGATCTCTATGAGGCTGCATTTTTAAAAATGATTGACCCTTGCATTCAAAGAACCATGACCTAACTATACATTGAAAATTGAGATCTGAGTGATCAATTAAAATCTTGACTAATATTGTTTTCTGGTAAGGGGTTAAATTTACACATGTGTTTAGGAGCATATTTCTAGAGATCGTTCAAAGCAATTTTTTATTGTGTGTATACTGCAAAAACTATTCCTGGCATGCCAGTCTCCATTTTTGAGATCGCCAAGGTAAAACATGTATCTAATAGACATTATTGTTGTATGCTGTAGATAGAAGGGATAGGTTTGGGATGGGGCAAATCCTTTAACCTCTTCATCTCGAATCTGTTGTCGCCTTCAATAACAGACTAAATTTTACAATTCTAACTAACGTCAGTATATGTGGTAATAACTCTGGAACACTTCAATATTTCCCAATGATTCTGAGATTATTTTCATGACACATTGTCCTTGACACTAATGGGGAAATTGCATCAATATGATTTGTGTTTACTTATAAAAATATTACAAATTTAACAAAACAAATTGAAAATGTTGCAATTTTTCAGCTGTGAATATTTTTTCTCCCTTCAACCAGATAGTTATATCACACAAAATCATTAAATAAATATCATTTCCCACATGTTGAATTTACATAAGCACATTTTTGAAACTTACTTTTTTTTGTTAAAAAGTTAGAAGGGTTAAAAGTTTATTAACAATTTCTCATTTATCCACCAAAATTAACAAAACCAATTTTTTTAAGCATGACACCACATTTGAAGTGACTTTGAGGGTACTATGTAACAGATAATAGCCAAATGTAACAACATTTTAAAAACTGTACACCTCAAAGTGCTCAAAATCACATTAAAGAAGTTTATTAACCCTTTAGGTGTTTCATTGGAACTAAAGCATTGTGGAAGCAAAAAATGGAAAATGTATTTTTCTCACTAAATTATTGCTTTAGCCCCAAACTTTTTATTTTTACAAGTGTAACAGGAGAAAATGAACTACAAAATTAGTTGTGCAATCTCTCCTGACTATCCTGATACCCCATATGTAGAGAAAAATTACTGTTAGGGCATATGTCCTGGCTTGGAAGGGAAGGAGAGCTAGTTGAATTTTGTAGCTTCATTTTGGCTGCAATTGATAGTATATGTCATGTCACATTTGCAGAGCCCTTAATGTGCCTAAACAGTGGAAACCTCCTACAAGTCACCCCATTTTGGAAACTACACCCCTCAAGAAATGTATCTGGATGTGTGGTGAGCACCTTGAGCCCCCAGGTGCTTCACAATATTTCATAACTTTGAGCCATAAAAATGAAAATTCCATTTTTACCACAAAAAAGTTGATTGAAACCCCAATTAATTTATTTTCTCAAGATAATGATGGAAAATCAAGCCATAGAAATTGTTGTGCAATTCTCTTGTGTACAGTGATACCTCACATGTAGTGAAAAGCTACTGTTTTGGTGCATGGCAGGGATCAGAGAGGAAGTAGTGTTATGTGAAATTTGAAATGCAAAATTGTCTGGAATAGATAGTGGGTGCCTTGTTGCAACTGCAGATCCCCTACAGTACCTAAACAGTAATAAAAAACACGACACACCATTGTGGAAACTGGACCCTTCAAGGAATTTATTTAGTGGTGTGGTGAGCACTTTAAACCCTAATGTGCTTCACAGAATTTTATAACATGAAAATGAAAAAATGTTACTTTAACGCTGAATTTATCATTTTCACAAAACTAACAGGAGAAAAAAGACCACACCATTTGTTGTGAAATTTCTCCTGAGTAAGTCTCATGTGTGGTGGTATACTACTGTTTGGGCACAATGTATGGCTCAAAAGAGAAGGAGCGCAATTTGAATTTTGGAGCGTCATTTTGGTAGGAATAGATTGCAGACATCATGTCCTATTTGAAGATCATCTGACATGCCAAAAAAGCAGAAACCCAGCACAAGGGAACCTATTCTGGAAACTGCACCTCTGTAGGAATTTATTTAGGGTTGTGGTGAGCAATTTTAATCTTCAGGAGATTCATGTAAGAATATTAAAATTGGGCAGTGAAAATAAAAAAATACATTTTTTTTACACTAAAATGTTGCTTTGGCTTCAAAGTTTTAATTTTCAAAAAGGTTAATAGGAGAAAATAAACCATACAATTTGTTATAAAATGTCTCCTGCGTCCACTAGTACCCCATATGTGGTCAAAAACGACTTTTGAGGCACAGTGCAAGGCTCAGAAGAGAAGGAGCTCCATATTGCAGTTCAGATTTAGTTGGAATGGTTTGGGAAGTGCCATGTCATATTCATAGAGCCCCAGACATGCCAGAAAATCATGACAAGGGCACCACAAGTGACCCCATTTTACAAACTACACCACTTAATGAATTTATCTAAGGGTGCAGTGAGCATATTGGCACCAAAGGTGTGTCACTGAATTTTATACCACTGGGCAGTGAAGAAAAAAAATATTTGTTTTTTGTTAATAAAATGTTGTTTTAGACAAAAGTTTTACATTTTATGAGGGCTAATAATAAAAAAAATAGAATAATGAGAAAAAAATAGACCACACAGTTTGTTTGCGCCAATATCCTTCCATGTAATCGGGAACTTCTTTTGAAGTACACTGAAAAACTGAGAAGGGAAGGTGCCCCATATTGGACTTCAAAATTTGCTGCATTGGTTTGCATGTACAATGTCACCTTGGCAGAGCCCCTGAGGTGCCAGAAGAGCAGAAATCACCCCACAAGTATAAACTGCACCCCTCAATGAATTAACCTAGGGGTGCAGTGAGCATATAGAACCACAGATGCGTCAAGAAATTTTATATTGTTGGGCGTGAAGAAGAAATTAGATTCTTACCAGTAAAATATTGTTTTAACCCCAGATTTCCAATTTTCACAAAGGGAATAAATAAAAAGGCCAAAAATGTATTACACAATTTCTCCTGAACGTGACAATACCCCATATATCATGGATTTGATAAAGGACTGTGTGCCCGAAATGTGTCTTTCTATCATGTGACAGCGAACTTTTTAAACTATTACTATGGATGTCTATGGATTTTATTTTTTGGATAATAAAGGCTGTTAATTTTATCCCTTGATTTCCTTGTGGTTGATGATGCCGGAGTTCTTTCTTTTTCACTGTTGGATTTTGTCGTAATCTCTATTCTGTGCACCACCCGAGGATACTGCTTCCTTCAAGCTTGGTGAGCTGGATCATTTTTTTCTTTTCCCCATATGTGATGGTTTAGTACTGTTTGGCCAAATAGCAGGGCTTGTGAGAGCTGGAGTGCCAATTGACTTTTGGAGCACAGATTTTACTAGAATAGTTTGCAGAGTCCATTTGCAGAGCCCCTTTGTGCCACAAAAACAAAAAAAACACTCAAGTGACCACATTTTTGAAATTACACCCCAATGAGAATTCATTTAAGGGTGTAGTGATGATTTTGTCTCTGAAAAACACTCATGGACTCAAATGTAGTGAATGTTGCAGAATAAAAAATTGAAAATAAGTCATTGTCATGTTCAGTACATTGTAGTGTCCATACATTGTGCTCAGCTCCTGCATCTGGAGACCCACACCCTGTAAATTAAGTGGGTTCACATCACTAAAACAATGCCAAACATGAGAACAGTAACTGTGGTATAGACACATTGTAGGGTTCAGAAGAAAAATGAGCATTCATTTGAATTTGGAAGCCCAGACTTTGCAGATTTTTTGTTAATGATGACATCAGTATGATTATAGTGATACCACATTTATATTGTTTTTTTTATGTTTTGTCGCTTTTAAACAAAAGATACAATTGGAGTTTATATTAGTACCATTTTGGGCCACATAATGTTTTGTGATCACTTGCTATTCTGATTTTTGTGAGGCAGAATCAGAAAGAAATAGCAACTCAGGAAAGTTTTTTTAATTTTTTATGCCATTCACATGTCATAAAATTGATGACACCCTTATTTTTCGGGCTTAAATTGAGCTTTATCAAACATACGCAATAAATGACATATAAAGGAAATATATCAGAAAAATTTAATAGTATATACCAGGGGTCTCAAAGTCCGCTGGGTGTATGAGCCACACAAAGAAAAAAAATAATTTGGGGGGGGGCATTCTTTGCAGGACAAAGTGACATTTTTATTGGTACTATATATTTTTTATAAAATATAAATCCAGCGCAATCACATAGAATATTAAAAAGTTGTCTTCTTTATTGATAGTTTTTCATAAAATCCAATAGGTACATGCAGCATAAAAATAAAGAATGCCCAGGTCAGAGCGACGCGTTTCAACAAACTGTCTTAATCATGGTCTGGGACCATGATTAAGACAGTTTGTTGAAACGCGACGCTCTGACCTGGGCATTCTTTATTTTTATGCTGCATGTACCTTTTGGATTTTATGAAAAACTATCAATAAAGAAGACAACTTTTTAATATTCATGTGATTGCGCTGGATTTATATTTTATATCTATTTGGAGACTTCTGACCATCCGTGCGCTGATCATCCACCACAGGACGATTATGGGACTGCAGCAGGCTTGGTGAGCTGATATTACCTATTTTTGCCTATATATTTTTAGACACCTTTGGTTCAATGTTTTTGAACATTATTCACTTGTTTACTATAACAAACATGCACGTTCTTTGTTTAAATATATATATATATATATATATATATATATATAAAATGAACATTTTTGGTGATAAAAGAAATGTCACTCCTTATTTTGATTATTTTTACATTTTATTCCTTTCTTGTAACTAATAGTTTTACAATTAGCCCCATATAGTAATTTTGGCCAACATCTTATCTTTTAGTAATGTTCCCTATCCTGTTGTAATGTGCACATCCTTGTCACCTTGTAGTAATGTGCCCATCCTTGTCCCCTTGTAGTAATAAGTCTGTCTTTGTCCCCATCCTACAGTAATGTCCCTGTTCTATAGTAATGTGCCCATCCTTGTGCCCATCGTGTAGTACTGTGTCCATCCTTGTCTCCATCTTATAGTAACGTCCCCAACCTTGTCCCGGTCCTGTAGTTATCTGCCCATCCTTGTCCACATCCTATAGTAATGTGCCCATCCTATTGTAATGTCCGCATCCTATAGTAATGTCCCCATCCTATAATAATGTGCACCTCCTTGTCCCCATCCTATAGTAGTGTGCTCATCCTTGTCCCCATCCTGTAGTACTGTGCCCATCCTATAGTAATGTCCCTAGCCTTGTCCCCAGTTTGTAGTAATGTGCCCATTCTTGTCCGCATCCTGTAGTACTGTGCCCATCCTTGTCCCCTTCCTATAGTAATGTCCCCAGCTTCGTCCCCATCCCATAGTAATGTGCTCATCCTGTAGTAATGTGTCTCATCAATATCCCTTTTTACTAATTTGCCCATGCAGATCCTCTTCTTGAAGTAATGTGCCCTTTCCTAGTCCTCTTCTTGCAGTTATAACCATACCGGTCCCCTATTGTGCTGTTCTTCAAATACACAAAAAAAAACCACCATTCTTCTCACCTGTGCCCCATTCCCTTAGCTGCTTCTTCTTTGCTTTTTGCCCATGCCCCTGTTGACTATCACGGCCAGTGCAGTGGACGCAGCCACTGTCAGCTCTTTATGTCAGATAAACATTTTCCCCTTTTCCAATGCGGCCATCTGCCAATTACAGGCAAGCAGCTGACGTCATACACCTCAGCTGTTTTCCTCTGATTGGCCGTCAGCTTACATTGGAGGAATAGTTGTGTACAGAGAACTTAACTCTGTGCATGCAGCGCCGACAAAATGTTCATCTGACAAAAAGTGCTGACAGTGGCTACAGCCCATGCACCAGTCACGATAGTCAATGGGGGCATGAGCCTATAGCAGCCTGATGGGCCGCATACAGCCTGCGGGTCATGTGTTTGAGACCTCTGGTATATGCAATCAATAATAATTACAAATATATGCAGAAATTGAGATACTGGTATTCAATACTACAATTATTTAGACTTAGAATATGGAACACAGTCCATTAGAACCCAATATAGGTAATACTTGAGATAAAAATCACAGCACAAAAACACATTTCACCTTGGTTTTATTTATTATTTTGAGCTGAGTGCTGGATTCTTTTCTATGGGATATTAAGTATTAGGACCCTATCCAGGCATCTACACCCTCAGGAGTGCCATATTTCTTTTTCTAGATTTATTCTTCAGGTCAGTATAAATATATATATTTTTGTTTTAACATAAATATACATATTTATTGTTATAATATTTATAATATTTTTTATTTTTTTTATTTATATTATGATTTTTTAAAATATTGTTTTAATTTCTTTTAATTTTTTTTTACTTAGTCCCTATATGGGACATTACCTATTCTAAAGCAGGCTTTCCATGCTGCGACATTGCTAGCGATGTCACGAGCGATAGCATCCGCCCACGTCGGTGGCGCGTCATGGGGTAATCGCTGCCGTAGCGAACCATATCGCTACGGTAGCGTCACACGCAATTACCTGTTCACCGACATCGCTGTGGCCGCCGAACGATCTCTCCTTTAAGGGGGAGGTTCATTTGGCGTCACAGCGGCGTCACTAAGCGGCCGCCCAATAGAATTGGAGGGGCGGAGATGAGCGGCCGAACATCCCGCCCACCTCCTTCCTTCCTCATTGCCGGCGGCCGCAGGTATGATGTTGATCCTCGTTCCTGAGGTGTCACACATAGCGATGTGTGCTGCCGCAGGAACGACAAACAACCTGCGTTCCAAACGAAGAACGATTTTTTAAAAATTAACGACGTGTAAACGACGAACAATTTGACACCTTTTTGCAAGCGTTACTGATCGCAAAAAGGTGTCACACACAACGACATCACAAACGAGGCCGGATATGCGTCACCAACACCGTGACCCCGACGATATCTCGTTAGCGATATCATTGTGTGTAAATGGGCCTTTAGTCTGATCAATGGTATAATGTATTGCAATACATTATACCTGTCAGCTCTGCACTGACAGAAGCCTCGTACACCATGCCCCTGGCAATTTCTAACAGGTTTGCTGTTGCTAGCTGATCTGGGGTTGTCATGATGACCTTGAGTTGCCATTGCTATGAACGGGCCCCCATGAACACACTGCAGGGTCCAATGAGATTGGAGGAGAAGTGCACTCCCTTTCCCCTAAATGCTGCATTGCTATTAATAGTGGCACTTAGCGGGTTAAACACCTAGGATTAGCATGGGCACCAGCCCTAGCCTAGCTGGGACAGCCAGAGCTTGGCTATAAGTTATACACAGCCTGCAGGATCACAATTATATAACTTTTTGTCATTTTGCGGAAACCCCTTAAGTCTATACTACATATAAAATTAAAGAAACAAATATAAGGTCTTGTTCATAACACCTTAGACAATTATATAAGACTAGAAGGTGGCCCGATTCTACGCATCGGGTATTCTAGAATTTACGTATTGTGTAGTTCATGTATGATTTTTGTTAAATATATATATATATATATATATATATATATATATAGATGTTGTTGTGTGTAGTTACCAAGTGTTTGTGTAGGGCGCTGTACATGTTCTGGGTGTTGTCTGGGTGTGGCGGGGGTGAGAGCGGTGTTGTATGTGTGTTGCGTGTGTTACGTTGTTTGTGGAGCGCTGTGTGTCTGTCGCGTTGTGTGTGTGTGTGTTGCGCGGTTTGTGTGGGTGTGGTGTGTTTTGGGGGGAGGTATGTTTTGTGCAATGTGTGTGTTGTGCGGTATGTGCGTATATTTATGTATGCCGCGGTGTTTGTGTGGTGGGTGTTGTGTGTGTGCGGCGTTGTCTGTGTGTGTGGGTGTCTGTGTAGGGCGGTGTTTGAGGTTCCCAGTGTGTGTGGTGTGTGTGTGTGTGTTGGGGGGAGGTGTGCACCTCCCATCGTGCTCCATCCCCCATGCTGCGCATCCCCCATCGTGCCCCATCCCCCATGCTGCGCACCCCCCATCGTGCTCCATCCCCCATGCTGCCCAACCCCCATCGTGCTCCATTCCCGATGCTGCGCACCCCCCATCATGCTCCATCCCCCATGCTGCCCAACCCCCATCGTGCTCCATCCCCCATGCTGTCCAACCCCCATCGTGCTCCATCCCCCATGCTGCGTACTCCCCATCGTGCTCCATCCTTTATGCTGCGTACCCCCCATCGTGCTCCATCCCCCATGCTGTGCACCCCCCATCGTGCTCCATCCCCCATGCTGTGCATCCCCCATCATGCTCCATCCCCCATGCTGCGCACCCCCCATCGTGCTCCATCCCCCATGCTGCGCACCCCCCATCATGCTCCATCCCCCATGCTGCACACCCCCCATTGTGCTCCTTCCACCATGCTGCACACTCCCCATCGTGCTCCATCCCCCATGCTGCGCACTCCCCATCGTGCTCCATCCCCCATGCTGCACACCCCCATCGTGCTCCATCCCCCATGCTGCGCACTCCCCATCGTGCTCCATCCCCCATGCTGTGCACTCCCCATTGTGCTCCATCATCCATGCTGCACACTCCCCATCGTGCTCCATTCCCCATGTTGTGCACCCCCCATCGTGCTCCATCCCCCATGCTGCGCACCCCCCATCGTGCTCCATCCCCCATGCTGCGCACCCCCCATCGTGCTCCATTCCCCATGCTGCGCACCCTCCATCGTGCTCCATCCCCCATGCTGCACACTGCCCATCGTGCTCCATCCCCCATGCTGCGCACCCCCCATCGTGCTACATCCCCCATGCTGTGCACCCCCCATCGTGCTACATCCCCCATGCTGTGCACCCCATGGTGCTCCATCCCCCATGCTATAATAGTTCTCCTATTATACTCAGAGAGGAGTATATTATGAGGACTATAATAGGAGGAGTAGTCCTGGGGGGAGAGGAGTATAATGCCGGCTCCCTGCACATGTGTACCGGGATCCAGTGTATGCTGGTAACTATGATACACATCGGGTAACTAAGGGACCTTAGTTACCCGATGTGTATAATGGTTACCAACGTTCACCGGCTCCATCACGATCCCAGCATCGCAAGGGTATGTCTGGCGCTGCTGGGATCGTGAAGGAGCCGGTGTACACTGGTAACTATGATACACATCGGGTAACTAAGGGACCTTAGTTACCCGATGTGTATAATGGTTACCAGCGTACACCGGCTCCATCACGATCCCAGCAGTGCAAGGTTATGTCTGGCGATGCGTGCAGAGGGCCGAGGCGAGCGGGCAATCCATGTGGAGGGCGGGGCCAGGCCGAGGCAGGTGACCAATCCGTGGGGGGGCGGAGCCGAGGCGAGTGGCCAATCCGTGCGGGGGGGCGGGGCCATGGCGAGCCCAGCGACCAATCAGCTTTGTGTCACCGTAAGACAGACAGACAGAATAAGGAAATTATATATATAGATGACATCACTATTACCCCTACACAACTGGGCGGTTTTCCGCTTTTATTTTTTCCTCCCCTTCATCCATGAGCTATAATGTTTTAATTATTCCTTCCACATAGCCATATGAGGGCTTGTTTTTGTGGGACCAGTTGAACTTTGAACTTTTCAAAGACTCAATACATTTTATCATGTGATGCTTTAAAAAGTGGGAAAAAATGCCCAAGTGTATTGATATGAAAAAAGTGAAATTCCACAATGTTTGGGGTTTTTTTTATTACCATGTTATCTATACAGTAACACCAAGCAATATGATTCTCCAGGTCAGTATGATTATGCAGATGCCAAACATGGATAGTTTTTGTTTTACTTTAGTGCTGAAAAAAATCCAAAAATTTGTAAAAATAAAAAAATGTTGCTTGTGTCGCCATTTTCAAAGACTTGTAATGCTTTCAATTTTCAGGATATGGGCCTATGAAAATGTGAGAAGGCTTATTTTATGCACCCTGAGCTGAATTTTTACTGATTTCATTTTGGGTAGATGCAAAGTTTTCATCAGCTCTTATTGCATTCTATTGCAATTTTGTGGTGGCCCAAAATAAAACATAATTTTGGTGTTTAGATTTTTTCATTATGCTGTTTACTGATGGGAATTATTATATATTTTAATAGCTCAGACTGGTATGACTGCAGTGAGAAAAAAATGTTTTTTTTTTTATTTTTTATTATTTTTGTGCTTTTTTATTTTTCATATTTTTAAAAACGTTTTTTACTTTTTACTCTTATTAATATTCTCCTTAGGAGGCTTGAAAGTGTGATGGTGTGGCATCCCAATGGTCTGGTTGCTACAGTAGTGTTGCATCACAAGGGTTAAAACTAAGCCTGGAACAAAGAGGGGGAGTCCCTTGGCCAGTAGTACCTACATTCAACACAGTTCCTACTCTGGGCCAGCAGAGGGAGGTCTAAACCTGATGTTCTGGGGAGTTTCCCAGAAGCTCTGACCTGGGGGATGAGTTAGAGAAGAGACAGTTGGAAGCTGACCGTTGAAGAGAGAGGAGCTTGAGAGAGGAGCTTGAGTAGTGCGGACAATCGAGCTGGGGTTGGGGACTAAGATAGTCGAGCCTAAAAAAGCGAGGTCTGCAGAGAGGCACTGGAGGAAGATTCTGGGGAGCGGAGCTGAACCGGCTCACCTCAGATGAAAACGCTAAAGACCAGACATCAGAGTCCGTGGTTGCCCGGGGTACGCGAGTCCCGGTAACCAAATCTGAAGGGCAGGAGGACTGCAAGTCTCCTGGTCCCACAACAACCCGAAGATACAGCCGCACATCAGGGATCCGGAGCCGCTGCCAGCAGAACGGCACCTGAGAAGGCCCGCGCAGCCTACCATACAGGTATAGGGTAGTATCACAAGTCCCAGCAGAGAGGGCTCCATTTCGGTAACGCAGTAGGGTCCTATAGGAGAGAAGAAGAGTATAGTGAGAAGGCCTCAATACTCACCCGGCCAGAGAGATACCCCCCAACTGCTTCCAGGCCAAATGGATCTCTACCATCACCTGTACCGGTCTCCCCGGACTTCATCGGTTGTTGCAGAGTAAAAAAAAAGGATGTAAAGAAACTGCTGTCTTTGTTCATTATTGCCTGTAACCCGACCCTGCACCCTGAAGTCCACCGGGCTCCCAAAATAGACTTTCCAACGGATGCCTCGGGGTCCCCCTCCACCTGTGGGGAGCAAGAACACCTCAGCTGCGCTATCACCACCTGCCCCAGGAATCACGCAGCGCAGATGGCCCACATAGCCGCAAAGCCACAGGTGGCATCACAAACTTTATTTTATTGTAAATATATCTCCCATCATCATCCTTTTTCTTGAAGAAAGACACTGCCAGGGTCACGGAGCCGGGCCCCGCCACCGCTGACATCCCCAGACTAGTCAGGCCTGGTTCCGAGTATTGCCTAAGGTCCTGGGGCTGGGCGTGTCAATTGTCTTATCGTTTGGGCTATACATCGCAGTGCATCAGCACTGCAATGAATAGTGAAAACTACAATATCCTATAAACACCAGTTAAGTGCTGTCTTTCAGAAAAGTATCATAATAACAACACGGTGGTCTTTAGTAGACTCCCATCTGTCATAGTAGTCCAACAGCGCTCTGCAATCATGTGCACCGATTGGCATGTGAAATTATGGTGCATGTTTAATGCTGTTGTTATAGATTGAGAGCAGCATTTATAATGTTAACAGCCATGAGCAGAGCTCCTCTCCAACCATAGATATTAAAGTCAAAGGCACTTGATTGACTATTATACCAGCCATTATCTTCTAAGAAAGATGCAGGCTCGACTTGTAAGTCTGCATTAAAGGCAGGGACATGTCTTTTGATGTATATGTATATCAAAGGTTGTGAATAGGATAACCAAACGTATGTAAGTCTATGCTGATACATACTGTACTAGGGGTTGTCTACTACTAGGATAACTCCTTCACATTCTAAATGTTTCATTTAAAATAAAAAAGCCAACAATCATCTCAAGTGGTGGTGCCATTCCAGCGGTGTTTGGGCTTGCATTCCCTGGGCTCATGTGAGTATGTGATGTTACTACAGCCCCAAGCCAAATCGACGCAAGCTTTTCTCTCCCAACTTCTGATGTAGGAGTACTCAACAAGAACTGAGAGCTGCAACTGGCAATTAAGCTCCTGTTGATTAAGTCATTTGTCCTACGGAGACAGAAGCTAGTGCCAATTGGACTCTAGGCTCAAGCGACTTCATAATGTCATGAAAGCCCCAGGAATGCGAGCCTAAACACTGCTGAAATGGTGCCACCACTGGAGTTGAGTATAAAGTAGGCTCTTTTATTTTAAATGGTGGAAACATTTGGAATGACAAAGGTTTGGTCTAGTAGAAAAACAACCCCTTTAAAGATAGAATTTATTTCTATCAATTGTTTGACCTCATTCCATTACAGCTATTTTATTTAGAGAGAGAGAGCGAGACAGAGAGAGACAGAGAGAGAGAAAGAGAGAGAAAGAGAGAAGAGAGAGAGAGAGTTTGAAGGCAATTTTATTACTTTCTGCAAAGTCAAAAGTTTACATACACCAAGAGTACTATGCCTTTAAAAAATATGGGACAGCCTATATAATGATGTCTTTGCAAGCTTCTGTTAGGTTTATTGGCAACATCTGAGTTAATTAGAGACACACCTGTGGATGTATTTTAATACACACCTGAAACACACTGCTTCTTCGTGCAGCATTATGGGAAAGTCAAAAGAAATCAGCCAAAAGGAAGAGAATTGTGGACTTGCACAAGTCTGGGTCATCTGTGGCTGCAATTTCAAAATACCAGAAGGTGCCTTTTTCATTTGTACAAACAAGATGGGAATATCCAGACATCATTTCACTCAGGAAGGAGACGGATTCTGTATACTAGAGATGAATGTGCTTTGGTCAGTAAATGTACATATCAACCCAAGAATAAAAAGCCAAAGATCTTGTGAAGATGATGGCAGAAGCCGGAAAGATTGAGTCATTATCCACAGTGAAACTAGTACTGTATCATCATGGACTGAAAGGTCACTCTGCCAGGAGCAAGCCATTACTCCAAAAGAAACAAAAGAGGCCAGATTAATGTTTGCAAATGCACACAGGAACAAAAACCTTACATTTTTGGAGACATGTCCTGTGGTCTGACGAAACTAAAACTTTACTGTTTGGCCATAATGACCATCGTTACGATTGGAGGAAAAAGGGAGAAGTTGTGAAGCCTAAGAACACCATCCCAACTGTGAAACACAGGGGTGGCAGAATCATGATTTTGGGTTGATTTGCTGCAGAAGGGACTGGTGCAATTCGCAAAATAGATGGCATCATGAGGAAAGAAGATTATGACGCAATACTGAAGCAACATCTCAAGACATCAGCAAGGAACTTAAAACATGGCCCAAAATTGATCTTCCAAATGGACAATGACCTGAAGCATACTGCCAAACTGGTTACAAAGTGGCTTAAGGCTTAACAAATTCAATGCTTTTAGTGCCCATCATATAGCCCTGATCTCAATCCTATTGAAAATGTATGGGCAAAGTTGAAAAGGAAGGGTCGAGCAAGGGAACCTGCAATCATGGTTCGGTTACAACAGTTCTGTCAGGAGGAATGTGCCCAAATTCCTACCAATTATTATGAGAAGCTTGAGGAAGGATATCCAAAACATTTGACCCAATTCATACAGGGCAATGGTACCAAATACTAACGAAATGTATGTAAACTTTTGACTTTGCAAGAAAGTTATAAAAATGCCTTAAAATATTGTCTCTCTCTCATTATTCTGGCATTTGGCAAATATAAATCATTTTGGTTCCTAATTGACCTAAAACAGGAAAGGTTTATTTTGATTTTATGTGAGATAGGGAGAAAAACATACATCTGTGTCTTTTTAGATAATGAATGTAAACCTCTGGTTCAACTATATATATATATATATATATATATATATATATATATACATATATATATATGTATATATATATATATATATATATATATATAAATATATATATATAATTATATATATACATGTCTATTCAAAATCTATACATGTGAAATATAGCAGTTGACAAGGCATTTCTACAAGAGGCAAATGATTGCTGGTAATAAACATATAAAATGTACACATCTAAAATATTGCATTGTCAAATACTGAAGAGGGAAATAACAGTCTTCAGAGATGAAATCTGCTGCTGCCTCTTTTTCTTTTCATGACAGGCATATTTTTGTAACAGTGTTTAACGTTTCTCCTTAATTGGATTACTTGCATAAATTGCTGTGCTTGTGGACATTTGATAGATGTTGATCCTGTTTATTTTAACATGTCCACATCAGGGGATCCATATGCCCAATACAGCAGCGCGCTGGTCAAATCGTAATTTAAAAAGATGAGAATATGGAGCAAGGTTAAAACTGATATTCTCCTTTCATAACCGATAGCCCCGAGTTGTAGATGCCATTATTTCTTGTATTTTCAGAGCAAATGAACTTGACAGATGGCCGTGTCACCTAAACCCCTACCTACCAACTTGATTATGCAGAAAACAATACAATAGAAAAGAAATCATTACTGAAGGAACCTGGTTAGTCCATAGAGGGCCGAGTGATGCAGAAGAACAAAATTACAGTTGTGGAATTGAACAGCAAGAATGCATTTAACATAAAGTGGGTTACAGCAAGGCAATCAGTCATGGCTAAAGCTATTGTCTGAGCTTGCTTGCATGGTATATGAAGTAATCTGTCATCTCCCACTGAATTTATGCTCAGTTTTTAGCAAGAAGTTTTCACAGTTTGGCAGGAGCTTGTTGTGGCATTATTATTTTAAAGCAGTTGGTGTTCTACAGGCAAACAATTGCATTTCCTCTACAATTGTCTGATCAGGAGATTAAAATATTGAAAAAAGTTTTATATATATGAGGTTTTTTATTTATGTAAATAATTGTAATTCTTTTTTATTTAACATTTATTTAGCTGTGTAGATATGCTATTGTAACGCTTACCAGTTGAGACAAATGTGGTATGTGGGTTTAGATCTTCGGGAAACCTGACACACAACAAAAATATTACAAACAATACAGCAAGTTAGGTGGAACACAGGAGACACAATAACAATGGGGACCCTGGTGCTAATGAGAGGGGTAGAAGGGACACCTCCTGCACTCACCTGCAGCTGTCCCTACTCTCCTAACAAGGCTCTATACAATCTCCTCAACTGTTGCCGAGCAGGAATCTGTGACCCTGAGAAACCCTGTAGTTGCCCTAGCTAGTGTGCTGGCAGGTGAAGAATGCTAGCCCCACTGCTACACTAATATGAAACAAGGGAAGGTTAGACGAAAAAGGGAAAACAGCAACAAAAAGGATAAAGTCTGACTTCAGGAATATTCCTCCACAGGACCTTCCACCAAGGTGGCCAGAGAACAGTGGATTTGTATCTTCAGCAGGGACTGCTGGGAAACACCACTACTTCAACCAACAGGGGCATGGCTACAAAGCAGCTGAGGCTGAAATGCTCTGCTAGGAGCTGTTAAAAACGGAAATTAATTCCTTATGTACCAAAAGAAATTAAACTAGAGTGGAACCTTGGATTATGAGCATAATTTGTTCTGGGAGTATCCTCTTAAACCAAGTTACTTTTATATCAAAGTGAATTTTCCCATAAGAAATAATTGAAACGCAGACAATTCATTCCACAACCCAAAAATATTTACTGTATTTATACAAACTTATGACAGTAATGCAAAATAATGTACTGTATTCATATAAAATTATTACAGTAAACTAATACAAAATGCTGTACAGTTGTACAGTACAGTAAAAATCAAATAAAACTAATTAAGCTGCATGCTAGGCCCATTGTTTCAGTAACACTATGTTCAGTATGTGCCCACAATGCTTCAGTGAGAAGGGGAGGTGCACTACAGAGAGAAAATGTACAGTATAATATGACAATCTTTATTCTGTACACAAAAATCTCACACCAAATTATTCTTCCCAAAATAAGGGCACAACTAAGCCAAATGGGTATAGGAATAATGCACTGGCAATTAGATTACAGTACAAGCAATGTGCTGCACTGGTTAGCAGAAAGTTCAGTACAGTACTGTATCCAAAAATACAGTATAGTATAGAGTATATAGTATATACTGTAGAATGGAGTACAGCACTGTATACTGTGTACTGTATACTTTATACAGTAATTATGAACAGAAAGTTACCAGGGCAGGGCAGGAAGAAAGAGGAAGTGTGAATGGTAAGAATTAGCTCATAATGCAAATTATTGCTTGTAAGCGAAGTTACAAATTTGTAAAAAGGTTTGCTCGTCTTACAAAACTCCCACAAACTGGGTTACTCGTAATCCATGGTTCCACTTGTACATTTCAATATAGAGCCTTAGATGGTCCTGGACCTGTCACTAGTCTCCAATGACAGAGAGCCGACCGTGACAGCCATATGAAAAATTCATGGATTATAGGCCCCATTATTCTGCACATTGATCCTAATAAAGGGAATGTTGGAGTAAGATACACCAAATTCATTAAGAGGTCTACGCATCTTTAAATATTTGGCGTATTTTTCGAATGTAATTTACATCTCCTTTAAGGCAGAAATTATACCTTGCCTGCCCAAGCTTTGTCTAATTTCAATTAAAAAAGCTAATTGGTATTGGCATAAAAACAATAAGAATAGCAACATTTTTCTACATTTTTGAGTTACACAAAAGTGCTGGAACATTTCAAGCAATTTTTGCAAACTTCCTGATGAAAACTGTTTGATGAATTGGAGTCAGGGAAATTATAATATATCAAAAGATAAATGTACTCTATTTCCACTTCTCTGCAGTTAGTATAAATGAACAGGAAGAATTTTACAACAACAAGGTGGCATTACAAACTCTTTCATATATGGGCCCCATCAAAATAAGCAGTTTCCTGTTGGCTGAGTATGTTCCCTGCAGTGCCCACTAGAGGAGATATATGGCATTACATGGCAGTTCTTCAAATGGTAGCTTGATAGCAGATCAATAGATCAATAACTCATAGAAGTTAAGGAAAACAGACAACGTCAGTCAAAATAAACATTCATCATGTGAAATGTAACAATGAATGGTTGTTTTAGTTGATATTGTCATCATATAAGTAGAAGCTAGCCACATTTGAGTTTTTTATCTGCTGCCTGGACAAAAAATCTTTCCTACTTACGCTTCTTACAAGAAACCTTTTGTCCACTCACAATCTTTATGATAAAAGCAATTTATGGAGGGGGGTAGCGAAAGCAGGCCTCCCTCAATACCTCTCCTTTCTCACAACAATAGATTTAATTGCAAAAAAAGTGAGTTCAAATATAACTTTAATAAAATACTGTAGATTAAAAAGTCTCAGGAAAGTGTAAACATTACAGATTACTCTAGGTGTAGGAGCATAGTACCAACAAGATATTACATACACTACACTACAAATAGACAAATATGAAATCACATACAAAAATTACACATGAGTCCCACTAGTCAAGTGATCACCCCTCTTGTATTCAAAACATGGAGCAGTCTCACCCAATCAGTTTTTTTCAGGTCTTGTTCTCCTCTTTTTTATCATCAGAGAAAATATGGCCAGAATTGTCAAGGATGGAGTTTGGGGGGGTAAATATGTCCCTGTCAGGGTACTATATCCCTATTACAATCCCAAAACTCCCATCCTTACAATGCATTTTGACACCTGTCTCATCAGAGGAGTAAAGTGTGCCTGTGCTATCATGAATGGTTAACAACAATCCACTTTTGGAGCTACACATGTATCTAGCTTGGTCTCATATGAAACTTTACTCCCCTGATGACACAGGTGTCAAAACGCGTTGGGAGTTGCTTGGGACCCATATAAGGACTGTCTTCAGGAACACTAGATGTGGACTGTCCTTGTAAGGACAGGAGTTTTGGGATTGTAATAGGGATATAGTACCCTGACAGGGACATACTTACCCCCAAAACTCCATCCTTGACGATTCTGCCAGTATTATCTCTGATGATGAAAAAGAGGAGAACAAGACCTAAACACAACTGATTGGGTGAGACTGCTCTATGTTTTGAAAGTAAAATGGGTGATCACTTAACTAGTGCGACTTGTGTAATTTTTGTATGTGGTTTTATATGAGTCTATTTTTAGCATAGTGTATGTGTAGTATATTATTCTTTCTCCTGATGGTGTAGCATCGCCTTATGAAGGGGTATCTGCATCCCATGTTCTGTGATAATAGCACAAGGCGAATGTCCAAGATAATCCTTTGCTTTGTTGTTTGCAAAAAATAATATCTTGTTGGTATTACACTCCTACACCTAGAGTATTCTGTAATGTTTACACTTTGTTGAAACTTTTTAATCTACTTTATTAAAAGTTATATTTTAACTCACATTTTTCGTTATTAGCACAAACAATCTTTGTTTAAAAAAACATTCCAAGAAATATGTTTTGTTCATTGCATGGAGTTGTTGAACATGTATGGCCAGGTTGAAAAACTGTATCTACCAATATAGACGTAATGTGTATTGCTGTATCTAATGTACACGGTCACCTATAGAAAGGATTCCTGATTGTCAGACCCCTACCTTGATGTGCTATAAAATGGCATATGGTCAGAGGATAACCAGTTTAAAGATAAATATGCATGTATTTCAATATAGTATTGCAATCAGAAACTTATTCTTTTTTATTTTAGTTTTTATACCATAGCAAGTAAATAATGGAAGCTTATCAATGAAAAACAGAAAATCAGCAATTAAAAGATATACTTGTTTCAATGTAACTTCATTACACTATAGTATTGTTCATTACATCACCGGGAAAAAGTCAACCTGTTCCAATAAGATTTATTGCAAAGTGATACATTTAACCTAATGAACTGGCAATGGACAAATAATGATTATCAATGATACTTTAATAAATGTGGCCATCATTCATATAGTAGAAAAAAAAGTATAGTCTTCTCATTTCCCCACTTAAATTAAGCCTGCAAATGTGATACAAGTGCATTGCTAGAAGTGATTGGCTTTTATTATGACCTGAAACAGCTGATAAATGACAAATCTATACTTTTCAAAGTATATGAAAGATAAAGAGGTTCAATTTATATTGCACTTCTGGCTTTTGTTCTTATGTGAACAGATATATGCAATGTTTAATATGCATAAACCAGGACTGAATAGCATACAGTTAAGCCTGTTAAAGGGACTATGTGTCGCTGCTTAGGAACGGCATCCTTCCTCTTATTTAATTCAGGGAGACCAGGCTGTGCTGAATCCACTAAAGCTTTACGCATTTCCAGCTTTTATGGTTATTTGTTTAACACTGTCTCATGGAAATGATGTTTCGACTGAAGTGCAGGATTTAATTTGTGTCCATGTGGCTGCAGGATGGCAATTCAAAGGTATTTAAGTAAAGCTCCATTGGAGCCCCACAATAAAATTGCTACATTTACAGAATAATCATCTGATCCATCTCTGAAATATAAAAGAATGAAGCCATAGATAATCTTTTTTTTATATCCAGTGAATTTCTCTCCTGTTTTGTATGCTTGGAGGTAGGCAGGTGTGAAATGAGGTAACAAAATAAACCAGGGTCAGATTAATATGAAGGGGCTTTTTAAGAAGATTATTGTCAGGTTTAGATAAATCATTCGGATAACCACTGGTTAATATGAAAAACTGTTTCTGGTTGTAAAGGTCATTTGGTTATTGTAATTCCATATTTGTCTTCCAGATACTCAGAATTTCTCTGATAAATCACAACATTGTCTGTCCTGGTGGCAAAAGCATATACATCTGCTTTAGCTGCTCCCTGAAGGAACTATTGAGTATATCCCTTTTGAAATATTGAAAGAAAAACTTATCAGAACATTCATGACAATATTACTATAATTACTGAGACATAACGATGTAGACTCTACCACATTTGATGGGGATGTATAGCAAAAACAAATAATTTAAAGTTAGATACTAGTGTAAGAGTGTAAATTAGAGAATAGTAGATACTGAATAAGTGCTAAAAAGAAATCACAATAGCAAATAAAAAATTATCATAACAATCATGACAACATTACTATAATAACTGAGACGTATCAATGTAGACTCTACAATATTCGATGGTGATGCATTGCAAAAATAAATATTTTAAAGTTCGATACTAGTGTATTAGTGTAAATTAGAGAATAGTAGATATAAATGCTAAAAAGAAATCACAATAGCAAATTAAAAATTATCATAACATTCATGACAATATTATTATAAATACTGAGATGTAACGATGTAGACTCTACAATATTCGATTGGGATGCATAGCGAAAACAAATATTTCAAAGTTCGATACTGATGTAAAGGTGTAAATTAGAGAATAGTAGATAATGTATAAATGCTAAAAATAAATCACTGTAGCAAATAAAAAATAATAATAACGTTCATGACAACATTACTATAATTACTGAGACGTATCAATGTAGACTCTGCCATATTCGATGGGGATGCAGAGCAAAAATAAATATTTTAGAGTTCGATACTAGTGTAAAGGCTGCTTTACACGGTACGACCAATTGTGCAATTTCACAATCGATCGTACCCGCCCCCGTCCTTTTTGCGTCACGGGCAAATCGCTGCCCGTGGCGCACAAAGTCAGTAACCCCGTCACACGTACTTACCTCTCGTGCGACCACGCTGTGGGTGGCGAACGTCCACTTCTTGGAGTGGGAGGGACGTTCGGCGTCACAGCGACGTCACAGGGCCAATGGAAGCGGAGGGGCGGAGATGAGCGGGACGTAAACATCCCGCCCACCTCCTTCCTTCACATAGCCGGCGGCGGCCGCGTGACGCAGGTGAGCTGCTGTTCATCGTTCCCAGGGTGTCACACGGAGCGGCGTGTGCTACCCCGGAAACGATGAACAACTAAATTAAATGATATTATGGAACCTAGCGAGCAGTACACGACTCACGATTTGTGAGCGATACTGCATCGCTAGGAGGTGTCACACAGGCCGGCATTGCCAGCGATGCCAGATGTGCATCACAAAAACCGTGACCCCGACGATCTATCGCACGATAGATTGTCTGGTGTAAAGCAGCCTTTAGAGTTTAAATTAGAGAATATTAGAAATAAATGATATAAAGAAATCACAATAGCAAATAAAAAATATATACAAAATTCAAATTAGGATTATATTATATATTATGTTGACTTACAAGAGATGCATGCAAATATAATCTACATTGGTAAATGCTGTATATATATATATATATACCTTTGATCCTGCTGTGTGTAGTCTATTTTTTATTCTTGAATTATGAGAAAGGAAAGGTATATATTTTTTCTCTCCCACTCAATGGTATTGAATGACCTTCAGTCAGTGACATGTTTAAGGTATGATTATGCTACATAACTGAATTGAAGGGATGAAAAATGGAAAATTTAGAATTTCTGCATTTACTATTCATGTTTATAGATAAATAATAATAATATTGAAATATTTGAAACCTTGGAACTCAAGGTCTTGTAGAAGATGAAGAGATGATCATAATATTCAGACCTTATCAATAATAATACATTTTATAATATTCATTTCAGTTACTGAAACATTCTGTCTATAATACATAAATCAAAGGTATATCAGAATTTAAACTAAACCCAGAGAGATTTTGCCAAAAAATTGAGCCAAAAAAAGGGCGTCAGGGGTGGTGGAGCAGGGGTCACAGGAGACAGGGGCAGGGGCAGTGCTGGAGTACGGCAATACTGCAGGTGGTGCGGAGGGTCCAGATGCTCACTGCGGGCACTGCTCTGTGCGGAGCTGCTCTGTGCCGGGGCTGTGGACACGACCTTGCTATGTGCTGGGCTGCTCTGTGCAGAGGACGGTGAGGCACAGACCATTCAGAAGATGTTGGCGATGCTGGCTTCAAAGAAATGCATTCAAACCAGAGAAGAGAAGGGGTTAACGCCACGCATCAGGCAAATGAAGGTGTAGAGATGTTGATGAATAAAAATCTTTTTTTATTATCTCATAGGTCTACGCATTTCGAGGCTGAAACCTCTTCCTCAGGACCAGGACATCAACAAAGCAACATGTTGCTTTGTTGATGTCCTGGTCCTGAGGAAGAAGTTTCAACCTCGTAGACCTATGAGATAATAAAAAAAGATTTTTATTCATCAACATCACTACACCTTCATTTGGCAGATGCACGGCATTAACCCCTTCTCTTCTCCGGTTTGAATGCTCATCCACGTGGGGCTGCGGCAGACGCCATTATCTCGTGCTTGTCAGTGGTTGTGACTTTCACAACCACAGTAGGTGAGTATATATTTTTTATATATACCACTCCTGTCATCTGGTGTTACCCTATCAGCGCTTCTTTTTTCTAGATTTATGACTTCAAAGAAGTGGCAGCTGGAGTCGGCGCATGTGCAGGTGAGAGCTTGAGCCTAGATCTTCATCTGCGCACGTGTCGACTCTGGGCAGAATTATTTGAAGTCCTCACCACCGGCCCATTTCTCACCGCACAGAGCAGTCCTGCACAGAGCTGCCCCACACCGAGCAGCATCGTGCCCAGAGCCCCGTCACATAGCAGCGCCACCCACCGCACAGAGCAGTGCACGCAACACACCACATAGCATTGCCTCTGCCTTCTTTGACCCCTGTTCACCACCCCCCAGTAAGAGACATTCAGGTTTTAAGATGCACCCCTCATTTTCTTCCAAATTATTGAGAGGAAAAGTATGTTCTATAATCTGAAAAATATGGTATATAGAGACATTTAAGAATATTGATTAATCAATTAATGGGTATTGTTTTCTTTTTGCTTACCCTAGCAGAGTTTAGCAGCTACATCACTATGCACCTGCCAACTCACAGTTGTGTAAGAAAAGATAATACAAAGAAGAAGTAATTAACATATGGCTGACACATTTCCTAGTATATGGAGAAAAGTGACATACAATAACAGCAACTATCTGATTCAGTGTGATAGGGAGAGGACATGGAGCAAACGTCTTACAGCTTATTCCTTTATGGGACATAGGTGACTTTGAACATCAACCCTCCTTGATGGCTAACAGGTGATTATATCCTGCAAATAATGGGTGGATGCGTTCATGTCACTCTATGTTCTGGAATATAAGATATTTGCTGGTTCAGCTGTCTTCAAAAACCGATAGATATTAGCAAGTGGAAATGAAAATTAATGGCAACCTTCTATTTGTGGCTACAGAGTCCTGGAGGTTATATAAGAGCCCCTCACCAATTTTCTTGACCAGGAATTGCTCCTATCCTGCCTATGGCCTTGAAGGAAACAACACTATTAAAGTAAATACACGGAGCAATGTTCAATGTTACAAGGATCTCTACTCTACTACTACTCATATTCACAGCAACATTTTGAAACTCTGATAAGGATCAATTCACTCAATGTGAATTGAGTATGGCTGCAGCAAAAAAAAACACTACTATCATTTTGTTCCAAGCATTGTAATTATCTCACAAGATAGCATTTTACTGGTATGACATTGATGACATCTCTATTTTGTTTGTCATCAACTTTTATAGCTGGAAAGCCACATTTCGATAAAAGCATTAACAGTGATAAAACATTTTTGGACCCAAAGCAAATTAAGGAATGAGTCATATCTGTGCAAATAATTATATATTTAATTGTTCACGAAGCTCAATACTTCAGATGTGACTTGGGGTATATTATTGATAAGTTTCAAAATCTATATATATAATTGCCTTATTCTGTCTGTCTGTCTGTCTGTCTGTCTTGCTCCAAAATTGTGTCCTTACGGTGACACAAAGCTGATTGGCCGCTGGGCTCGCCATGGCCCCACCCCAACGCACGGATTGACCGCTCGCCCAGGCTGCGCCCCCACACGGATTGGCCGGCCACTCGCCCAGGCTCCGCCCCCCCACAGATTGGCCTCTCGCCCCGGCACCCTGCAGGCATTGGCAACTCGGACACGCCCCGCCCCCCTCACGCAATGCACGCTAGCTCTGGCCCCGATCCCCCAAAACCCCGCATTCCCCGAACCGACACGGTCACGGAGCCACGACTATCAGGTGAGTACTGTACCCCTGGGAGCCCACATCAGCGTACACCGCCAAACCAGCCGACACATACCCTCGCATTGCTGGGGCTGGCCGGCGTATGCTGGTGTGGGCTCCCGTGTGAGCGGGGGACGAGATACGCTGGTAACCATGGTAGCATAGTTACCAGCGCATCAAGGTCCTGCAGCGGCGGAACATACACACACGCACACACATAACAACACACACACACACACACATCAGATCACACTCACTCTCACACACACATCACATCGCATCCACATACTCACAACATCCTGAGTTATCGCTTGCTTCTCGGCGGCGATACTGTGCTGTGAGCTTCCAGGACCTGCCGGAGGATCACATGGCCAGAAGCATGTGGTATCTCCGGATGTTGTGAGTATGAGCGAGTATGTGCAATATCGTCAATGTGTGTGTGCGTGAGTGTATGCGATCGGGTGTGTGTGAGTGTATGCGATCGGGTGTGTGTGAGTGTATGCGATCGGGTGTGTGTGAGTGTATGCGATCGGGTGTGTGTGGGTGTGTGTGGGTGTGTGTGAGTGTATGAGATCGGATCTGTGAGCTTCTGCAGAGGAGCACGGCGTGCTGGAGGAGGCTGGGAGGAGAGAGGCTGATCCTGGGGAAGGCTGGGATGGGGAGGCTGAGAGAAGAGAGGCTGATGCTGGGGGAGGCTGAGGCTGGGGTAGGCTGGGAGGAGAGAGGCTGATGCTGGGGACCGAAAAGGCATCAGCTGGGGACAGAAAAGGCTGATGCTGGGATGAGAGAGGCTGATGCTGGGATGAGAGAGGCTGATGCTGGGGACAGAGAGGCTGATGCTGGGAGGAGAGAGGCTGATGCTGGGATGAGAGAGGCTGATGCTGGGATGAGAGAGGCTGATGCTGGGGACAGAGAGGCTGATGCTGGGGACAGAGAGGCTGATGCTGGGATGAGAGAGGCTGATGCTGGGATGAGAGAGGCTGATGCTGCGGGTAGAGAGGCTGATGCTGGGAGGAGAGAGTCTGATGCTGTGGGCAGAGAGGCTGATGCTGCGGGTAGAGAGGCTGATGCTGGTGCAGCATGGGGGATGGAGCACGATGGGGGGTGCGCAGCATGGGGGATGGAGCACGATGGGGGGTGCGCAGCATGGGGGATGGAGCACGTTTGGGAGTGCGCAGCATGGCGCATGGAGCACGTTTGGGAGTGCACAGCATGGCGGATGGACCACGTTTGGGAGTGTGCAGCATGGCGGATTGAGCACGTTTGGGAATGCGCAGCATGGCGGGTGGAGCACGTTTGGGAGTGCGCAGCATGGCGGATGGACCACGTTTGGGAGTGCGCAGCATGGCGGATGGAGCACGTTTGGGAGTGCGCAGCATGGGAGATGGAGCACAATGGGGGGTGCGCAGCATAGGGGATGGAGCACGATGGGGAGTGCGCTGCATGGGGGATGGAGCACGATGGGGAGTGCGCTGCATGGGGGATGGAGCACGATGGGAAGTCCACACCTCCCCCCAACACACACACACGCGCGCGCACTGCACAACACACCACACACACACACTGGGAACCACAAACAACTGCCCTACACAGACACCCACACACACAGACAACGCTGCACACACAAATATACGCACATACCGCACAACACACACACTGCACAAAACATACCTCCCCCAAAACACACCACACCACACCACACACAAACCGCGCAACACACACACAACGCTACAGACACACAGTGCTCCAAAAACAACGCAACACACGCAACACACATACAACACCGCTTTCACCCCCCGTCACACCCAGACAACACCCAGAACATGTACAGCGCCTACACAAACACTTGGTAACTACACACAACAACATCGATATATATATATAACAAAAATCATACATGAACTACACAATACGTAAATTCTAGAATACCCGATGCGTAGAATCGGGCCACCTTCTAGTAATGTATATCTATCTATGATTTTTGTCCATGATTTATCAATTCAAAGTATGCTAGGAAATAACATTTCAATGTATCTGATCTTCTGGGGTTGAAAAATCATTGTATGTATTGCCACCTTAAAGGGAGTCTGTCTCCAGGTTTTTGCTAGCCCATCTTAGAGGAGCATGATGTAGAGACAGAGACCCTGATTCCAACGATGTATAACTTACATTACTAGGTGCTAAAATTTTGATTGAAACATGTTTTATCTGTGTCAGATCTAGCAGTTCTCTGTACAATTCTGTCTCCACCACTGATTAGCAGTTTTCTGTGTACACCGTGCATAATCTGGTAATCAGTGGTGGGAGATTGGTTGGACAAAATGGCAGCAGGTCAAGTAGTCCTTTAGTGATGCTGATTAAGCGGAGATTCATAAAAACTAGAATAAAAAGCCAATTAAGTGGTATGACACTAGATTCAGAGACTCTGTCTCTAGATTATGCTGCTCTCAAATTTGGTAGTTAAAACTTGGTGATAGGTTCCCTTTAAAATATGTTCTCTTTCACTGACTATGATACGTTTAACATCTTGTAAGTTTCTCAAAGTACAACTTCAAACTCTGCTACCCAATGTCTTACTTAATATGTTATACATGAGTCTGCTAGGTCAACAACTAGTTATAAGCTTGTGAGACATCTAATATATTTGTGCCAAGGGACCACATTTGGCCAGAGCCAGATTCAGTTATGATGTAGTAGTCGCCTCATCATTTCCCTCATTTACTGCTAGGACCTGCATAAAAGATAGATCTCCTTTTTAAACCTTTAAGTGGTGCAACTGCAGGCTTTATCTGCCAGCATGCTCAGGGGAAAAGTGCTATCTCCTATGGCCCTGAAAATTGATATTGAACATGGAAGGAAAAATCTCACAAGCTGATAGCAATTAGCTAAAAAGGATTTGCGACTCCATGATTCATCACACCAGGGAATCAAAGTCATTTGCAGACAGTGTTTCCACAGTCCCAGCATGCTACTCTAAAGATATACCTCTGTTTACCTCTCACACTCTTGTGTGACATTTCCTTTTTAAGAGACTATTTTCACAGAAACATAACAGTTTACCTAGGCATTGCCATCCTTTGATTCTTCTATGACTTACTGAATGCGAGAATCTCCTACTGCACATTGGTCAAAATAAGCTTTCAGTAGGAGGCATAAGTGAATGTGTAGATGGTTTACTATAATAAAGAGCAAAAGGTCACTTTGTAATGAAGAGGAAAAGGCCACTCTTGAGATTTATTTAAGGGGACCTATGGGGATAAGGAAAACCAAGTCTGATACACTACTGACTGCATTTTAAAATGTAGTGCATTAAAATAGCAAGGCATTCTCCCTAGAGTCACCTGGTGATTTTGTCATTGAATAGAATAAGTAAAAATGGTCATTAACATGTTTGGCAAACTTATGATATACAAAAAAAGTTTGATGAAACCTTTATATACTGCTCAGAAAAATAAAAGAAACACCTAAACAACACAATGGTATTTCAGTGTTCTTTTTATTTTTTTGAGCAGTATATTTTACTCTAAATGGGTTGTATAATTTAAACAACAAATATTAATTTGTCCTTTAGCTGCAAATGGACATAGCAGTGGAGTAAAGATCTACTACTATGGATGTCTTTCAGCTTAAGGATCTGATTCATCCACATCGAAATGTACTGATTCCAATAGGAACATTGTAATGTTTCTCTTTTTTGTCCTACAGTTTTCTTTCAGGGAGAATTAAGACAATCACAACTGATTGATGCATTCATTTTAAATGGCATCCAAGTGTCGTCTGATGTGTTCGATTCAATCATTGGATATCCCAAATATAAGTGACCGAGGTGCAAATGAGGAGTTGGGAAGACCGTTGATTTGCCACACCTAATCTTATGGTTATGGCCATGTTAATTAAAAGTAGTACACAACACCTTCTGACCATAACTTGCATTGAACATATTTTTAAAGTTAAAGTTACTAATTAAAGTCTATATTCAATTTAGTTGCTGGTTATCTGAAATGTTAAAAATTTATTTACTTTAGTCAAAAATTAAATAAAAGGACTAAAAGAAAGGAAAAATCTAAAAATTATTTGCCGTTATAACACTACTTTTTAATTATTATTTTTCATTATTTGGTTAATATGCTGGAGATCAAAACTAGAGAACAATGTATGATAACTTGTTTTTTTCAGAAATAATATAATCTACATTGACGTTTTTTGTAAGGGGTACTCCTCAGCATGTGAACTCGTAGCAGGTTCCCAGTCTCTGCCCATAGGGTGCACCATGTGATCGGGTGAGAGTTTTATAGTGACCTTTATCCACTGTGAACTGCTGCAAAACACTAATTTACTGTTCATTGTAAGTATAGTTGAGCGCGGTTCGCGGTTCGAGGTTCTCCAGTTCTAAGCTCGAGTGATTTTTGGGGCTGTTCGAGATCGAACTAGAACTCGAGCTTTTTGCAAAAGCTCGATAGTTCTAGATACGTTCGAGAACGGTTCTAGCAGCAAAAAGCAGGGCTTTTTACAGCTACAGTGTGCAGGAGCCATCGCTGGCAGCCTGCCACAAGCTGGTAACCAAGATAAATATCGGGTATCCAACCAAAGCGCTTTGGTTAGTAACCCGATGTTTATCTTAGTTACGTGCAGGAAGCCCACACTTCCCGCTCAGCTCGCTCCGCCCCCTCCTGCCCGCGGCATGTATACATACATATACACACACACACACACTCTCACTCACGCACACCCCCCCCCTTCCTCCCAGCTACAGTGTGCAAGAGCCATCGCTGGCAGCCTGCCACAAGCTGGTAACCAAGATAAACATCGGGTATCCAAGCAAAGCGCTTTGGTTAGTAACCCGATGTTTATCTTAGTTATGTGCAGGAAGCCCACACTTCCCGCTCAGCTCGCTCCGCCCCCTCCTGCCCGCGGCATGTATACATACATATACACACACACACACACTCTCACACACGCACCCCCCCGCCCCCTCCCCCCGCTCGGCTTACCTGCGGTGATGAAGTCCCGCCATCCCGACCTCAGCGCTGTCACTGTCCTCCATGGCCGCCGCTTGTCACATCACCTATCGCTTCCGACCCGAGACTGACACTGGCGGTGACGTCACGGACCTCTCGCGATACTTGATGTGAAGGCGCCGGTCATTGACCTCAGTGACAGGGGCTGTCAGTGTGCTGGAGATCAGCGCAGGTAATGTACCTCGCTGACAGCAGCACTTGTCATCCCCTGCAGTGACCTGGGCTGACCCATTGATGTTAGCTCAGGTCACTGCATTGCTCTCCCAGCCAATGGGGAACATCCTGCTCTTCATTGACTGGGACAGTGTGGATCGTCATGGCAACCCCTTGGATTACAGCAGACCTGGATTTGTTTTTCTTTCTAATAAATTGGTTAAAGAGGGAATGTTTTGGGGAGTGTTTTTTCAAATAAAAATGTGTTTGTCGTCTATTTTTTTTATTACTGACTGGGTTGGTGATGTCGGGTATCTGATAGACGCCTGACCTCACCAACCCCAGGGCTTGATGCCAGGTGACATTACACATCTGGTATTAACCCCATATATTACCCCGTTTGCCACCGCACCAGGGCGCGGGATGAGCTGGGGCGAAGCACCAGGATTGGCGCATCTAATGGATGCGCCACTTCTGGGGCGGCTGCGGCCTGCTATTTTTAGGCTTGGGAGAGTCCAATAACCATGGACCTCCCTAGTCTGAGAATATCAGGCCCCAGCTGTCTGCTTTACCTTGGCTGGTGATCCAATTTTGGGGGACCCCTACGTGTTTTTTTTTTTTTAAATTATTTATTTAATTTAAAATAACAGCGTGGGGTGCCCTCAGTTTTGGATTACCAGCCAAGGTGAGGTTGCCAGCTGTGGTCTGCAGGCTGCAGCCGTCTGCTTTACCCTAGCTGGCTACAAAACTAGGGGGAACCCTACGTCATTTTTTTTTTTCATTTTTTTGGCTAAATACAAAGCTAAGCACCCCTTAGTGCCACATGAAAGGCACCAAAGGGTGCTCCACTTTTTCTCCACTTTTTCTCCACTTTTTCTCCACTTTTTCTCCACTTTTTCTCCACTTTTTCTCCATTTATTCTCCACTTTTTCTCCACTTTTTCTCCACTTTTTCTCCACTTTTTTCTCCACTTTTTCTCCACTTTTTCTCCACTTTTTCTCCACTTATTCTCCACTTTTTCTCCACTTTTTCTCCACTTTTTCTCCATTTATTCTCCACTTTTTCTCCACTTTTTCTCCTTTTTTTTCTCCACTTTATCTCCATTTATTCTCCACTTTTTCTCCACTTTTTCTCCATTTTTTTCTCCACTTTTTCTCCACTTTTTCTCCACTTTTTCTCCACTTTTTCTCCATTTTTTTCTCCACTTTTTCTCCACTTTTTCTCCATTTTTTTCTCCACTTTTTCTCCACTTTTTCTCCACTTTTTCTCCACTTATTCTCCACTTTTTCTCCACTTATTCTCCACTTTTTCTCCACTTTTTCTCCACTTTTTCTCCATTTATTCTCCACTTTTTCTCCATTTTTTTCTCCACTTTTTCTCCACTTTTTCTCCATTTATTCTCCACTTTTTCTCCACTTTTTCTCCATTTTTTTCTCCACTTTTTCTCCATTTATTCTCCACTTTTTCTCCACTTTTTCTCCATTTTTTCTCCACTTTTTCTCCACTTTTTCTCCACTTTTTCTCCACTTTTTCTCCACTTTTTCTCCATTTTTTTCTCCACTTTTTCTCCACTTTTTCTCCACTTTTTCTCCACTTTTTCTCCACTTATTCTCCACTTTTTCTCCACTTTTTCTCCATTTATTCTCCACTTTTTCTCCATTTTTTTCTCCACTTTTTCTCCACTTTTTCTCCACTTTTTCTCCACTTATTCTCCACTTTTTCTCCACTTTTTCTCCATTTATTCTCCACTTTTTCTCCATTTATTCTCCACTTTTTCTCCATTTTTTTCTCCACTTTTTCTCCACTTATTCTCCACTTTTTCTCCACTTATTCTCCACTTTTTCTCCACTTTTTCTCCACTTATTCTCCACTTTTTCTCCACTTTTTCTCCATTTTTTTCTCCACTTTTTCTCCATTTATTCTCCACTTTTTCTTCACTTTTTCTCCATTTTTTTCTCCACTTTTTCTCCACTTTTTCTCCACTTTTTCTCCACTTTTTTCTCCACTTTTTCTCCACTTTTTCTCCACTTTTTCTCCACTTATTCTCCACTTTTTCTCCACTTATTCTCCACTTTTTCTCCACTTTTTCTCCACTTTTTCTCCATTTATTCTCCACTTTTTCTCCACTTTTTCTCCATTTTTTTCTCCACTTTTTCTCCATTTATTCTCCACTTTTTCTCCATTTTTTTCTCCATTTTTTTCTCCACTTTTTCTCCACTTTTTCTCCACTTTTTCTCCACTTTTTCTCCACTTTTTCTCCACTTATTCTCCACTTATTCTCCACTTATTCTCCACTTTTTCTCCACTTTTTCTCCATTTTTTTTCTCCACTTTTTCTCCATTTATTCTCCACTTTTTCTCCACTTTTTCTCCATTTTTTTCTCCACTTTTTCTCCACTTTTTCTCCACTTATTCTCCACTTTTTCTCCATTTATTCTCCACTTTTTCTCCACTTTTTCTCCACTTTTTTCTCCACTTTTTCTCCACTTTTTCTCCACTTATTCTCCACTTTTTCTCCACTTATTCTCCACTTTTTCTCCACTTTTTCTCCACTTTTTCTCCATTTATTCTCCACTTTTTCTCCACTTTTTCTCCATTTTTTTCTCCACTTTTTCTCCATTTATTCTCCACTTTTTCTCCATTTTTTTCTCCATTTTTTTCTCCACTTTTTCTCCACTTATTCTCCACTTTTTCTCCACTTTTTCTCCACTTTTTCTCCACTTTTTCTCCACTTTTTCTCCACTTATTCTCCACTTATTCTCCACTTTTTCTCCACTTATTCTCCACTTTTTCTCCACTTATTCTCCACTTATTCTCCACTTTTTCTCCACTTTTTCTCCATTTTTTTTCTCCACTTTTTCTCCATTTTTTTCTCCACTTTTTCTCCACTTTTTCTCCACTTATTCTCCACTTTTTCTCCACTTATTCTCCACTTTTTCTCCACTTTTTCTCCACTTTTTCTCCATTTATTCTCCACTTATTCTCCACTTTTTCTCCACTTTTTCTCCACTTATTCTCCACTTATTCTCCACTTTTTCTCCACTTTTTCTCCACTTTTTCTCCGTTCTTTTTCTATGGTCGGTCTACCCATTAGCTCTGCCATGCATACTGTAGCTCTACACCTACTGCACATGTTACTTTATGATTGACATCTCTTTCGTACCAGAGCTGTCTAAGTCTACTCTGACCCCATATTTGTCATTACTATATTGTCCTTGTACTGTATTATGACATTTGTATCATGTGTTTCATTTCTTGCTGTGTTGCAATTTTTTTGCTGCATGCCAATTGTACCTCTACATTGTTCGAGTTTATGTTATTGTTCTCTCACTCTTATGTGATACTGATTATTGTCATTTTTCATGATTACATGCAGATAAGTCCAATCTGACGAAGGCTCAGGCCGAAACGTCAATTGTAACTTGTTTTGGACAAAAACATATATGCTTATGAAAAAAAAAAATTTCTTAATACGGACCAATAAAGAGTGATTTTGCATTACTATCCATTGGGACTTACTGACTTAGTCTGGGAGATTTAGAGTGCCGAGGTTACTCACTAATTTTATCTATTATTACCTCTGAGCACCTATATACCAGTGAGCAGAGCTTCCTCTACAGTAGTTCTCCTGATTAGGCATGCCCTTACCTCATGAGCAGGGCATTGCAGCTTTGGTAGCAACCATTACGACATGGACTCTGCTGCTGTGGACCCGGGGAGAGTGAGTGCAGATTCATTGCACCCACACTCCTCACATGAAGGGTCCGCACTCCTAGAAAATGGGGGATACGTTCCCTGAGTGTCTCCCCCAATATTCTAGACGGTCCAGAGTCGTCGTGGGACCCCTTTATTTTTTTTCTTACAATAAATTGGTGAAAGAGGAAATGTTTTGGGGACTGTTTTTTCAAATAAATTTCTTTTGTCGATTTTTTGTTTTTGTTAGTACTGACAGTTTATGATGTTGGGTATCTAATAGACGCCATGACATCACAAACTGCTGGGCTTGATCTCAGGTGACTTTACAGCTAGTATCAACCCGATTTATTACCCCGTTTGCCACTGCACCAGGGCACGGGATGAGGTGGGGTGAAGCGCCAGGATTGGCGCATCTAGTGGATGCGCCACGTCTGGGGTGCCTGCGGCCTGCTATTTTTAGGCTGTGAAGGCCCAATAACTATGGACCTTCCCACCCTGAGAATACCAGACCACAGCTGTCCGCTTTACCTTGGCTGGTGATCCAATTTGGAGGGGACCCTACTTTTTTTGTGTAATTAATAATATTTATAAAATAATTATAAAAAAGAGCCTGAGGGGACCTCCACATTGGATCCCCAACCACGGTAAAGCTGCCAGCTGTGGTTTTCAGGCTACAGCCGTCTGCTTTACCCTAGCTGGCTATCAAAAATGGGGGGACCCAACGTCATTTTTTTTTTTTAACTATTTTTTAAATAGAAAAAATTAATGGGCTTCCCTGTGTTTTGATTGCCAACCAAGGTAACGGCAGGCAGATGGGGGTGGCAACCCATAGCTGTCTGCTTTATCTGCGCTGAGAATAAAAAATACCGCGGAGCGCTACGTCATTTTTTTATAGATTTATTTTTACAGCACTGTGATGTCCAGCAATCAAAATACAGGGAAGCCCATTTTATTTTTAGTTATTTATATAAATAATTAGAAAAAATAAATATGGGCTCCCGCTGCATTTTTTGTATTGCTAGCTAAGGGTAATCCAAGCAGCTACTGGCTGCTAACCCCCGCTGCTTGGTGTTACCTTCACTGGCAATGGAAAATCCAGGGAAGCATTTTTTATTTTTTTTGCCAAAAAACTACAAAAAAAGGATGTGAGCTTCGCCATATTTTTGTATGCTAGCCAGGTATAGCAGGCAGGTGCTGGAAGAGTTGGATACAGCGCCAGAATATGGCGCTTCTATGAAAATGCCATTTTCTGAGGCGGCTGCAGACTGCAATTCGCAGCAGTGGGGCCCAGAAAGCTCAGGCCAACCTGTGCTGCGGATTCCAATCCCCAGCTGCCTAGTTGTACCTGGCTGGACACAAAAATGGGGCGAAGCCTACGTCATTTGTTTTCTAATTATTTCATGAAATTCATGAAATAATAAAAAAAGGGCTTCCCTTTATTTTTGGTTCCCAGCCGGGTACAAATAGGCAACTGGGGGTTGGGGGCAGCCGTACCTGCCTGCTGTACCTGGCTAGCATACAAAAATATGGCGAAGCCCACATAATTTTTTCAGGGGGCAAAAAACTTCTGCATACAGTCCTGGATGGAGTATGCTGAGCCTTGTAGTTCTGCAGCTGCTGTCTGTCTGTATGGAGAAGAGCAGACAGCAGCTGCAGAACTACAAGGCTCAGCATACTCCATCCAGGACTGTATGCAGAATTTTTTTGCCCACCAAAAAAATGACGTGGGCTTCGCCATATTTTTGTATGCTAGCCAGGTACAGCTGGCAGCCACGGGCTGCCTCCAACCCCCAGTTGCCTATTTGTACCCGGCTGGGAACCAAAAATATAGGGAAGCCCGTTTTTTTTAATTATTTCACTTATTTCATGAAATAATTAAAAAACAAATGACGTGGGCTTCGCCCTATTTTTGTGTCCAGCCGGGTACAACTAGGCAGCTTGGGATTGTAATCCGCAGCACAGGTTAGCCCGAGGTTTCTGGGCGCCTCTGCTGCGGATTTCAGTCCGCAGCCGTCCCAGAAAATGGCGCTCTCATAGAAGCGCCATCATCTGGCGCTGTATCCAACTCTTCCAACAGCCCTGGAGCCGGGTGGCTTGTTGGGTAATCATGAGTTAATACTGGCTTTGTTTTACCAGCCAGTATTAAGCCAGAGATTCTTAATGTCAGGCACGTTTGACCCGGCCATTAAGAATCTCCAATAAAGGGTTAAAAAAAAGACACCACACAGAGAAAAATACTTTAATAGAAATAAATACACAGACACATTAGAGACTCCATCTTTATTACCCCCTGTCAGCCCTCCACGATCCTGCTCTTCTGTCTTCTTTCTTTCTAGTGTAGTAGTAGTGACGATTGTAGTGAGGAAGGATGAGATTCACCAGCTCATCACTTGGGGCTGGGGAACCTCCATCCTCACTACAATCATCACTACAATCGAGAAGTAGCGTGCAGCCTTCACTCCGTGAGTGATCACTGCTGGCTGCTAGCGGTAACGCTGACAGACGCGTTACCATAGCAACGGTGCTCTCGGAGCCGCGGTTAGCGGTGACGTCACCGCTAACTGCGTTGCTATGGCAACGGTGATCTCCGTTAATGACCGGCTGTGTCAGCCGGTCCCTAACGGAACGGGGAGTCGACCGTGTGCTAGAGCATGTCGCCGGTACACGGCGATACACATATGTGCACCGTGTACCGGAGAGATGCACTCGCAGGTCCTACATGACGTGTCATAGTCATGTGACCAGTCTGTAGCCAATGAGATAATAGCCACGTGACTGGTCACATGGCTATTTTGACGTCACGATAGGTCCTGCATCTCTGCTGGCAGTGCAGGTCACCGGGAGGATTCAGCGATCATCGGATGGAATATTTAAGAAGAAGAAATGGAGCTTACAAGGCTGTTAATGTAAAAATATCCAAGTTTTTATTATACAAAATTCATATTATATTAAAATAGTTTCGATCAGTATAGAAAAAGTACATATACGGTGCTACATAGAGAAAAAGGTGAATTACCACACATAAGTGGGAGAACAAAGGAGATAACACCCCAAATAGACATAAAGGGGCAAAGGGTCATAAATAAATATAGATGGCTGGCTAGTGACTATGGCGCCTCTGTCTTAGTAACAACCATAATTCTATATAGCCCAATCAGCATAGATCCATAAGGCAGGACAGAGATTTGCCAAATATCAGGCTAATCATGACAAAAGTCACAGAATGACTAACAAATATGGCGCCCTCACCCTGGCTGGACACATGAGGTAGTGTAGCCAAATCGGCATAAGTCCGTTTTATGCCGGATAGGGATCGCCAGTACAAAGCCAGTCACATAGAGAAGACCCTAAGAACCCATAACTTACACATGGTTAAGAAGAGGGGCGAACACCAGAGCGTCCCAAGACAGTGCCACGAGCACTGGTCAAGATATATAGACGACGTATTTGTCCTATGGTCAGGGTCCAGTGCATCATTTGGGAGGTTTGTAGAGTTGCTTAACATGAATGAACTAAATCTTCATTTCACCTTTGAGGCAGATATAAAAGAACTACCCTTTTTGGATGTGATCATCAAGAAAGAGCCAGACGGAGTCCTCTCCACCAGTACTTATCGCAAGCCCACTTCAACTAACAATCTTTTGAGGTGGGATAGTCATCATCCTTTCCCATTAAGGAATGGCATTCCCAAAGGTCAATACCTTCGGCTGAGACGGAATTGCTCAACTATGGAGACGTATCAGTCTCAGGCGAGGGATATGACCAGACGTTTTGTAGATAGAGGCTACCCCTCTAAAGTATTATATCAGGCTAGGGACCATGCGGAAAAGCAGGATAGAACAGTACTCTTACATGGTTGCGGTAGAAAAAAGAAAGAAGACGAAGATATTACCAGACTGATTGGCACATTTGATTGCCAGAGCGAGCGGGTCCGCAGAGTACTTTTTAAACATTGGGATATTTTGACTCTGGATCCCGATGTAAAGCACATGATCTCACAGAGACCGAGCATCACATACAGGAAAGGGAGGTCCCTTAGGGACAGATTGGTCCATAGCTGCTACACCAGACCAAAACCCCCCGGCACGTGGTTAGATAGAGGTATATGTGGTTTTTACAGGTGTGGAGATTGTTCCTATTGTAACTCCATGAGACCTGCGAAGTCCGCCAGAAGCTCAAAAAATGGGAGAGAATTCTTCCTAAGGTCCTTCGCTAACTGCAAGACGATGGGACTGATATATGTGGCCACGTGTACTTGTCCCATGGACTATGTGGGGAAGACAAAGAGGGAGTTACGAAGGAGGGTTGGAGAGCACCTTGGTGACATACGGAATAAACGGGATACCCCCCTGGGGAGACATATGAATTCTCGACATGGGGGTAATATTCATGAAGTAAAATTCCAGGTACTGGAGGTGGTGAAGAGCAATCCCAGAGGTGGTGACCATGATAAGACTCTGTTGAGAAAGGAGTGCGAATGGATTTTCAGAATGGAGTCTGTCCAGCCCGGAGGTTTGCATGAGCAGATTTCATACGCCTGTTTTCTCTGATTCCTGGAGTTGATTCTAGGGGTTCCTGGAGTTGGCTGGCCCGAATCCCGTTATAGGGAGGTAATATTGACCTAACGCACATGTTCATATGTGTAATGGATTCAGATTGGTGCTGGAGTGGGTGCTCCGTCCCTTTGCCTGTCGCCCCCCCCCCCCCACCCTCCTGTGTCTGGCGTGTTCCCCCAATCCTGCATATCTGTCCCTGTTTCCTGGATATCCCTGTTTATGTGATGGTGCTCTCTCGATGTAAATTTGGTGGTGTGACATTATAGCATATGGTCATTAATGCGACCCCTGGGTTGTTATAAGTATAGCCTGTATGTATATACAGGATGTCCCCAGGTTAAAGCAGGATTATATATGAAAGTAAATTTTGAGAATCTAAGATGCCCATTAGAATCTGGGGGTAATATATCTTTCCCCCGCCTCTCCATTAATAAGTTAGAGCATCCCATTGTGGGAGTGGTTGAGGGATGACATCTATTGTGGGGCGGGTATGCTTATGCTGTTCCCCGCCCATGCATCCGGCCGTATGTAACCGCGTGACGTCACTTCCGGTTTCGGCCACTGACGTCACTTCCGGTTTCGGGCAGTGACGTCACTTCCGGTTCCGCCTGACGTTCCGATCGTGGAACGCAAGCGGCGTCACACCATGGAATGCATCAGGGGGCGTTCCCAGAGGCATCTTGCTAGTATGTATGATTCCAAAATAGATGGTCTGTGAACGGGACAAATCATGTGGTTCACCTGTGCGATAATCACGCGCCCTTCTACTGTACATATTGCTGGAGGGATTTAACATCTGAAAAGGGATCTTGTTGTAATATTACATCATGAGGGCTGGGCATGCTGTGATGGGGGGCGTGCTTGGGCATATGGGGGAGGGGAGGGGGGACGGGCTGTTTGGCTGGGGGTGGAGGTGGCCCACTACCGGCAGGGTTTAAAAGGAGAACCAAGTGTATCGGCTCTCCCCCTTTATCCTGACATCATGCTGTCCTGAAACCGGTTGGCAAAGCCTTGTATCAAGCCTCCTGATGATCCGTGTCCGGAGAAACGCGTAGAGGCGGAACCGGGGCGATTCTGGGACTCACACATGAACCCTCCTCACACGATAAGTGTTTGATGTGTTTCATTTTTGACCAACCTCAATGATCATATTTGGTTGTTCCTAGGCAGTTGCACTGGGTATGCGCTGATTTATTTTGTGCAGGAGCAAACCGGCCGTATGTAAGAGCCAGCATCGGAGGCCAGGGTGTGTTCATTAGTCTGCACACTTTATTTCACTAAGCACCTTAATGTTTATTACTGTGCATACCTAGGCTTACGTTTCGGCATCTAATGCATGCATTTGCTACAGACATTGCCTTTTGGGGTTATATAGGACTATACACCTAATGTATCTGCTATCTGCGGTCTGTACGATTACCCCGGAATCACCAATGACTTTAGAGGTGGTCTGAACCAGGTGTTCATGTGTGTTGTCCCAATCTTTCTGTCCACTGAAGGATGAGTGTACCCTGTCTGTGACCCTTGACTTTATCTGTTTTTCATCATCTATTTGAGGGCTTTCTTAGGGACATTACAGGGTCAGCCACCGCAGAGTGGGGGCGCCATTTTCGTAGCTATCAGGGTGCCGACCCCCGCGGTAGGTAGTGGACAGGAGGGAGGGCTATTGTAAAGGGTAAGCATCTTACCTTCTTCCCTCTTTATTTCACATTGTATTTGCACAAAGGTTGTGGATTTTAAATAAGTATCAATAAAATTCAAGATTTTTAAAGGGTTATATGATTAGTTACACAACACCCCCCCCTTTTTTTCATACAGTTTCATGAGTATGGCCAGCTTTCTGACAGGTCCCATTGATATTAACTCCTGGGTTGAGGACGCAAATCAGGCGTTCTGCACCAAGGAAACTCCTGAAGGTGGGATTGGTGTCACCTCCCTCAAGACCAAGTTTGGTGATTTGTACTCATCTTACAAAGAGTACACGAAATCTTGGTGGGAGATTAAGGCTCTTGAAAACTACCTCAAGAACAGAATTGTTCCCAAAGGCCTGAGAATTAATCTTCACCCATCCCCCCGTACCTCAAGTTCTAGGCTTTTGGAAGCGTGGCAGAAGGAATCCATAGAGTCCTCCCTTAGATTCATGACATTGCTGATACAGGAGGAGAGGACACTTTTGGAACAAGCCACCACCAAATTAAACTTAGACATAGAGAGCATCCTCAAATTTAAATCAGATCCTGACTTTAATAAGAGGGAGAGTGCCTTACAGGTCTCTATAGAGAAATATCAAGGTTACATCAAAGAAAGGAAGCATCTGCAATTTCAGAGAGATCTTAGAGAGTTCTCCACGAACCAGGCTTATAATTTTGTGAGTCCAGCCCAAAGGGATACTGATATCTCCTCTTCGGATCAGGAGGTATCGGACACCGAAAGGGTTGGAGGAGAAGCCCGGTTTAATAATAGAGGCAGACGGCAGAATAGAAGATGGAGACGGGGAGGAAGGAATATCTATCCCACAAGAGATCCCATAAACACGAGATCCTTTGGACAGGAATCTGGGTGTGCATATGTATCCACTTCTGCAGCATCAGGTGGAACAAAGACTCCATCTTTTTTAGAGCAGGGGGTCTCCCGGGCCTATCATCTAAGGAACCGGGTGAATTAACGGCTGAGCTAACACAGGGTGGAGGGCTGAATAGGAGTCAAATTATCAATTTATCCAACTTTATTCCCAATGAGAAGCAGTATAACATCTTAAGAAAGGGTCTTTCATTCGTACCCACGAATGATTATAATTGCTTTCATTGGGTTAAAGACATACAGCTCTTTGGGAGAAAATTAAAATGGAGAAAATTCTTCCTTAAAAATGATAGAGAGAGCTGTAGGAGGTTGGGACTGTCTGATGATGACATAGAGGGATTTCGGTCTCTCATGGGACTCCTTCAAGAACAGGACATTGCTAACAGTAATGGACGTGGCCCCTTCACTAAGCTAAAAGCCAAGAGTGTGAGGATGCCCCCGCAGGGTGACACCACCAATATCGATTTGTTTTTGAACCTTGTAGAGAGGGACCTCAAAAAGATCCCCCGTAGGAATGATGGATTTGATCGTAACCTCACTGATGATGAATTTTTGGCACTGCAAGACCTGGAAAAAAATGAGAATATAATAATAAAACCCTCTGATAAGGGTGGGAACCTTGTGATTTTGAGCCATGATAAGTAATAATAATAATAATAATAATAATAATTTTATTCATTTATATAGCGCTATTAATTCCATAGCACTTTACATACATTGGCAACACTGTCCCCATTGGGGCTCACAATCTAGAGTCCCTATCTGTATGTCTTTGGAATGTGGGAGGAAACCGGAGTACCCGGAGGAAACCCACGCAAACACGGGGAGAACATACAAACTCCTTGCAGATGGTGCCCTTGGTGGGATTTGAACCCAGGACCCCAGCGCTGCAAGACTGCAGTGCTAACCACTGAGCCACCGTGCTGCCCATAGTATCTTGAGATGTGCCACCGTGTATTGAAAGATAGACATACATATGAAGTGCTTACCTCCAACCCTCTGGAGGATTATAGAGCATCCCTACTCACGATACTTGAGGAAGCAAGGACTAGTGGCCTGTTGAGCAATAATGAATTTGATTTTTTGAAACCCGTTTGCCCAGTCATGCCAACCTTTTATACCTTGCCCAAGGTTCATAAGGGGCTGGAGCTGTTGAAGGGCCGCCCCATTGTATCGGGTGTGGATTCGTTTACGCAAAACAGCGGCATTTACGTTGATGAGGTCTTGCGTCCTTTTGTCATCTCGCTTCCATCGTATACACGTGACACAGCCGACCTATTAGGGAAGCTGGATGGGATTTCGGTCGGAGAGGACGTCCTTCTGGCTTCAATTGATGTGGAGGCTCTATATAGCAATATACCTCACACTCTGGGATTAAAAGCAATCGAATATTATCTGAACACAAGAACTAGGGAACATCGGGATCATAATCGATTCCTGTTGAATTTACTGGATTTCATATTACATCATAACCTCTTTAGATTCGACGGTAAGTACTTCCACCAGCTCAGGGGGACAGCTATGGGGAGCCCTTGTGCCCCCTCGTATGCTAACCTCTTCCTGGGCTGGTGGGAAGAAACCGTCGTCTTTATGGATGGGGACCACTGGTGGCAGCCACATATTTTGTTGTGGTCAAGATATATAGACGACGTATTTGTCCTATGGTCAGGGTCTAGTGCATCGTTTGTGAGGTTTGTAGAGTTGCTTAATATGAATGAACTAAATCTTCATTTCACCTTTGAGGCAGATATAAAAGAACTACCCTTTTTGGATGTGATCATCAAGAAAGAGCCAGACGGAGTCCTCTCCACCAGTACTTATCGCAAGCCCACTTCAACTAACAATCTTTTGAGGTGGGATAGTCATCATCCTTTCCCATTAAGGAATGGCATTCCCAAAGGTCAATACCTTCGGCTGAGACGGAATTGCTCAACTATGGAGACGTATCAGTCTCAGGCGAGGGATATGACCAGACGTTTTGTAGATAGAGGCTACCCCTCTAAAGTATTATATCAGGCTAGGGACCATGCGGAAAAGCAGGATAGAACAGTACTCTTACATGGTTGCGGTAGAAAAAAGAAAGAAGACGAAGATATTACCAGACTGATTGGCACATTTGATTGCCAGAGCGAGCGGGTCCGCAGAGTACTTTTTAAACATTGGGATATTTTGACTCTGGATCCCGATGTAAAGCACATGATCTCACAGAGACCGAGCATCACGTACAGGAAAGGGAGGTCCCTTAGGGACAGATTGGTCCATAGCTGCTACACCAGACCAAAACCCCCCGGCACGTGGTTAGATAGAGGTATATGTGGTTTTTACAGGTGTGGAGATTGTTCCTATTGTAACTCCATGAGACCTGCGAAGTCCGCCAGAAGCTCAAAAAATGGGAGAGAATTCTTCCTAAGGTCCTTCGCTAACTGCAAGACGATGGGACTGATATATGTGGCCACGTGTACTTGTCCCATGGACTATGTGGGGAAGACAAAGAGGGAGTTACGAAGGAGGGTTGGAGAGCACCTTGGTGACATACGGAATAAACGGGATACCCCCTGGGGAGACATATGAATTCTCGACATGGGGGTAATATTCATGAAGTAAAATTCCAGGTACTGGAGGTGGTGAAGAGCAATCCCAGAGGTGGTGACCATGATAAGACTCTGTTGAGAAAGGAGTGCGAATGGATTTTCAGAATGGAGTCTGTCCAGCCCGGAGGTTTGAATGAGCAGATTTCATACGCCTGTTTTCTCTGATTCCTGGAGTTGATTCTAGGGGTTCCTGGAGTTGGCTGGCCCGAATCCCGTTATAGGGAGGTAATATTGACCTAACGCACATGTTCATATGTGTAATGGATTCAGATTGGTGCTGGAGTGGGTGCTCCGTCCCTTTGCCTGTCGCCCCCCCCCACCCCCACCCTCCTGTGTCTGGCGTGTTCCCCCAATCCTGCATATCTGTCCCTGTTTCCTGGATATCCCTGTTTATCTGATGGTGCTCTCTCGATGTAAATTTGGTGGTGTGACGTTATAGCATATGGTCATTAATGCGACCCCTGGGTTGTTATAAGTATAGCCTGTATGTATATACAGGATGTCCCCAGGTTAAAGCAGGATTATATATGAAAGTAAATTTTGAGAATCTAAGATGCCCATTAGAATCTGGGGGTAATATATCTTTCCCCCGCCTCTCCATTAATAAGTTAGAGCATCCCATTGTGGGAGTGGTTGAGGGATGACATCTATTGTGGGGCGGGTATGCTTATGCTGTTCCCCGCCCATGCATCCGGCCGTATGTAACCGCGTGACGTCACTTCCGGTTTCGGCCACTGACGTCACTTCCGGTTTCGGGCAGTGACGTCACTTCCGGTTCCGCCTGACGTTCCGATCGTGGAACGCAAGCGGCGTCACACCATGGAATGCATCAGGGGGCGTTCCCAGAGGCATCTTGCTAGTATGTATGATTCCAAAATAGATGGTCTGTGAACGGGACAAATCATGTGGTTCACCGGTGCGATAATCACGCGCCCTTCTACTGTACATATTGCTGGAGGGATTTAACATCTGAAAAGGGATCTTGTTGTAATATTACATCATGAGGGCTGGGCATGCTGTGATGGGGGGTGTGCTTGGGCATATGGGGGAGGGGAGGGGGGACGGGCTGTTTGGCTGGGGATGGAGGTGGCCCACTACCGGCAGGGTTTAAAAGGAGAACCAAGTGTATCGGCTCTCCCCCTTTATCCTGACATCATGCTGTCCTGAAACCGGTTGGCAAAGCCTTGTATCAAGCCTCCTGATGATCCGTGTCCGGAGAAACGCGTAGAGGCGGAACCGGGGCGATTCTGGGACTCACACATGAACCCTCCTCACACGATAAGTGTTTGATGTGTTTCATTTTTGACCAACCTCAATGATCATATTTGGTTGTTCCTAGGCAGTTGCACTGGGTATGCGCTGATTTATTTTGTGCAGGAGCAAACCGGCCGTATGTAAGAGCCAGCATCGGAGGCCAGGGTGTGTTCATTAGTCTGCACACTTTATTTCACTAAGCACCTTAATGTTTATTACTGTGCATACCTAGGCTTACGTTTCGGCATCTAATGCATGCATTTGCTACAGACATTGCCTTTTGGGGTTATATAGGACTATACACCTAATGTATCTGCTATCTGCGGTCTGTACGATTACCCCGGAATCACCAATGACTTTAGAGGTGGTCTGAACCAGGTGTTCATGTGTGTTGTCCCAATCTTTCTGTCCACTGAAGGATGAGTGTACCCTGTCTGTGACCCTTGACTTTATCTGTTTTTCATCATCTATTTGAGGGCTTTCTTAGGGACATTACAGGGTCAGCCACCGCAGAGTGGGGGCGCCATTTTCGTAGCTATCAGGGTGCCGACCCCCGCGGTAGGTAGTGGACAGGAGGGAGGGCTATTGTAAAGGGTAAGCATCTTACCTTCTTCCCTCTTTATTTCACATTGTATTTGCACAAAGGTTGTGGATTTTAAATAAGTATCAATAAAATTCAAGATTTTTAAAGGGTTATATGATTAGTTACACAACACCCCCCCCTTTTTTTCATACATATTTTTACATTAACAGCCTTGTAAGCTCCATTTCTTCTTCTTAAATATTATGTGCCATATGGAGTGGCGTTGATTTTTGATGCGAGATGTGCTTTGGTTCAATGTTCTTGTGTCTCATGATCATCGGATGGAATAGCGGCAGGAGACAGAGTGCAGAAGGGATCGCGAGGACCGGTAAGTGTTATGGCAATGTTTATTAACTGTTTGTGTACATTTATCATGCATTTTTATGTGTTTGTGATTGCCTCCCATTCTAGCCTATACGTTCGAGTTCGGTTCGTCGAACGTTCGACGAACCGAACTCGAACGGGACCCCCGTTCGGCGAACCGGCCTCGAGCCGAACCGGGACCAGTTCGCTCATCTCTAATTGTAAGCATTGTTACTGACCAGCCAAAAAAGGCCACTGTTTGGCATCTGTATTCAACTATTTGGTTACTATAGCAACATCTCAATGGATATCTTGACTGGACTTCTGGACTGGAATTCGAGAGCTGAGGGGGCAGTGTGTGTGAGCTTCAGGGAAAGCGAGAGGTGTGTATAACAGACAGGAGCTGCCACAAAAACATTTAAGTGAATTGGGAGAAGATTCTTGTTGGAGTTTAACGAGGAGGACCCCAATGCGTGTGAGCAGCATCCTGTGCCAGTGATCACATTTCTGTAGTTGCTGGCTATACTGGTTCACCTTGAGAGGATCTCCAAGTCTCTTATTATGACAGGTGGACACCATAGTACCCGGGTATGGTAGGCTGGGCCCAGGACCGCGTGCAGGCTACACTTTATGTTTTGGTACCAAAACACCTATCTGTCTTAGTTAGGCTGACTATATATATGCAGTAAGACTTGCTGACTCTGCTGTGCCAGTTTACAGTTATATTTAAAACCTTAAAGAGACAGCAGCACTTCCAGGACTTTGTTGCTGAGCTGTGTGGTTTGCCTTATCACTTTTAACATCTGCCTTCTCTGTGAGGCTTCAGCAATTAAGGGTATTCAGGGGGTTTAATGGGATTTGTTTATGTTTAGGTGGATAAGTTGTGAACACTTGTGCTGTACCATTGGTAGGGTGTGTTCACACACGCAATTATTCCTGCTTCCCGGATTTTTTTTTTTTTTTTTGCCCATGCTGGTTCGCGAACCGAAATATCCATGGGTTTGCTCATCACTACTCTGAACAGGAATTTTGAACCACTCTTCTTTTGTAACCTGCTACAGGTCTCTCATATTGGAAGGGTGCCTACTGACAATAGCAATTTTAAGATCTCTCCACAGATGTTCAATGCAATTTAGATCTGCACTCATTGCTGGAATCTTGAGAATTCTCCAGTGCTTTGTTTTCATCTATTTCAGAGTGCTCCTTCAAGTATGTTTGGGGTCATAGTCCTGGTAATCTTCAGATTTCATGATGCCTTGCACACAGTCACAGCACCCAGTGCAGTAGGCATTGAAACAACCTGAAAGCATATTTGAACCTTCACCATATTTGACACTAGGACTTGTTACCTTGAGATTGTGGATATTTTTTAACATTTTTTTTTCCAGTCATCAAACAGTTCTCTTTTCCTCTTTCTGTTCTACAACAGAGAGAAGTAGAGAGGGGTGTTTAATGCCATGCCAAATGATCACTGTTCAGAAGTCAGATTAACGTGTCTTTATTGTTGGCATAGGTCTACGTGTTTCAGGAGCTCTGCTCCCTTCCTCAGGACCATCAAGCACCAAAGAAACATCAAATCACATCTGATTTGATGTTTCTTTGGTGCTTGACGGTCCTGAGGAAGGGAGCAGAGCTCCTTGAAATGCGTAGACCTATGCCAACAGTAAAGACACGTTAATCTGACTTCTGAACAGTGATCATTTGGCGCGGCATTAAACACCCCTCTCTACTTCTCTCTGTTATCTGCCTCTGGGGTGGCTGCAGCCTTGATCAAAGTTATACACGCGAATAAAGTAGTTGTGACTGTCACAACTTCATCTGGTAAGTATATTACTCCCCTCTCCTCACCCCGCATATATTGGGGTAATACCCTATCTGCGCTTTTATTTCCACAGTTTTTTCTGTTTTACCTCTTTCTGATCTGCATGTTTAATGTGGCACACACATATTGCAATGAAAGAGTCAACTTCTCCCCTTTTCATCTGGTTGCAGGTGTAATTTTCATATTTCCCACATCTGCTACTTACCACAGGTGAGTATGAATGAGCATCCCATGCTTGAAATAAAGTTTTTCGGCAACAAGTTTACAGAGGTGTTAACAATTTTGTTCCGCTCATTTTTGGGATTTTGTGTAAAATTTTGTCTAATTTGCCTTTTTTTCTCAGTTTTTTTGTATTGTTCCAAAGCACACAAAAGAAATAGACATGTATAAAAGAACATTCGTAATTGCAATAATTTTCTTGGAGAAATACTTCATTTTCTGGAACAATTTCAAACGTGCCAACTAGAGTTGAGCAATGTTCGATTCGAACGGTTCGCCAATTTCAAATTCGAGTGATTTTGGTCGGTGTTCGAGTTGTTCGACGAACTCAAACGATTTGTTCAAGTTCGGCTGTTCGAGTTACCGTTCGATAACCAAAGTGTAGCTAGTTACTAGCTGTCTTTTCACTGTAATAGTGTCAGTCATTGTTAATAGTGATATTATCAAAATTCAGCGTATAAAGTGCGGGGGGGGGTCGGAATTTAGATCAGTGCTGCAGAGTGCTGAAAGAATGGCGATCGCCATTTTTTTTTCCTAACCGCGCATACAGTGTGGCGGGCCCGGCTGTCAGCCAATCACAGAGACACATACAGCAAAGTGGATTTTTGCCAGACAAGCAAGGGCATGTGTCCCCCACCTGTCCATTTTTTGCTATGCAATTTTAATTGCAAAAAGTGCTGCCATTTTTAGGGCCATACCTTCATTGTCTGGGAAACTATGTTAGGGTTCCTCTGCTGACAATTTTGCAATACCACCTGTGCATTGTCCCCCACCTGTCCATTTTTGCTACACAATTTTAATTGCAAAAAGTGCTGCCAGTTTTAGGGCCATAGTTTCATTGTCAGGGAAAGTCAGTATTGGTTCTTCAGCTGTCAATAAAGCTAGACCACCTCTGCAATCTACACCACCTCTCCATTTTTGCTATGACATTTTAAGTGTCCAATTTGTTCATAAACAAAATGACTGGCAAAAGGACAGATTCTGGTGGAAAGGGGAACAGGCGTGTTGGAAAGGGAAAAATGTTTGTGTCCGTGGGGTAGGTGGTGAAGCAATAGTAACATCTGCTGAAGAAAGGCCATCTTCCAGCAAAAGTAAGATGTCTACTACTTTCCGTGGATAATCTGATGTGATCCCTTTTTTACGGAACCGAACAACACTGCCAAAGGTAGATGATGCACAAAAAAGCACATGCTTGAATGCATCTCAAGTGCTCCATCAAGTGGCCTCTCCTCCACCTCAACTTCAACATCAGAAGAGACTCCAGTCCTCTGAGTTGTCACTCCGATCGCACTTGCTTTCTAACAGCTCTCAAGTCTCCGCCTGCCCTGCAGAGTATGGGGTAACAGAGATGGTTGAGTCTGCAGCGCTGTTCAGTCACACTATAGCCTGGGAATCAGAGGTCTGCTCCAAAGCTACAGTAGTCCGGAACAGGAAATGATCTGCAGTGATGGCCAGAAGCTTTGTGAGTCAGACTCAAGCCCTGATGAAGAAGTTTCTGAGCATAATGTAGACCCTCATTCCCAAACTGTAACTCCTCTTGGTGGAGACAATGAGGAACATTCTGATGACGATGAGACTCAGATACCTGATTGAAATGACAACTTAACTATTTGGTCATGGCAGGAAGAGGACGAGGATGAGGGGAGTGCAAACACACAGGGTGATGATGAGGTTGTAGACTCCACTTACTGTCAACCCACAGTCAGGCACTCAATGAGGTCAGCAGAGGTGGTGGAGGAGGATGCGACTGACGACGAGGTTAGCTTGCGCCTTCCTGGACAGAGACGGAGTACTGGAAGCACGTCAACAACTGCATCCTCAGCCACAACTCTGCCTCTGAGCACAAGTAGGGGTGGCTCTGCAGGTCGCATGGGCACTAAGCCTTGCCTAGCCTGGTCCTTTTATGACATCGTAAAGGATCTCCCAACTCATGTCATCTGTAAGATTTGTCGCCAATCTCTAAGTAGAGGCCAAAACTTCACTAGTTTGACTACTTCGTCCATGAACCGTCACATGGATATCAAGCATAAGTCCCAGTTGGAAGCTCACTGTGCTACAAATGCGGCCTAGCCGAGCGCGCCAACCACCGTCTGCCCCTTCAAGTGCAGCCGCGCACTTTTTTTTAACCTCTATGACTGTGGGGACAGCCGTCACACATGCTTTGCGACGCAGACCTTCCACCTCTTTAACTGCAACAGGCAATGTGATTGGCAGGTCGTCAGTTGTTTTGGAACTGGAAACAGCTGCTGGTGTTGAGCTCTCTCAGACATCGAGAGCACCAACTTTGGATGAAGGCAACATTATGTCTCCACCTGCACTTTCCTCACAGACCAGCAGTTTGCCAGCGACACCGTACTCAACGCCGTCTCAGCACAGCAGCAGGCCCTCGGTCCCTCAGATGTAGACAAATAAATACCATTTCCTCCTAGCCATGACAAAGCTAAGAGGTTGACTTTCACCCTCTGCAAGCTGTTGGCTACAGAAATGCTGCCTTTTTGCCTGGTGGACACAAAGGATTTTCGAGACCTTATGTCTGTCTCAGTGCCCTAGTACCAGATGCCCAGTCGCCACTACATCTCCAAGAAAGGTGTGCCTGCGCTACACCAGCATGTCACACACAACATCACCGCATCCTTGAGAAACTCTGTGTGTGACAGGATGCATTTCCCCACAGATACTTGGACCAGTAAGCATAGACAGGGGCGTTACATGTTGCTGACTGGGCAGTGGGTAACTATGGTGAGAGATGGAGAAGGGTCTGCTGTACAAGTCTTGCTGCCCCCACGAGTTGTGCGTCAATCCTCTTTATGTAGTAGTTCCTCCACTGTTTCTGCCTCCTCAACCTCGTCTGGGTCCGCCACCTCCGCCCAGAGCCTGTCTGGTCAGGCCACCCACGTTGCAACTGCACACAAGGAATCCCGCACACCTCCTTACTATGCTGGCAACAGAGCTCAACGGCATCAGACGGTCTTTACGTTGAAATGTCTGGGAAATAAGAGTCACACAGCTGACCAGTTGTGGTCAGCTCTGGAGACCAAGTTTCGTAAATGGTTGATTCAACTCAACCTGCAGCCAGGGAAGGCCACGTGTGACAATGCTGCAAACCTGGGTGCGGCCCTTCACTGGGGCAAGGTGACACACGTGCCTTGTATGGCTCACGTGTTGAACCTTGTTGTCCAGAAATTTTTAACCCCCTATCCCGGCCTAGACGGGATTCTGCACAGGGCACGGTCACTATCTGCTCACTTCCGCCGTTCAAACGGCGCAGCTGACCGACTTGTATCACTACAGAAGTCTTTCGGCCTGCCGGTTCACCACCTGAAATGTGATGTGTCGACACTCTGGAATTCGACTCTCCACATGTTGCAGCGACTGTGGCAGCACCGTAGAGCCCTGGTGCAATACGTTATGACGTATAGCCTGGGCCAACGAGATGCAGAGGTGGGGCAGATCACACTGATGGAGTGGTCTCAAATCAATAACCTATGCACCCTTCTCCACAGTTCGACATGGCAACAAATATGTTTAGCGCTGACAATGCTATTATCAGCATGACAATTCCAGACCACGATCTACAAGGTCCAGACTTTCAGCATCACCAAGGCGGCAGGCATGGGACGATGGGGGAGAGGGATTAACAAGGGCACATGGTAGCAACCAAACTGTTGAAAAAGGTGCAGGAGCCCAGGAAGAAATAGAGGACAAACTGGTGATGGGCATGGAAGACTCAGCAGATGAGGGAGACCTTGATCACATTTTGGTTGTTCGAGGTTGGGGGGAGATGTCAGAGGAAGGAAGCATGGTTATCACCTCGTCGACACAAACACAGCAAGGACTTGGTCCACATGGATGCGCAAGATACATGAGCGCCTTCTTGCTGCACTACCTACAACATTACCCTCGGATTGTCCGAATTAGAAGTAATGCTGACTACTGGGTTGCCACACTCTTAGATCCCCAGTACAAGTCAATATTTGCCGAAATAATTCCAGCCATAGAAAGGGACGCACGTATGCAGGAGTATCAGCAAAAGCTGTTATGCAATCCTAGCTTTGCTTTTCCACTAAACACCAGTGGTGCACAGAGTGAATCTCACAGTTGTAACTTGCAAACCATGGGACTGTCGAGTCATCATTAAAAAAACTGTACCAGCAACACCGTATCTGGTGGTAGCAGCAATTTTATGGAATCGTATCATGATTATTTTAGACCATCCTTTGCAAGGCCGCAAGAGAAGTCTGACACATAGCCAATGGCTGGAGAGGATGATAAAAGAGTATCTCCAAGTGAATATAGATGCCATGACTATGCAACTGGAGCCTTGCTCATTTTGGGCTTCCAATCTGGATAAATGGCCTGAGCTCGCCACCTACGCCTTGGAGATCTTGTCGTGTTCTCTCGGAACGTGTCTTCAGTGCTGCTGGGTGTGTGCTGACAGATAAGCGCACGCGTCTGTCCAGTGACAATGTAGACAGACTAACGTTCATCAAGATAAACAAGTCATGGATCCACAAGGACTTTTCTACCCCTGTGTCATTCTGGGGAGAGTAAAGGCTTGTGGATTTGAATTGTGCTTCATGCAAATCAACATGTCAAGTTTGCAACTGGGGGACAAGTGATGCCACTTAAGTGGTGTCTGTGGCCCAATTTTTGGAAAAAAGGGAGGCTCTGGTTGGAGTCCCCTTTTTGTTTTATTAAAAATGTTCCAAGATGAACAAGTCATTGATCAGCAAGGACTTTTCTACCCCTGTGTCATCTTGAGGAGAGTAAAGGCTTGTGGATTTGGATTGTGCTTCACGCAAATCAAAATATAAAGTTTGCAACTGGGGGACAAGTGATGCCACTTAAGTGGTGTCTGTGGCCCAATTTTTGGAAAAAAGGGAGACTCTGGTTGGAGTCCCCTTGCTGTGTTTTACATGATTTTAGAAGGGCATGACATGCCTATATCTGTGTCTCCTCCTCCTTTTACTCGTCCAGCTCTTTGGTTTTCACATGAGTATATGTACTTGTCACTTTTCCATGTGTTTCTGGTGTCTTGTGAGTTGTTTGTCACCTTTTGGACACCTTAGAAGGTGTTTTCCATGTGTTTGTATGTGTTTGTGTTTGCCTCCCATTGTTTTCAATGGGGTTCGAAGTTGTTCGTCGAACGTTCGTCAAATGTTCGCCGAACTGAGCCACCGTTCGACGAACCGAACCGAACTCGAAAACTAGGGGGGTAGCTTAACACTAGTGCCAACACTTTCAACCAAGACTGTTCATACACTGAACAACAATATAAATGCAACCCTTTTGTTTTTGTTCCCACTTTTTATCAGCTGAACTTAAAGACCTAAGACTTTTTCTATGAGCACAAAAGGCCTTTTCCTCTCAATATTGTTCACCAATTTGTCTAAAACTGTGTTAGTGAGCACTTCTTCTATGCCAACATAATCTATCTACCTCACAGGTGTGGTATATCAAAACGCTGATTAGACAGCATGATTATTGTATAGATGTGCCTTAGGTGCCTTAGGTTGGCCACAATAAAAGGCCACTCTATAATGTGCAGTTATACAGTGTGACCACCATTTGTCTCAATCAGTACAACACTTCTCCTTCACATGGAGTTGATCAGGTTGTTGATCATGGATTTTGGAATGTTGGTCCACTCCTCTTTAAAGCCTGTGCGAAGTTGCTAGATATTGGCAGGAATGTGAACACACTGTCATATACTGTACATTGATTCAGAGCATCAAACATATGCTCAATGGATGACATATCCAGTGAGTATGATAGCTATGCAGGAACTGGGATGTTTTCAGCTTCCAGGAAGTGTGTACAGATCCTTGCAACATGGAGTCATGCATTATAACACTACAACCTGAGATGATCGTAGTGTGTCAATGGCCACAACAATAGGCCTTATGATCTCCTCATGTTCTCTCTGTGCATTCAAAATGGTATCAATAAAATGCACCTCTGCTTGTTATCCAATGCATACATCTGACCATACCATACCACTGCCACTATTCACAATGTTGACATCAGAAAAATTCTCACCGACTTGATGCCATACATACAGTCTGCCATCTACCCTGTACAGTGAAAACCATGATTTATCTGTGATAAAAACACCTCTCAGCATGGTAGACTGAAATTAATGTGAGAATTTGCCCACTTAAGTTGATTACGATGGCGAACTGCAGAGAGGTACAGACACCGGTGAGGAAGACAAACATGCAGTTGAACTTCCTTGAGATGGTTTCTGACAGTTTGCAGAACTTTTATCCTATGCAAACCAATTGTTGCAGCGTCTGTCCTGGTGGCTTGTCTCAGATGATATTGGAGGTTAAGATGCAGTATGTTAAGGTACTTGGCTGGTGTAGTTACACGTGGTCTGTGGATGTAAGGCCAATTGAAAGTACTACCAAATTCTCTGAAACAGCTTATGTTGGGGTTCTATGAGGAGGTAAGTGCAAATCTATCTGGATATTGGTAATGCAGCTGATGTGATTTATTTGGATTTTGCAAAGGCATTTGATACTGTGCCACATAATAGGTTATACTGAAGCTGCAAAAGCAGGGACTAGGAGAAAACATATGCAGATGGATAAGGAATTGGCTAAAAACAAAGAGTTTTAATAAATTATACATTCTCTAAATGGGCTATAGTCAGCAGTGGGGTGCTGGAGGGATCTGTGCTACGACTGATTCTTTTTAATCTCTTTATTAATGACCTTGAAGATAGGATTGAAACTAAATTGTCAGTCTTTGCTGACGACACTAAACTATGTAGGATATTAAAACCTGACCATTGCATTACAAAACAACCTTGTTAAGATATCTGAATGGTCAAAAACTTGCAAATGAAAATTAATGTTGATAAATGTAGAGTAATGCACCTAGGAAAGAGTAATCCTATAACTGCGTATACATTAAATGGAAGTAAACTCGGGACTACAGAACAGGAGGTATTCTGGTTATAAATAAGCTGAGCAGCAGCACTCAATGTCAAGCAGCAGCTGCTAAAGCAAACAAGATTTTAGGGTGTATAAAAAGAGAGTTAAGATCTTGTGATCGCAACACATTGCTACCCCTCTATAAATCCCTTATAAGGCCACATCTAGAATATGGAATCGAGTTTTGGGTCCCACTTTTAAAAAGAATATTCAGACATTAGACTCAGTTCAAAGGAGGGCAACTAGATTATTAGAAAAAATGGAAGGCCTCCCGTATGAGGAGAGGTGGAAATAGTTGTGTTTGTTATGCTAAAATTTAGCAAAACAAAAAATCCACACCATCTAGGAACCTCTTTACCCCAGCAAGATCTCCTGATGAACCTGAAACCATAGGAGAAATGTGTTGAGGCCATTTATTTTGGATAAACACATCGATAAGGGAAGTTATTGACCTTTCTTTCTCTTTTTTGTTTGACCTGTAACTCTTGTTTTTTTTATTCATTCCTCTGGGGTGCTGTGGTGCACACTAGTAACCCTAGCGGTCTGAATGGGTTTTGCATGCTGTATCCATTGGGATTTAGCACGGTATGTGTTAGTGGATACACTTATTGTTATCCTTGTTGTGTGAGTTTGGTTATTTAACCTTTTTTGGTGGTCAGACTTGCTAAGTTGTAGATAGCATTGTTATCGGCAGGATTTAGTTTAGGTGTCGCCATTTGCGCACTTTAGGGTGTCAACCTTAGGGGCAACTGTAGGGCCCTTTAGGTTCACCATATATCATATATCCTTGACACCACTCTCCTTATAAACCGGTTCTGTCCGGTCACTTTTTTATGGAGTTTTTTCTTATATACATCCACTTATTGTGTTTTTGTGTTTTTAAGTATATTTAATAAAGATTGTACATTTTAGGAATTTTTTGTTTTGTTAAATTTAAATTGGATTCTTTCCATATCCTATTTTGTAAGCCATTTTGTTTAGCTTAGAAAAAGAAGTCAAAGAGATCTCAATTTTATGTATAAATAAATATGTGGTCAATGAAAGGACTGGTACATGACTTATTCCGTTCGAAGGCAACACTAAGTACCAGCACACACTGCAGGTGAAAAATGGTGATCGCGGCAGCTTAATAGAAAAGGGTTCTTTACAGTTGGAACAGTCAGACTGTGGAATGCCCTACTGTAATGCCAGACACTATACAACTTTTAAAAAAGGTCTGGATAATTTCTTCAGTACATGTAACATTGCCAGTTATGGATGATTTAGTAACAAAAGTGTATAATTGATGGAGGAAGGTTGAACTACATGGACCTAGGTCTTTTTTGAACCTATGTAACTATTTTACTATGCATTGATAGATATCACTGGAAGAGCTAATCTGAGTTTCCTAGGACCCAATGGCTCTGCTATGATGGCATGCACATGACAATCATGTGATCTCGAAATCTTACAGGATCATAGTCAATGTTTCTACTTACTACATTGTGCTCATTGAACACTATATATCATGCAAAGTAGACTGGGAAACAGAAGTGGTAATAAACCCCTTCTATCTACTCCCAAGGACTTGCTATTGCTAAAGCCCAGGACCAAATGTACAGATTAACATGCCTTATTCTTTTTTCCCACTGTAGATAAGCTACTGTAAGAGATGACCAGTATTAGAACTTTTCCTTCTCTGCATTTAAAATAAGTATGGATGAACAAGTCAAATAAAGTCTGCATGAGTTTATTTGAACTAAATAACTGTTGTCAAAAAATTACAGATACTGTATCACATGGTTATGACCAGCTTTATACTCCAAAGGACATTTTTTCTTTTTCATTAAATCTGTGTCTCATCTACCTTTGCTTTCTTTGAGATCCAGTGCCATTCTGCTTCACTTCTCAGTGACGTCACCGCTCTTTAGACTAGCTGGGTGTCACGCTCCCCGGCTCCCCGGCCACGCTCTCCGGCTCCCCTGCCTCGCTTCCCGGCTCCCCTGCCACGCTTCCCGGCTCCCCTGCCTCGCTTCCCGACTCCTCTGCCAGGCGTCCCCCGCTCCACAGCCTCCATGCCCCATCCCCGCTCCCAGCGCCCGTCGGCAACTCTGCTCCAGCCCGGCTCTCCTGCCTCCTGTTCACCGCTCCCTGCTCTGGCTTCTGGCACCAGGGCCTCGCGCATGCGCATTAGGGCGCGCGCGCGGTCATTGACCCTCTCTTAAAGGGCCAGTGTCCTCCAACAGAATATTGAAGAATCAGGTACAGGGTATATAGGGGGATCCTTTCCAAGTGGGCGGGGCCTGTTCTTCGTGTTTTGCTAAGCTAGGAGTCAGGTCTCCTTGTGTTTTGTGGTATACTTACCTATCTCTCTCCTAGAGCCACTCCTGCCTCGACAACCGGTTTTGACGATACCCGAACCCCGAACGGTGACGGTCTGCCATCCCGTCAAGTTCATACCATCTCCGATCCCTGTGGTGACCCGTCTTCTCGCTCCGTCGGTTCCGGACTCTGCCTGACGTCATCTCGGCCTCCGAACCTGAGCTCCGTCACCCGGACTACCTTCAGTGACTCCGTGGTCCCATGGACTTCTACACTCTCTGAACGGACTGTCCTGCTACCTGTAGTGCTCCGGCTACCGGGAACCTTGCCCTCGGTGAGGTGTTCAGCCCAGTGGATCCACCTCCTGGGTCTGCCCGTCCACCTGGCCCTAACAGTAAGAACAGGCCATGGATCCCGCCGAAGCACTAGCGGCCCAGCTGGGCACCCTGCAGCAGGAACTCGTACGACAGCGCGAGACCCAGTCCCGCATGCTGGCCTTCATGTCCTCTGTGGATACCCGCCTGCACACGCTGCAAGCATCTGCCACATCCCTGGCATCTCAGGTTACTACTGCACAGTCCACGGCCATGGTTCCCGTGGCGGCTACCTCGGAAGCTTCTAAACTCCGCTTGGCCTCTCCACCCCGATATGCCGGAGATCCCAAGACCTACAGAGGATTCTTAAACCAGTGTTCCCTCCATTTCAAGCTGCTTCCGCACTTGTTTGCCTCCGACCAAGCCAAGGTGGCGTTTGTGATGTCCCATCTAGAGGGTGAGGCACTGGCCTGGATGAACCCCTTGTGGGAGAAGGAGGACCCTGTGACCACTAACATCCAGGACTTCCTGCAGGCATTTAGAAACACCTATGACGATCCCGGACGTGCCGCCGCATCCGCCTCATCACTCCTCAGGCTACGTCAGGGGACCATGACGGTGGGGCAGTATGCCATCCGCTTCCGCACTTTGGCCGCAGAATTGGGGTGGAACAATGAAGCCCTCACCGCCGCCTTCTCGGAAGGACTCTCCAGCCGTATTAAGGACGAGCTGGCAGGCCGCGATGTTCCTTCCACCCTGGATGCCCTGATCACACTAGCCACCCGCGTGGACCTCAGATTCCAGGAACGATCCAAAGAGGTGTCCCATGAGAGACATCCGATACGGCATTCCTCTCCTCCGCAGAAGCCCGCCGTACTTCAGTCAGCGTTGTCTGGTGTCTCTGTCCACGAGCCAAGCAGATTGACCATTTGCGGCAGTCCGAACAACGCCGAGCAGAACGGCTCGCCAAGGGCCTCTGCTTCTACTGCGGAGAGGGCACACACCTTCTACGCTCCTGTCCAGAGAGGCCGGGAAACTCCAAAGCCTAGGGTTGGTAGGAGAGGCCACCCTAGGTGCTGGGACTCTCTCAGACCCGGTTACGTGGACTGTTCAAGTGACAACGGGAGAGACGCGTTCACGGCCGAGGCGTACCTCGATTCCGGGGCAGCAGGTAATTTCATCCAACAGGCCACGGTGGACAAGTACCAGGTGCCTGTTACTCCACTCGACAAACCCCTCGTGATTGCCTCTGTAGATGGGAGACCCCTCTCTGACACCATCTCGTGGATCACCAAGCCGGTGGAACTACGTATCGGTGCCCTGCACACCGAGAACATCGCTCTCTAAGTCCTCCCACACATGTCTCATCAAATCCTGCTGGGACTCCCCTGGTTACGGACACACGAACCGTCAGTCAGCTGGTGTACTGGTGAAATCACCCGATGGGGCTCCTCTTGCCACGAGAACTGCCTGAAGACTATACAGCCCATCCGACGACCTCCGGTTCCGGAGTCCCTACCGGGACTGCCCTCGGCCTATTGGTCCTTCGCGGACGTCTTTGATAAAAAGGAGTCAGAGGTACTGCTGCCACATCGTCCTTATGACTGTGCCATCGACCTACTCCCGGGAACTACACCACCTCGAGGACTGATATATCCGCTGTCTCCTGCTGAAACAAGGGCCATGTCTGCCTACATCACGGAGAACCTGGCAAGGGGATTCATTCGGAGATCCTCCTCTCCTGCGGGAGCAGGCTTCTTCTTCGTTAAGAAGAAAGAGGGCGACCTACGCCCATGCATTGACTACCGGGGATTGAACCAAATCACCGTGAAAAATAAATACCCCCTGCCGCTCATCCCCGAATTGTTTGATCGGCTTAGAGGAGCTCGTGTGTTTACCAAGTTGGATCTTCGGGGTGCCTACAACCTGGTCCGCATCCGCTCTGGGAACGAATGGAAGACTGCATTCAATACTCGCGATGGGCACTATGAATACTGTGTCATGCCCATCGGCCTGTGTAACGCACCAGCAGTCTTTTAGGAATTGGTGAACGACGTGTTCCGGAACCTTCTCTACGTCTGTGTGGTGGTGTATCTTGATGATATCCTGGTCTTCTCTCCGGACCTCCAGACCCACAGAGAGAACGTGCAGCTGGTACTACAAAGACTGAGAGAGAATCGTCTGTACGCCAAGTACGAGAAGTGTGTCTTCGAGCAGTCTTCTCTTCCCTTCCTGGGTTACGTAATCTCCGATACCGGTCTGCAGATGGACCCGGAGAAGGTCTCTTCCATTCTCAACTGGCCCCCTCCTTCCGGACTGAAGGCAATCCAACGCTTTCTGGGATTCGCAAACTATTACCGTCAGTTCATCCCTCCCTTCTCTGCTCTGACTGCACCTCTCTCCGCCTTGACCAAGAAGGGGGCTAATCCAAAGGACTGGTCACCTGCGGCCGACGCCGCGTTTGGCTCCCTGAAACAGGCATTTGCTTCTTCCCCTGTGCTCCACCATCCTGAGTTAAACCGACAGTTCACCTTGGAGGTGGATGCCTCCTCCTCGGGAGCCGGAGCAGTGCTCATACAGAAGTCCTCCTCTGGGAAGATGGTTACTTGCAGTTTCTACTCCAAGAGCTTCTCAGCGCCTGAACGCAACTACACCATCGGTGACCGAGAGCTATTGGCAGTCAAACTGGCTCTGGAGGAATGGCGCTACCTACTGGAGGGAGCAGTGTACCCCGTGATCATTTACACGGACCACAAGAACCTGGAATACCTGCGGTCCGCTCAGCGACTGAACCCACGGCAAGCCAGGTGGTCCTTGTTTTTTGCCAGGTTCGATTTTCAGCTCCATTTTCGACCCGCGGACAAGAACGAGCAGATGCCTTGTCCAGGTCATTCATGCCCATGGAGCAGGAGGAGGAGACATCCCAGCCCACCATCTGCCCTAGTAAAATCATTCCGGTGGCCCCTGTCACCCTGGCCCAGATACTGCCCGGGAAGACCTATACCTCTGAGACTGACAGGCAAAAAGTGTTGCACTGGGGCCATGCCTCGAAAATAGCCGGCCATGCTGGTCAGAAGAAAACATGGAGTACAATTGTACGTCACTACTGGTGGCCATCCCTTCGCACGGACGTCGCTTCTTTTGTCTTAGCCTGCTCCTCTTGTGCCAGGAACAAGACGCCCAAACACCTGCCATATGGTCGTCTTCTGCCTCTGCCTATACCCTCCGTTGCGTGGCAACACATTGCAATGGACTTTATTACGGACTTGCCCCTGTCCTCCGGACACACAGTCATATGGGTCGTGGTGGATCGGTTCTCCAAAATGGCTCATTTCGTCCCTACGGCTGGACTGCCCTCTGCCCAGGAACTCGCTGACACTTACATACAGCACATCTTCCGGTTGCATGGCTTTCCATCTCACATTGTGTCCAACAGAGGAACTCAGTTTACCTCCCGCTTCTGGAGGGCCCTCTGCAAACATCTGGGAGTGACTCTGGACTTTTCTTCAGCCTACCATCCTCAGTCGAATGGCCAAGTGGAACGAGTCAATCAGATCTTGGCCTCCTTCTTATGTCACTACGTTAACGCCCATCACGACGACTGGTCCACGCTTCTTCCTTGGGCTGAATTCTCCCATAACCACCACGTCAGTGAGTCCTCCTCCAGCTCTCCCTTCCACGTCATTTACGGTCTTCAGCCTTCCGTCCCTTTACCTGTATCCTCTTCCTCGGATGTCCCTGCTGCTGATGCTGCAGTCCGTGACTTTATGACAATTTGGGACTCTGTCAAGACGTCCCTTGGACGTGCTTCCCTGCGGATGAAGAGACACGCAGACAAGAGGCGTCTGGATCCTCCGTGTTTCTCTCCAGGAGATCTGGTCTGGCTTGCTTCCAAGTACGTCCGATTGAAGCTACCATCATACAAGCTGTGTCCTCGCTACATCGGGCCGTTTAAAGTCCTCAGCAAAATAAATGAGGTCTCCTGCAAGCTGCAGCTCCCGGCCATGATGAGGATACCCAACTCCTTCCACGTCTCCCTGCTCAAGCCGGTTGTCCTTGGTCCCTTCTCCGCTGCTGCTAGTTCTGCTCCTCCTCCTATTGCTGATGATGACATCTATGCGGTAAGGGATATCGTGGCCATGAAAACCGTGCGGGGCCGACAGTTCTTCCTGGTGGACTGGGCAGGGTATGGTCCTGAGGATAGGTCCTGGGAACCCCGGGAGAATGTGGGTACTCCCCTGATACGTGCCTTCCTGTCCCGGTTGCGGGGAGAGGGGCGTGGGGGAGGGGGTACTGTCACGCTCCCCGGCCACGCTCTTCGGCTCCCCTGCCTTGCTTCCCGGCTCCCCTGCCACGCTCCCCGGCTCCCCTGCCTCGCTTCCCGGCTCCTCTGCCAGGCGTCCCCCGCTTCACAGCCTCCATGCCCCATCACCTGCGGTCCCCAGGCAGCCTGGTCCCCGCTCCCGGCGCCCGTCGGCAACTCTGCTCCAGCCCGGCTCTCCTGCCTCCTGTTCACCGCTCCCTGCTCTGGCTTCTGGCACCCGGGCCTCGCGCATGCACATTAGGGCGCGCGCGCGGTCATTGACCCTCTCTTAAAGGGCCAGTGTCCTCCAACAGGATATTGAAGAATCAGGTACAGGGTATATAGGGTGATCCTTTCCAAGTGGGCGGGGCCTGTTCTTCGTGTTTTGCTAAGCTAGGAGTCAGGTCTCCTTGTGTTTTGTGGTATACTTACCTATCTCTCTCCTAGAGCCACTCCTGCCTCGCCAACCGGTTCTGACGATACCCGAACCCCGAACGGTGACGGTCTGCCATCCCGTCAAGTTCATACCATCTCCGATCCCTGTGGTGACCCGTCTTCTCGCTCCGTCGTTTCCGGACTCTGCCTGACGTCATCTCGGCCTCCGAACCTGAGCTCCGTCACCCGGACTACCTTCAGTGACTCCGTGGTCCCAGGGACTTCTACACTCCTCTGAACGGACTGTCCTGCTACCTGTAGTGCTCCGGCTACCGGGCACCTTGCCCTCGGTGAGGTGTTCAGCCCAGTGGATCCACCTCCTGGGTCTGCCCGTCCACCTGGCCCTAACACTGGGTTATCCTATGCTCTATGCATGAGCCAGAAGTCTCTTTTACAATGTATTAGCTATGGAATATATACATCTTTTTGGTGCTCTAAAGAATTGCATTGTAAAAGCCACTTCTGGGTCCCACAGAGCACAGTGTGACCCAGGAAAACTGAGGAGTGGTGACATCACTAAGATTTAGAGCAGAATGGATAGTGGAGAAAGTGGCAGTAGGTGAGTACATTAATACATACACACTACATGTACATATACACAGATTTCATTAAAACAGTCTGTAGCGCCAGCGTCCCTGCACCACTTGCCCCCTCCCTACAGGGATGCCCAATCACTCACTGCTGAGGCCAGTCTGCACCACACAGCATGGCTTCCCCGCGGTCCTCCACGTTGGGGTTTCCTACTTCTCTCTCCCAGGAACTGTGCACGCCACACAGACCCTCCAGGAGGGCTCCTAAGTCATGCTCACACCGTGACCCTTGTCTTAAAGGGCCAACACATAATTTCCTGGAAGTGCCTTTCAGCCTATTACTGAGAGGCACTGGGTGCTTAAGGCACTCTCCCACTAAGGGAGGTGCCTGATCAATGTAATTAGTTAGTGGTTTGATCCCTAGCCAGCTAGTTGTCAGGTCTCATTGTCTGCTATGCTTCCCATTACAGTGTATTGTGTCCTTTCCTGTCCCCTGATTCCATCTGTACCTTAGTGTCCCTCCTTCCTAGCCATGCCATCTGCCTCAGCTACCCTGGTGGTCACCGCTTTACTAGTGACTGTGTGGGTGCTGGTGCTGTATGTGTGATGTCAGCATCGGGTCTCCCAAGTCCTGAGTGACATTTTTATGTAATTAGTACCCAGCAGTGAAAACTTCACTCTTCTCTCCTTCAGACAAAACTGACATTTGGAGGAAGTGAGAGAGCAGCAGCATACTCTTACTTCTTCCTTGTTTCAGTTTCATCCAAAGGAAGTGAGAGAGAAGCAGCCACTTATTGACTGCATGGTTTATCTCACATAAATATGTCACTTGAGCTCCAGAAAACCCAATGGCCGACATCTCACAAACTCCACCAACACCATAGTTAAGTACAGTCCCTGATAGAAGTTCTGTCGCTTATCCATGTTATGGAAATAAAACCATATAACCTGAATATAAATTCTTCCACTGCAGCAGAGCTCCAAAAGGACTGGTCACCTCAGGTCTCTGTGTCAACTAGAACAGTTTGTAGGATTTTGTCTCGAAATGGCCTCCATGGTCGAATCAGTGCCCAGAAACCAGCACTAAACAAAAGGCAATTAAAGAAACGGGTGGCATTTGCCAAGTCCCACAGCCTGCTAAACAGATGGACACTGGAAAAGTGGCAGAAGGTGGATTTCTCTGATGAATCTTCAGTGGAATTACACCATAGCTGCCGCAAATACTGCAGGAGACTTACTGGAGCCCGTATGGATCCAGAAAACAGTTATGTTTGGTGGTTGATAAATCATGGTCTTGGATTACATTCATTATGGGGGTGTGCAAAACATTTGCAAGGTGGAAGGCAATATCAATAGCCTAAAATATCAAGAAGTATTAGCTACCTCTTACATTCCCAATCATAAAAGGGGTCATTCTGCAGCAGGATGGTGCTCCATCTCATACATCTATCTCTACAACAAAGTTCCTCCTGGCAAATAAGATCAAGGTGCTCAAGGACTGGCCAGCCTAGTCCAGACATGAACATCATTGAGCATGTTTGGGGTAGGATGAAAGAGGAAGCTTGGAAGACAAAACCAAAGAATCTAGATGAACTCTGGAAGGCATGTAAGACTGTATTCTTTGCTATTCCTGATGACTTCATCAATAAATTGTATGCATCATTGTTTAACCGCATGGATGCAGTCCTTCAAGCTCATGGAAGCCACACAAAATATTACATATGGCTCTAATAGCACCACAACTTCATTCACCAATGTTATGCAACATATCTTTGTATTAGAAGTTAATTATTTGCTTGAATTTCACATTGCTTTCTGTGGGAGACAAAACTTTTGTCTCGCCAAAATCTGACTTTTCTGTTCATTAAATGATCAATATTTCAGCTTTGCAGCAACTTTATTTTCATAACCAAAACCAAATTTTGGGAGGGTTTCAGCTTTCAAAAGAGTAATTTATAAAATCAATGGACGAATTTAAAGTCAGGTTACAAGCTTTTATTTACATAACATGGATAAGCAGCAGAACTTCTGTCAGGGACTGTACAACTGTTATTATTTTATGTGGGAGAAGCTTAACATTTTGACACATTTTTGGGGTGCATAGTGATACTTGTCAGGCCATGCCACGTATTTAACAAACCACAATCCTTTGCAGTAAGGCCAAGCCTCCCTGGTGATAAAGTACATAAACTGTCTAAAACACATAAAAAATATGGTGCAAGTCATGAAGCATATTTTTTGGCACAAATTATGCCAGAGTTATTGCACATTTAGCTTGAAAAATATTCCTCTAATTTTTTTAATCATGTAAGTCTTGTGTATAATTTGCATCAGATGTGATGTAAAAGAAGTATAATATTACTGTATGAAATATATTACAAGTAGATATGGGCAGCATGGTGGCTCAGTGGTTAGCACTGCAGTCTTGCAGCGCTGGGGTCCTGGGTTCAAATCCCACCAAGGACACCATCTGCAAGGAGTTTGTATGCTCTCTCCGTGTTTCCATGGGTTTCCTCCGGTTTCCTCCCACACTCCAAAAACATACAGATAGGGACTCTAGATTGGGAGCCCCAATGGAGACAGTGTTACCATTGTATGTAAAGCGCTGTGGAATTAAAGGTCCAGTCACACTAAACAACTTACCAGCGATCCCAACAACGATAGGGATCGCTGGTAAGTTGCTAGGAGGTTGCTGGTGAGATGTCACACTGCGACGCTCCAGCGATCCCACCAGCAACCTGACCTGGCAGGGATCACTGGAGCGTGGCTACACAAGTTGCTGGTGAGCTCACCAGCAACCAGTGACCAGCCCCCAGCGCCGCGTGGAAGACGCTGCCTTGGTAAATATCGGGTAAACAACCCGATATTTACCTTGGTTACCAGCTCACGGAGCTACACGTGCAGAGAGCAGGGTGCAGCGCACACCGAGCGCTGGCTCCCTGCTCTCCTAGTTACAGCACACATCGGGTTAATTACCCGATGTGTGCTGCAGCTAAATGTGCACAGAGCAGGGAGCAGCGCACACTGAGCGCTGGCTCCTTGCTCTCCTAGTTACAGCACACATCGGGTTAATTAACCCGATGTGTCCTGCAGCTACATGTGCACAGAGCAGGAGCCGGCACTGACAGTGAGAGCGGCGGAGGCTGGTATCAAAGGTAAATATCGGGTAATCAAGGACAGGGCTTCTTGGTTACCCGATGTTTACATTGGTTACCAGCCTCCGCAGAAGCCGGCTCCTGCTGCCTGCACATTTAGTTGTTGCTGTCTCGCTGTCACACACAGCGATCTGTGCTTCACAGCGGGACAGCAACAACTAAAAAATGGCCCAGGACATTCAGCAACAACCAACGACCTCAAAGCAGGGGCCAGGTTGTTGCTGGATGTCACACACAGCAACATCGCTAGCAACGTCACAAAAGTTGTTCGTTAGCAGCGATGTTGCTAGCGATGTTGCTTAGTGTGACGGGGCCTTAACAGTGCTATGTAAATGAATAAATATTATATATTATATATTACACCATTGACCTGAACCAGAAGCCAGGACAGGTTGATTTCTGATAATACCTAGTGGGTATAATTATACCAACCTGGAAAACAGAAGAATATTACAAATTTCAATATAACTTCAGTGTATCAAGAAAAACATGGTGCATCCACAATAACCACCACTTGTAATCCTACTTTTTTTCACAAGTAATATGCACGTTTTCCTTGTCATTCCTCCTTTTAATCCAATTGTATTGTGAATGTCTATGGTAGAAAGCAGCTTTAGTAGAAAACACTTACAGTCTAAACACTTTAGTCCTATTCTGACTTCCATCAACTCCAATATATTAATTTGTCTACTGCATGTAATTTATATTTTGAATACTTTTATTTATCTTCTATAAGAAGGTTCTGGTTTTCCCCATTTATTAATACATTTCTAAATATCTAACCATACTCTTCTATTATTTTGGGCAATTGGATCATCCAACCTTAAGGAGGGGAATCACAGCTTACATTACTTATTTCTTAATTCACTTACCTGAATAATTTAAGTCCTTATTTTTAGAAACGTAATATAAATCCATGAGCATAGCATGTTTATCAAACTTAAATGCTGTAATATATAAAAAGAAGCAGCATTTAAAATGCAGAAATGATCAACTCAATGAATACATCTACCTTTGAATATCATATTTTAGTTTACACAGAATGTTCATAAAACTTAGCAACATATAACAATAAAGTAGGGCATATTTACTGGAACTGACCATTTTTATCATATCATCTTTAGCCCCTTTTGTATTACTACATCATTTTTTGAGCCAGAAATTTACACCAAAATTTAGTACACAATGTCATAACTTAAGATTTTTTGCACTACACCACACACATTTTTAGAGCTAGATGCAAAAAGTATCTGTAATATATTGTGGTACAAGGTAAGTCTTTTAGATAATTTCAGGAATGTGTTGGTTGTGCTGACTTAGCTATCTTGTCTATAATTATGTTCCTGAAATAAACCTGAATTTTTTCGTCCAATCATGGTGCTGGATATCTTTTCACCATTAATGTTCAATAGGGTGATGTGCTTGTGCACCTGTATTAGGATTTAACTGAAGACTAGTGTATTTGTTAGGTCCTGGTGGTGGATCATCTGGGCCGTGTACCGGACTCCTCCAGTGAGGCAACCTGGAGCTAACCCCTGTACAGGGACTGTCCGGTCACCCCACCAGAGGCCTAGATGCACGGTAGCCAGAGCACTAGTGGTACAAGGTCAGCCTCATTCAGGGGACTGGTAGCAAGATGTCTCTAAAGTCACAGAGTTCCTTGAGGCAATGCAGATGATGGAGACCAGGTTCAGGTACTGGACAGGAACATCAAGCGAGATCTGGATCCTGCTGAACATAAGGGCCGAGATCACAAGGTGAAGTCGGGGATTAGAGACAGGTACACGGTGAAGGCAGATGATGGGAGTCACAGCCGACAGTCACCGGAGGACCTCCTGGGCAATCCGCAGTCAGGACCAAGTTAAGGTAGCAGGGCTGGCTCTGTGGAAGACACAGGATTAGAGAGAGGCAAGGCACTAGGAGACCTGAACACCTAGCTTACAGAACACATTGAACAGGCGCCGCCCACATGGAAAGGGGAGTCTTAGATACTCTGCACCTGTCTCAGCCATATCCTGTTTCAGGAGTGCTAGGCCTATAAGACAAGGTGAGTGGGCGCGGCCCCGCCCTATACACATGCATGTGCCTAAGAATCAGAGTCAGACTCAAGAGACCAGGAACAGGTCGCAGGAGAGCACGAGCGGGAGCGGCAACCATGACCGGTGGGCATGTGGACCGGATCAGTGGGTAAGGAGTGATGCCGTGTCAGTGAGACTGGATCAGTGGGTAAGGAGCGGTGCCGTGATGGCATGACCGGATCAGTTGGTAAGGGGCGGTGCTGGGACACTGGGAGTGTGACAGTACCCCCCTCCGCGCAAAGTACCCCCGGGGTACCTCGGACTGGGCCACCGGGCCACGAATCACCCCATCAACAGGGAAGGACCGCCGACCCCGCACGCTCCTTTTGGCCATTACACCTCTTACCGGACACCCCTTGTCAGCAGCAATGGGGAGAGGGAGAGTACCGGCAGCAGGAGAGAGGGAACCAAGAACCACTGGCTCAGTTATCGCAGTCTGGACACAGGACGGACAGGCAGACACAAAGGAGGCAACATCCTGATGAAGAGACGGCCACCAATTGGCCCAACCAATAGCGCTCAGGGTGTCCTCCCGACTGGCATGGTCAGTCGCTTCCGAAGAATGCCCCCACTGAAGGACCTCGAGTCTGTTGGACTCCGCGACGAAGGACTTCCCAGGAGGAACCTGTGCCAGGGGGGACGTAGTCACCGGAACAACTTCATCATGACCGGCGCCGGACTGAGTTGTCTCATCTTCTGGATCCAGGGGCATAAAAGACTCTAGGGCCAAAGACCGTGGAACTACGCTAGGCTGCGTTATCTCTCCTTCTCGTTCTTGCGGCATGAAAGGCTCCGGTGCCAGAGACTGTGGAACGATGCTGGACTGCGTCGTCTCTTCTTCTCGTTCTTGTGGCATGAAAGACTCTGGTGCCAGAGTCAGAGGAACGAGCTGCAGACAGTTGTCGTGGCACAACGGACCCCAACCAGTGATTGTGCCAGAGCGCCAAGTGATGACAGGATCATGGAGTCGTAACCAGGGCAGACCCAGCAAGAGCGCATGGCCCATTCTTGGGATTACATATAGAGCAATCGTCTCGGTATGCTGAGCGCCCACACGGAGTCTCACGGGTTCGGTTATAAACAAGACATGTTCATGTAAAGGTCTTCCATCCACGGAGGCAAACCTGAAGGGTTTAGCAAGCGGGATGACGGGTATGCAATATCGGTCCACAGTAGCCTGTTGGATGAAATTGCCCGCTGCCCCCGAATCAATGTAAACTTCTGCCGTGAACCGGGTCTTCTCGGTTATCACCTGGACAGTCTGTGTAACTAGAACTGAGAGGGTTCCGGTACCAAGGGTGACGGTTCCCACCAACCCTTGGACTTGGGGTCTTCCTGGTCTCTCAGGGCTTGAGCGGAGCAGGTGTGTGCCATCTCCGCAGTAGAAACCCAGGCTTTTAGCGAGCCGTTCTGCTCAGCGTTGCTCGGATTGTCTCAGTCAGTCTACTTGCATGGGTTCAGAAGTAAAATCGTGGGATGGCGGTGGTGGGGAAACGGTCAACTTCTGCGGAATGGAGGTATGACGGATTGGTCGCTTCTCCCGAGATACTTCCATGGATCGTTCCTGAAAACGTAGATCAATCCGGGTAGCTAGAGAGATCAGAGCATCCAAGGTACGAGGAACATCGCAACCGGCTAGTTCATCCTTGATGCAGCCAGAGAGGCCCTCCCAAAAGGCCGCCGTCTATGCCTTGTTGTTCCATCCTAGTTCAGAAGCAAGCGTGCGGAACTGAACGGCGTACTGGCCCACCATTAGGGATCCTTGGCGAAGCCAGAGTAATGAAGAGGTAACTGTGGTGGTACGTCCCGGTTCAATGAAGGTGCTACGAAAGGCCAGAAAAAATTCTGAGATGTCGGTAATCACTGGGTCCTCATTCTCCCACAAAGGATTTATTCAGGTCAATGCTTCACCTTCCAGGTGGGACATCACAAAAGCCACCTTTGCTCGGTCAGAGGCAAAGAGGTGTGGAAGCAATTCAAAATGCAGGGAGCATTGATTCAGGAAACCTCTACAGGTCTTGGGGTCCCCAGCATATCGAGGCGGAGCAGCTAGTTTTGACACCAAGGAGGAAACGGATGCGGATGCAGTCGCTGTTTGCGTCGAAGAGGATGCAGCTGCGGTCTGTAACATATACAAACGGCTGTCCACAGACATCAGGAAATTCAGAATGCAGGTGAGGGTCTTGCACTGTCGCACAAGTTCCTGGCACAGATCAGCCAGTTCAGACGTTTGTGCTCCGGCGGAATCCATGGCCTGTTCAATCTGTTAGGTCCTGGTGGTGGATCCTCTGGGCCGTGTACCGGACTCCTCCAGTGAAGCAACCTGGAGCTAACCCCTGTACAGGGACTGTCCGGTCACCCCCACCAGAGGGCCTAGATGCACGGTTGCCAGAGCACTAGTGGTGCAAGGTCAGCATCCTTCAGGGGACTGGTAGCAAGATGTCTCTAAAGTCACAGAGTTCCTGGAGGCAATGCAGATGACGGAGACCAGGTTCAGGTACAGGATAGGAACATCAAGCAAGATCTGGATCCTGCTGGACGTAAGGGCCGAGATCACAAGGTGAAGTCGGGGATCGGAGACAGGTACAGGATGAAGGCAGATGATGGGAGTCACAGCCGACTGTCACCGGAGGACTTCCTGGGCAATCCGCAGTCAGGACCAGGTTAAGGTTGCAGGGCTGGCTCTGTGGAAGACACAGGATTAGAGAGAGGCAAGGCACTAGGATACCTGAACACCTAGCTTACAGAACACGTTGAACAGGCGCCGTCCACATGGAAAGGGGAGTCTTATATACTCTGCACCTGTCTCAGCCTTATCCTGTTTCAGGAGTGCTGGGCCTATAAGACAAGGTGAGTGGACGTGGCCCCGCCCTATACACATGCATGTGCGTAAGAATCAGAATCAGACTCAAGAGACCAGGAACAGGACGCAGGAGAGCACGAGCGGGAGCTGCAGCCATGACCAGTGGGCACGTGGACCGGATCAGTGGGTAAGGATTGATGCCGTGATGGTGAGACTGGATCAGTGGGTAAGGGGCGGTGCCGGGACACCGGGAGCCTGACAGTAGTGGAATCCCTATTCCTTGAAAGGTAAGTATTTCAATGCAAAAAGTAGTAACCTTAGTAAAACTCCTCTATCGTCATATTCAGTACTCAACTCATATATATATAAAATACATTTTTCAGCCGCAGAAAATTATTTAATTAATCTTCTACGGCCTTCCCATACCCTTAGAGAGATGGGCTGCACTTAGCTTGAGATCACATTGGTGACTAACTGCCTGAGGCCAAATCCTCACCAACCCACAGTGCCAATAGTAACTCAATTTTGAAGCAAAATTATGTTGTGGTTGGAGTTTTTCCCCCCTGTCAACTAAGCTCCCTGTTCAGTGTCAGCTTTACAGTTTTGCTAATTATTATTATTCATTATTATAGCGCCATTTATTCCATGGCGCTTTACAAGTGAAAAGGGTATACATAAAATCAAGTACATGAACAATACAAGGCAAAGACTGGTACAGTAGGAGAGAGGACCCTGCCCGTGAGGCCTCACAGTCTACAGGGGATGGGTGAGGATACAGTAGGTGACCTTAGAGCTGGTTGCACAATGGTGTACTGGTCTGAGGGTTATTGTAGGTTGTAGGCTTGTCGGAAGAGGTGGGTCTTCAGGTTCCTTTTGAAGCTTTCCATGGTAGCTGAGAGTATCATATGCTGGGATAGAGAGTTCCAGAGTATGTGGAAGGCATGGGAGAAATCTTGTATGCAATTGTGGGAAGATGAGATAAGAGAGGAGTGGAGAAGGAGATCTTGTGAGGATCTGAGATTGTGTGCAGGTAGGGACCGAAAGACTAGGTCACAGATGTATGGAGAAGACAGGTTGCAGATGGCTTTGTATGTCATGGTTAGCGTTTTGAACTGGAGTCTTTCTACAATGGGAAGCCAGTGAAGGGATTGACAGACTGGGAAGGTTGGGGAATAGCGAGGGGAGAGGTGGATTAGTCGGATCACAGAGTTTAGGATAGATTGGAGAGGTGCAAGAGTGTTAGAAGGGAGGCCAGAGAGCAGGAGGTTGCAGTAGTTGAGACGGGAGATTATGAGGGCATGCACTATTGTTTTGCTGATTCTTGGTTAAGGAAAGCTCGATTTGCTTTTAGAACCAGCTTAAATCCATTTTGGAATACTCACCTTTCACAGGTTAGCAGATGTCCTATAAATCAGAGAGTGGGTTATTTTACTGTACAGTGCTTTGCGCAAAGATTACAAAATATAAAAAATACCAGGCAAGCTGTTTCCACCCATGAGCTTGAATGGATGCTGGGAAAATTAAAGTCTGAAGTAGTAAAATTATAAGTACAATTTAATGCAGGCTGAAAATCAGGAGCAATGCAATACAACTAATGTACATCACTTTATTACAATAGAACTAATGGTTTTTAAGTGAAAAACTGCAAGCATTGTTTACAGCTATTTGAATCAAACAGTGTTTAATATTAATCTTTTTTTAAAAATTCCATACCCAAAATTGATTTTATAGACCCACATGTTGTCATTACAGGGAAAATATGTGACAAATCCAGGGCTTCCTTGACCATTTATGCATGTTTAAATTTAAAATGTAATTATGTCTATAAAAAGCTCAGAGTTCACTTATGATAGAGGGGGTTTGGAAGTTTTTTCACATGTGCATATCTCAGTCCAACTAAAATGGACAATATAGTGGTTAATACATTGAAATTCAGCAATTCACTCTGTAATGATTCCTAAAAGTATGGGAAAATATGCAAGGAACTGCTAAATTGCATTCTGGCGGAAGACCAATTAAATTGCAAAATTACTTTTTTTTACTTCAGTGCTTTTTTAAAGACTTTAACTTTCTAAATTAATGAACAAATGATGACTGTGTTTTTAGAATTATTATAGTTAGAAATTTAGTGCAAAATAAAAAACTCATTTGATTGATATTGCAAAACTGAAACCACTAACAGTGAATAACATTGATTACCTTGTTACAATACCACCTGTCAAGTGTACGGAAATATAAGGCAGTGGATGAAGTCAGTTATTGAAGCTAATGTGTTAAAAGAAGGAAAAATGGACAAGCATAAGGATCTAAGTGTTTTTAACAATGGCCATATTGTAATGGCTAGATAACTGGGTTAGCGCTTCATTGCAGGTCTCTTGGCGGTATTGTTGATATGCATTGGATAGTACTATGAATGAGCAACTCTTTAAAAGTTTGAATATGCAGACTCACTTGATTTCAATGTTCATTGAATTTATTCAGCCAAAAACTCAGATTTGCTGGAAATTAATTTGCCTTGAATTGATTCACTCACCTTTAGTTATTACCTGTTGAAAGTGGCCCAATGAAAAACAAATCAAAGTGGTTACAACATCTGAGAGTTCAAGGTTTTTGATACATGTGGGGAGCAAAGGCTAGCCCTTAAATCTTAATATTACGTAGGTTCCCCTTATTCTGCTAAATCAGCTCTGACCCCTCAAAGCATTCACTCAAGAACAACTATAAAAATGTCCTATAGTATCTGGCTCTAAAATATTCACAGATGATCCTTTAAGTTTTATGTGTTGTGAAATGAGACACCTTGGATTGGGCTTGCTTTTCCTTCCAATGCTCATTTGATACAGAATAAGAGAATCTGGAGGCCATATCAACATGTTAAACTGTTTGTTATATTTCTCAAATTGTCTCTCCAGGAAAGGAGACAAACTCTAGCGCCACCTATTGGAAGCAGCAATCCTAAAAGTCAAAATTGGCCTTTTAACAAGCCTTTTCATATGACCTAGGATATATGCCAGATCAGAATCCCAATTTGCAGACACAGTGTTTTGGGGTGATTGCCCCTCGTCAGTGCAAAGTGTGGGTATCTGATCTGGCTGTATGAGAAGCTATGTGGGGACCACGGGGGAAGACTATTCTCCTTATGGAGACCTGACAAACCAGTCTGGCTGTCAGTGGTTAGGGGACTTATAGTTGCAATGCCCCTCTGGGAATTATTCAAATTGTCTCTCCAAGAAAGGAGACAAACTCTAGCGCCACCTATTGGAAGCAGCAATCCTAAAAGTCAAAATTGGCCTTTTAACAAGCCTTTTCATATGACCTAGGATATATGCCAGATCAGAATCCCAATTTGCAGACCCGGTGTTTCGAGGTGATTGCCCCTCGTCAGTGCAAAGTGTTGGTATCTGATCTGGCTGTATGAGAAGCTATGTGGGGACCACAGGGGAAGACTATTCTCCTTATGTTATATTTCTAAAAGCTTTCTTGAACATTTTTTACAGTGTAGCCAGATAATACAAGAGTTCACTGACATTATGAAATGGATATTTTTGATCTGCCACAATGAGTACATAGGAGGAACGTATACAATTAGGACATCCACATATTAAAAATGCCAGGAACTCAAGTTTCATCAAACTGTCTCTGCTGTTTTGCTTTTATGCTATAGTTCATCCTGTTGCCGTTTCTTCCCCAAGGAAGTGATCTAAAGGGCATAAAAGAAAACATGGGCACCTTAGTGAAGACTAGCTGAAAGACATTGGTACAGCGGAAGCAGCTCTAAGAGCGGCCCCTGATAAGGTAGCAATGTAGTACCAGAGGTATAGAGCCATAGTGACACAATTGGGCCAATGTGGTTATATAACGGTAGGATGAAGACCAAACAGCCTTGCTCCACTTCCATATAGCCTCTAATGAAGAGAATAAGATTCCATCTTTAGCTCTCACTAAAGAGAGGGTCTCACTAAAGAGAGAGTTGATTGTTAAGCGAAAAATGGAGAATACAAAGATTGTTACTCCTTGTATAAAAGACAAGTACTTAAGTCATGGACTGATTTAGTTATTATGGGTATAAGGAAAAATGGTACCACACAATGTGAAAACTGGAGAAGATGAAGGTCCTGGATTTAGCGGTACCACCGCACCACACATCCAACACACTCTTCTGCAGCATGCGAAGGCAAGAAAGGTGAGGCCATCAACCACGACTACCATTCCTGACACCTGTCTGACCCCTGGCAACTTTAAACTATGTTTTTTTCTGAAATACCAAAGCATTTTAGACTTAAATATATGTGGCTAAAATCATGCAGTTACAGTCTGATGCATACTAACCATGGATTAGTTTGAGTTGATGTATTAGCTGTCAGGTTCCCTTTAAATGATTGATCTTAATTATCTTGAAGTTTACAACTACTGTACATTTATTTTTGAAGTTAAAATAGGTGGAATATTAATCTATTTGAGAATAGGGATGAGCAAACCTATTCGGGTTGCATTTGCTAATTTCAGATTTGGTACGACCCTTGGCCGGTTCGTTTGGGCTCGGCTTACCAAACACTTTGCTCACAAATCAGCAATGTTCGATAAGTGTTTGTTTGCAGAAACCATCCTCTCCCAGCCCCATCACAGTCATGTTAACTATTGGCATGGCTGTGATTGGCCAGGGGAATCACTGTAAAAAAAAAGGAAGCAAAAGGGTTAAAGCACAACATACTTACCAAGTATCCCAGCTTTCTTCCAGGACGTGTAAATTTGGTGTGAAATGTCTGCACCAGATTTCAGGACCAAATTTCCACCTCCTGGAAGAAAACTGCACTGAAACGGAATCAAAAACATTTTTGTGCATTTTTTGCCAAGAGATGCAGATTTGGTGCTGTAATTTTTACACCATATACCTGTAATAATAATAATAATAATAAGTTTTATTTCTATAGCGCCAACATATTCCTCAGCGCTTTACAATTAAGAGGGGACAGGTACAGACAATATGAGACAATACAAAATAACAAAATTAAGATACCAGGAGGAGTGAGGACCCTGCTCGTAAGCTTACAGTCTATGAGGAAATAGGGGAGACACAAAAGGTGAATGGGGGGAGAAAAGCCTGTAACCTTATCTACAATTCCTGGCAAAAAATTGCATCACTACCACATCATACCACATGCTGTAGTGATGCATTTTTACAAGAAGGTATAGACTGGGTTCAGGAATATGATGTAGACATTTCAGCATTAAATCTGCATCTATTGGCAAAAAAACACAGTTTTCTGCCAGGAGATGCAGGTCTGTGAACTCAGTGAGAGTTCATTGAGGTTCCCTGAGGTCAGGGTACCTGCAGTCACAGAAGGAGGGCCATGGAAACCTCCATTTGTGGCCGCAATTAACCTGAGTGATGTCAACACTGATCGCTGCAGCTCAGTCTCTGCCTGAAGTTACAGTGTGCAGACAACTTCTATGTCTGCTCGTTGTTAGTGCAGATGTAGTAGAGCTGGAATCGTGGGACCTAGTGTGGATTACGTCCCTCTAATTTTGATACGAGGGCTGGTTCACTGCATCACTTAAACTTTGGTTTTAAAAAATAATAATTCCATGTATTTATATTAAAATAAGACTTTATATGCTTATGTGATTGCAGTAAATAACTTAGGTTTCAGTCATAGGGGTGGAGCGTTTGCTGGGATCAATCACTGTCAGTCAAGTTCAGGCATGATTCTTTATTGAACTTCGTCATGCCCCCAACATTGTAATTGATTAAACCACAGGTCCTTTAACATCAGTTCTCTGTTGAGATCTGCCCATAATGGTAACATGAGCATGAAATCAGCACAGGTCCTTCACCACCATTTCTCCAATGCTGAGCTCCAGAGATCAACATAGGAGAAATGGTGGTGAAGGACCTGTGCTGATGTCACAATCATGAAACTGTAATGGGCAGAGCTCAGCAGAGAAGTGATATTGAAGGACCTGTGCTAATCAGCAGAAGATAAGTGGTTCTGCAGGACCTGTGTTGGTGTCACGATTATGTGGCTGTAATAGGCGGAGCTCAGCAGAGAAGTGATGTTGAAGGACCTGTGGTGTAATCAATTACAATGCTGGGGGAGTGACTAAGTTCAAAAAAGATCATGCCTGAATTTGAGTGACAGTGACTGATCCCTGCAAAAGATCTATTATATTACTGAAACCTAAGGTATATACTGCATTTATCTAAGCATAAAACGTCATTGTTTAAGATAAATACATGGAATTTTTTTTAAAACCATGTTAGTAATGAACATTACACCATTTAAAACACATTGGAGGTGGTTTAATTTAAAGAAAATTACATGACTGATTCCCTTTAATATAGCCAAGGGGAGTGGATAAGTGATCAAAGAAAATGAAGGCCACTTTTGTCTCTGTGCTTCCAAGCAAAAATATAAAAATGGGTGATTACACAAGGGTGTCAGTCTCAAACTGGCAACTGAAGTGGATGCTACTTTCCTTAAAAGCTGGGAGAACAGCCTTGGAAGTAGTCGTGCTGCTGGTAATGTATATACAATAAATCAGTTGTATTAGTATGGGATTCTGTAATTAGGAAAATGAAAAGACTTTTGTAGTGAAGACCACCTTAACAAATAGATGCCTGTCTCCCTGTAGCCAGGGTTTGGCATCTGATGGAAGAGGATGATAAATTACTGTAGGCAGCTGGTCATGATTCAGCTGTCATGCTCCATTTGGAAACCAATGACACAATAAGTGGAATGTAGAGGATTCTTTGGAGTAATTTGAATGATTTAGGCTTCGAGCCACCTGAGGGAAGGACCTCAAAGGTAACATTCTTTGGAATACAACCTGTGCCATGCATAGCACATGAAATATAGCAGAAACTTAGTGACATATTCATAGCTTAATTCTTGAGGCAGTGAAAAAGGATTTGGGTTCCTACAAAACTGTGCTGATTTTTTATAGGGTACATTGTTTATTCTGCAGGTACACTGAACATGATTGAAAGTGGGTCTGCTGTGTCTGGTGAATAAATTCTAGCAGTGAAAAGGGAGAAAACAAGGCAGAACATAAAAAGATGGATAGATTGAAGAGGGGTTAGACTTTATTGGAGAGTAAAAAATGGACTTTAAATCGAGGACATGGGACGTGCATACTATTACTAATAGAGATGAGCAGACCCATGGAAGTTTGAGTTCACTGGGTTTGCCCAGACTCTAGTTAAACGTTTAGTCCAGGACCCGGACTTCACTTGAACTTGACATTGGACCCCGAACCCCATGTAAGTCAATGGAAACTCAAACGTTTGTGCTATAAAAAGACTATACAATGGTCGTAGTAAGGGCTTGGTGGCTGCAAAAGGAAGCAAAATGGGGGAAATTGCACTGCAAATAAGTCTGAATAGGGAATATATTAAAAAAATGATGTAGGGGTCCTATTGTTTTTGATTACTAGCACAGGTAAAGCAGATAACTGTGGGCTGCAACTCTCTGCTGTCAGTTTTACCTTGGCTGGTTATTAAAAACTAGAAGGTGGCCCAATTCTAATGCATCGGGTATTCTAGAATTTATTGTGTAGTTAATGTATGATTTCTGTTATATATATAGATGTTGTTGTGTGTAGTTGCCAGTGTTTGTGTAGGGCGCTGTAAATGTTCTGGGTGTTGTCTGGGTGTGGGGGGGTGTGATAGCGGTGTTGTTTGTGTGTTGCGTTGTGTGTGTTGCGTTGTTTGTGGAGCGCTGTGTGTCTGCAGTGTTGTCTGTGTGTTGTGCTGTGTGTTGCGTAGTTTATGTGCGTGTGAGTGTGGGGTGCGTGTGTGTGTTTTGGGGGGAGGTATGTTTTGTGCAATGTGTGTGTGTTGCGCGGTATGTGTGTATATTTGTGTGGGCTACAGTGTTTGTGTGTTGTGTGTGCGGCGTTGTCTGTGTGTGTGGGTGTCTGTGTAGGGGGGTGTTTGTAGTTACCAGTGTGTGTGTGGTGTGTTGTGTGGTGCGTGTGTGGCGGTGTGTGTGTGTGTTTTGGGGGGAGGTGTGCACCCCCCATCGTGCTCCATCCCCCATGCTGCACACCCCCATCGTGCTACATCCCCCATGCTGTGCACCCCCCATTGTGTTTTATCCCCTCATTCTGGGCACCCCCCATCGTGCTCCATCCCCCATGCTGCACCCCCCATCGTGCTCCATCCCCCATGCTGCGAACCCCCATCGTGCTCCATCCCCCATGCAGCACATCCCACATTGTTAATGAATAGTTAAAAGGGGTACCAGATGGAATTCCAATCAGATATAAACGGCCACTCAATATAACAAGATGAATGAAGAAAAGGAAAAAAATGAGTTTTATAAGGCCTGGCATACTCAAAGACAGACACGCACCCAATATTTTATATAAATATTTATTAGAAAAATTAAATAAATAGGGGCACTGTCATGTAGATAAAGGCATAGAATACTGACAATGGTTTGGAAAACAGAGGAGTCAGAGAAGTCCCATACTAGGACCTCAACAGCATCATATTGTATAAAAGAGTATTAGTTCCAACTTTAGGTATATAATAAATGGCCCAAACAGTCAATAAGGAAAAGGGGGCCCGATGGGGCACATACAATAAAAGGGACATGTATCGTTATTCAAGGCTGGAACAGTGCTTACCCATATATGGTGCCAATATGAACGCCGTGTCAGTAGTCCAGGTAGTGGAGGGGGAAGCCCCAACGCGTTTCGCAAAAAAAGCTTCCTCGGGGGGCAGTGTGACCCTGTATGATGAGCCCCATGTATATATAGCAGTAGAAATATTGCATAATTGCTGCCGCGCGTCACTTCCGGGTCTCCCAACGGAAGTGACGCTCACAAGGGGAACGTCACCACACACTGAACGGAGCTTCCTCAGTGCGCGCGAGACTTCGGGCGGCACAGGGCATGCGAATCACGCGCGGCCATCTTGGATGTTGGCGATACCATAGAAAGGTAAGGAACACTGCCCAAAATACATAGAACAGTGCATTTATAGAGGTAAACATTCTCCCCAGTATACAATGAAACAAATGAAGCATAAATCGGGACACAGATCTAGAGAATGCCCCAACCTGGTGTGCCTCCGCATGATCCAGAAGGGTATACATCACAGTACATATATATCTGGGTTAAATCACCCAGCGGGGCATAGTGTGTAAATACCCCACAAATATTGTGTGCCACAAGAAAAAGTTTATTAAAAAAAAAAGGAAGAAAAAGAACTGGCACATATCAATCACCTGCTGAATCAAAGCGGAAGCAAACCAAAAGGGAGGGGCATAACCATCTCCCACAAACAATGAATAATGTTTATACATTTTGCGGGAATAGTTCCATACATCCACAAGAAAAATTCCCGTGGGTGTGCTAGTATATAATACAAGTGCTCCCGGAGGAGAGAGCACACGTATCACATATCAACTGATTCAAACTTGCAAAAGTTGTTACAACTAAAGTGTATATATATATATATATATATGATATTATAATAATACAACAATGCATAGGATTATGTATGACTGAGTACTCCAACCTGATACAAACACAAGACCAGGAAAAATACATCATCATAAGTAAAGGGGGCCACCAAGAGTTACCCCAAAATTATCATTTAATACCTATGGTATCTCATAAAATAAATAATACATAGTCATGGTCCTGTATTGGATCAGGGTGGAAGTACAGGGAGGAAAAGAGGAGAAACAAAAGTAATAATGGCAAAGGGGACATATAAATATGTGTTTGCATCTGCGTATCCCTCCCATCCATTATATATTCAAGATACTGACTCATAACAAGTGTAAGTCTATACTCTTCATGGGGAAGGAGATGCAAGTACAAACTCATAGTCACAAAAACCACCCCCACATATAAGGTCAAGTTAAATACATCATATCATACATTGATGAGTCTATAGAACAAGGGAAGGTACATATTCACAGAAAAAATTCCGAATTTAGTCATTGTTGCCACTCAATGCATAATGCAGAAGAGGGAAAGTCCAGGCAAAGGGATTCGCCAATTGATATGAAGACATCCAGAGATATTCACTCACAGGGGTCCAAGATACAGGTCACATCTCGTAAAAAACACAGAAAAAGGGGAAAGAATTAAAAACACATAAAAATAAAAGAGCGGGACACACACGGTGAACCGCTCCCAGAGAGACAGATGGCAGATTACAAAAATGAGGAGAAACTCATCTTCTCATTCAAACCAATAGGTGTCATGGTCCCAAGTTTGACAATCCAATTACATTCACACTGAGAGAGCATTCTGGTATAGTCGCCACCTCTTGTCCCCAGATGAACCACATCAATACCTCTCACTCTAAATTTTTTGGGGTCACAACCATGTTCTAACTTATGGTGTCGAGGTAGGGTTTTCAGCTGGGGATCATCGAGGTCAAGGTCAACAGCCGCCAGAATGCCTCTCACATGTTCTCGCGTACGGAATCTTAATTCGCGAGTAGTGAGTCCTATATATATTTTGCCACACCCACATGTGGCATAATATATGGCATTGGCTGTGCGGCAGGTAATATGGTGCTGGATCAAAAATTCGTTTTTGCCGTCCGCTGATGTAAAAGATGTTGCCCTCACCATATTGCGACATGCAGCACATGATCCACATGGAAAAAACCCTTTTAAGGGTTCCCCCCCACCAAAAATACGGGGCACTTGGGCCACATAGTGGCTCCGAACCAATTTATCCCGCAAGTTGGGAGCACGCCAGGATGTCATTAAAGGACCAGAGGGTAACAGAGCCCCAATGGATGGATCCATTTTCAAGACACCCCAATGACGTCTTAATATTGTGCACATCTCCCGCCACCGATCATTAAAAGTGGAGATGAAACGAACAGGCGGGCGAGATTCTTCCTTCCGTTTTAATTTAGGAATCAACAAATCAGTTCGTACAGTATTCTGAGCACGCCCAAATCCGCGGCGCACACTCCTCCCACTATATCCTCTTGATATAAATCTTTCCCGAAGGTCTTGGGCTTGTTCTTTGAAGAGAGTATCGGTGGAACACACTCTCCTAGCCCTCAGGTATTGTCCTATCGGGATTGCAGAGATCGTGGAGGGAGTGTGCGCCGAAGAGGCGTGCAACAGACTGTTTACTGATGTTTCCTTACGACATATGGTCGTTTGGATAGAGCAGTCAGGATGGATCATGATACGAATATCTAAAAAATCAATGCATTTTTCATCACATTTAGAAGTAAGTTTTATATTCAAATCATTACAATTCAAATCATAAATAAATGAAGAAAAATCTGAAAAAGTACCCTTCCTAAAAATCAAAATATCGTCAATAAAACGGAGCCTCTTTTTTCCAAACCATTGTCAGTATTCTATGCCTTTATCTACATGACAGTGCCCCTATTTATTTAATTTTTCTAATAAATATTTATATAAAATATTGGGTGCGTGTCTGTCTTTGACTATGCCAGGCCTTATAAAACTCAGTTTTTTCCTTTCTTCATTCATCTTGTTATATTGAGTGGCCGTTTATATCTGATTGGAATTCCATCTGGTACCCCTTTTAACTATTCATTAACTTTTATACTGTGTGTACCCACAGCTTTTTCAAAGGGACAGATGGATACTGCACGTGAAAGCACATGGCAAAATAAATTGGAACAAGTGTTTGGTGAAGAATCAGAGATTTTTGATGTGCAGAATTCCAGAGAGATGGATGGTTCCATTGAGAGACTCAAATTCTCATTAAATCAAAAAACCAGGATATGGTGGAATAAAGCATTTAGGGAGCTCTATCTCACCAAGGGGTTAATACCCCGTGGACTGAGAGTCCAGGTGTTCCCCTCCTTTAATGTAGACAATGAGGAGATTAAGGGGGAGTGGGAAGATCCCTCTTGATTTTTTAGATATTCGTATCATGATCCATCCTGACTGCTCTATCCAAACGACCATATGTCGTAAGGAAACATCAGTAAACAGTCTGTTGCACGCCTCTTCGGCGCACACTCCCTCCACGATCTCTGCAATCCTGATAGGACAATACCTGAGGGCTAGGAGAGTCTGTTCCACCAATACTCTCTTCAAAGAACAAGCGCAAGACCTTCGGGAAAGATTTATATCAAGAGGATATAGTGGGAGGAGTGTGCGCTGCGGATTTGGGCGTTCTCAGAATACTGTACGAACTGATTTGTTGATTCCTAAATTAAAAAGGAAGGAAGAATCTCGCCCGCCTGTTTGTTTCATCTCCACTTTTAATGATCGGTGGCGGGAGATGTGCACAATATTAAGACGTTATTGGGGTGTCTTGAAAATGGATCCATCCATTGGGGCTCTGTTACCCTCTGGTTCTTTAATGACATCCCGGCGTGCACCCAACTTGCGGGATAAATTGGTTCGGAGCCACTATGTGGCCCAAGTGCCCCGTATTTTTGGTGGGGGGAACCCTTAAAAGGGTTTTTTCCATGTGGATCATGTGCTGCATGTCGCAATATGGTGAGGGCAACATCTTTTACATCAGCGGATGGCAAAAACAAATTTTTGATCAAGCACCATATTACCTGCCGCACAGCCAATGCCATATATTATGCCACATGTGGGTGTGGCAAAATATATATAGGACTCACTACTCGCGAATTAAGATTCCGTACGCGAGAACATGTGAGAGGCATTCTGGCAGCTGTTGACCTTGACCTCGATGATCCCCAGCTGAAATGAAATGTATGATATGATGTATTTAACTTGACCTTATATGTGGGGGTGGTTTTTGTGACTATGAGTTTGTACTTGCGTCTCCTTCCCCATGAAGAGTATAGACTTACACTTGTTATGAGTCAGTATCTTGAATATATAATGGATGGGAGGGATACGCAGATGCAAACACATATTTATATGTCCCCTTTGCCATTATTACTTTTGTTTCTCCTCTTTTCCTCCCTGTACTTCCACCCTGATCCAATACAGGACCATGACTATGTATTATTTATTTTATGAGATAACATAGGTATTAAATGATAATTTTGGGGTAACTCTTGGTGGCCCCCTTTACTTATGATGATGTATTTTTCCTGGTCTTGTGTTTGAATCGGGTTGGAGTACTCAGTCATACATAATCCTATGCATTGTTGTATTATTATAATATTATATATATATATATATATATATATATATATATATACACTTTTGTTGTAACAACTTTTGCAAGTTTGAATCAGTTGATATGTGATACGTGTGCTCTCTCCTCCGGGAGCACTTGTATCATATACTAGTACACCCCACGGGAATTTTTCTTGTGGATGTATGGAACTATTCCCGCAAAATGTATAAACATTATTCATTGTTTGTGGGAGATGGTTATGCCCCTCCCTTTTGGTTTGCTTCGCTTTGATTCAGCAGGTGATTGATATGTACCAGTTCTTTTTCTTCCTTTTTTTTAATAAACTATTTCTCGTGGCACACAATATTTGTGGGGTATTTACACACTATGCCCCGCTGGGTGCTTTAACCCAGATATATATGTACTGTGATGGATACCCTTCTGGATCATGCAGAGGCACACCAGGTTGGGCATTCTCTAGATCTATGTCCTGATTATGCTTCATTTGTTTCATTGTAAACTGGGGAGAATGTTTACCCTCTATAAATGCACTGTTATATGTATTTTGGGCAGTGTTCCTTACCTTTCTATGATAACGCCAACATCCAAGATGGCCGCGCGTGATTCGCATGCCCTGTGCCGCCCGAAGTCTCGCGCGCACTGAGGAAGCTCCGTTCAGCGTGTGGTGATGTTTTCCTTGTGAGCGTCACTTCTGTTGGGAGACCCGGAAGTGACGCGCGGGACTCGGGCGCTGTCACAGCGCATGCGGCGCTTTAAAACAGTGACAATTATGCAATATTTCTACTGCTATATATACATGGGGCTCATCATACAGGGTCACACTGCCCCCCGAGGAAGTTTTTTTTGCGAAACGCGTCGGGGATTCCCCCTTTACTACCTGGACCACTGACACGGCGTTCATATTGGCACCATATATGGGTAAGCACTGTTCCAGCCTTGAATAATGATACATGTCCCTTTTATTGTATGTGCCCCGTCGGGGCCCCCTTTTACTTATTGACTGTTTGGGCCATTTATTATATACCTAAAGTTGAAACTAATACTCTTTTATACAATATGATGCTGTTGAGGTCCTAGTATGGGACTTCTCTGACTCCTCTGTTTTCCAAACCATTGTCAGTATTCTATGCCTTTATCTACATGATAGTGCCCCTATTTATTTAATTTTTCTAATAAATATTTATATAAAATATTGGGTGCGTGTCTTTCTTTGACTATGCCAGGCTTATAAAACTCAGTTTTTTCCTTTTCTTCATACATCCCACATTGTGTTTCATCCCCCCATTCTGGGCACCCCCATTGTGCTCCATCCCCCATGCTGCACCCCCCATCGTGCTCCATCCCCCATGCTGCGAACCCCCATCGTGCTCCATCCCCCATGCTACGCACCCCCCATCGTGTTTCATCCCCCCATTCTGGGCACCCCCCATCGTGGTCCACCCCCATACTGCAACCCCCATCGTGCTCCATCCCCCATGCTGCACCCCCCATTGTGCTCCATCCCCCATGCTGCACCCCCCATCGTGCTCCATCCCCCATGCTGCACCCCCCCGTCGTGCTCCATCCCCCATGCTGCGAATCCCCCCATCGTGTTTCATCCCCCCTATTCTGGGCACCCCTCATCGTGGTCCACCCCCCATGCTGCACCCCCCATCGTTCTCCATCCCCCATGCTGCACCCCCCATCGTGCTCCATCTTCCATGCTGCGAACCCCTCAGAGAGGATTATAATAGGAGGAGTATATTAGGAGGAGTATAATGGGAGGAGTAGTCCTGGGGAAAGAGGAATATAATGGGAGGAGTTGTCATGGGGGGGAGGTGTACAGGTGCTCAACATGTGCAGGGGGGCGTGGCCAGTGGGCATAGTGTGAGGGGCGGGGCCTAGCAGGCATAGTGTGCGGGGGGTGTGGCCAAGCGGGCATAGTGTGAGGGGGCGTGGCCTAGTGGGCATAGTGTGAGGGGGTGTGGCCTAGTGGGCATAGTCGTGAGGGGACGTGGCCTAACCGGGCATAGTGTGATTGGGCGTGGCCTAGCGGGCATAGTGTGAGGGGGCGGGGGCTAGCAGGCATCACGTGTGGGGGCGTGGCCTAGCGGGCATCGCGTGCGGGGCGTGGCCTAGTGGGCATCGCGTGCGGGGGTGTGGCCTAGCGGGCATCACGTGTGGGGGTGTGGCCTAGCGGGCATAGTGTGCGGGGGGAAGGGCCTGGCCAAACAGCCAATCCATGCGGGGGGCGGGGCCAGGCCGAGCCGAGCAGCCAATCCGTGTGGGGGGTGGGGCCAGGCCGAGCCCAGCGGCCAATCCGACAGTTGTCACTGTAAGGACACAATGTCACTGTAATGACACAATTTTGGAGCAAGACAGACAGACAGACAGACAGAATAAGGCAATTATTTATATAGATAGAGGGTATCCCATACCATTTTTTTAAAATTTTTTAAATAATTAATTTAAAAAAATGATGTGGGCTTTTCCCTATTTTTAATATCCAACCAAGGTAAACCTGACTGCTGCGGGCTGGGTATTATCAGGCTGGAGGTACCATAGTTATTTGACCTTTCCCAGCCTAAAAATAGTAGCCTGCAGCCACCCCTAAAGTGGCACATCTGTTAGATGCGAAAATTAAATGGGGGTAATACTTTTGGGTTGATGTCAACTGCCGGTTGATTTCTACGGAGCCACATTCTGAGAACGTTCTCAGAACAAGGCTCATAGGTCATTGTCCATCACTAGAAGCCCAAAATTTCTCATGCTCGTGAGAAATTGTGGACTGCCGCTGTCCAGCAGTATTTAAAGACCTGCATTTTGAGAACATTCTCATAATGAGTCTGAACAGGTCACTACCAGTCAACAGTAGGTACGGATTTGTCATGAGCATTAAAAATTCCGGACTGCCGCTGACTGGCAGTGACCTATGGAGCTGCGTTATGAGAACAGTCTTAAAACGGAATTGATTGGCATCAAGGGACATTACTTCATTGGATTAGATTGGAAAATTCCAGGATTTCTTTTTAATTTATAAACAGGTGGGCATGTGGGGGAATGTTTATTCAAAGAAACTCTTTTTCCCTGTGTGTGTGTTTTTAACTCTATACTTGACAGGTTAGTAATGGGGGTGTCTGATAGATACCTATCAATTATTAACCACTGAAGTTGAGCTCAGCTGTGAATTCACAGCTCACATCAACCTAAAAAATATTACCCAATTGCCACAGCAATAGGGCAATCGGAAAGAACTGGACAAAGCACCAGAATTGGCAAATCCAGCGGATGCTGTTTTTAGGCTGGAATGGGCCAATAACCATGGTTGCAGCCCCCAGTGTCAGCTTTACCTGCACTGGTTATCAAAAATAAGAGCGAGCCCACAAATTTTTTTTTCTTTATTGTTCACAGCAGTGTAAAGGCAACTTACACATGCAATAAAGCTTGTTGTTTATTTGTGCTGTAGTCTTTGAATTACCTGTATTAACATACTAACAGTACCCAAACTCTAAACTCACACACAGACTGTTTTTTAAAAGTCTCTGTTCAAGCCCGAGACCTGGACACCCGATGTTTGATATGAACCCTGAACTTTACAGTTCGGATTCGCTCATCCCTCGTTACAAACAAAGTCAAGACAAATATGCTCAAACTTGCCACAGAAATTAAGGAAATAGCATCTCTGAATGTGGTACACTGGACATAAACATATGTAGGTGTAGTTTAATCCCAGTTGTTTTGTGGATGTCCTGTATGTCAAAAGAAAAATGGCAATTCTGGCATTTCAGGTTTTGTTGGGGTTTTTTTTTACTTCACAGTGTTTACTGTACAGGAAATATATTTATTTTTAATAAGGGGAAGAATAGAGGCTGAATTAAAAGTTTAAGCATTTTAGTTTTTTAATATTTTTTTAGACTTTTGTTTTCTTTTACTGCTCCTACTGAACTTGAATCTGCAATCTTTTGATTGCTTGTTCTATATAATGCAATCAACAGTATTGCAGTATATAGTATACAGATAAAATTGCAGTTTGTTACTAAGCACATCCTGTGACTTGTGCTTCACAGGATTAATGAAATGGCAAATACGGCTTTGGCTGCCCTAGCAACCCATTGGCATCCTACCGCTGCATCAAGAGGCCATTAATTACAAATAGAGTTTATAAATCTGAGAGGTCAGCTATAGCCTTTATAAAGAGCAAATAGCTAAATATACTCCGTAAAGATGGAATATAATCAACTTAAATACAAAATGACTGGCAGGTATAAAAGGAATTCTCGACAAATGCCAAGAGATTATTTAAATATATAAATGCAAAAAAAACAATGCCTGCATAGGTATGTCCCTTTAATAGGGATCATGTGAGTTGTTCTCAGAGTCAAGATATGGCAGAATTACTAAATGGGAACTTTAACTATGGATGTACTCAGGAAGACAGACTGGCAGATATAGCTAATCCCGTGTTCTTACCATATTTAACTAATACAGTTAAGCTGCGTGCACATCAGCGGTATTCTGCCGCAATGCCGGATCCTTCAGAAATGCGGTACAGTTCAATATAGTTAAATGTGGATCGTGGCAAGATAAGGTTACATGCGGCAGCATATGACCACATGTGACCGCATGTAACCTTATCTTGCTGCGATGCCATTTAACTGTATTGAACTGTACCGCATTTCTGAAGGATCCGGCTTTGCGGCAGAATACCGCTGATGTGAAGCTGGCCTAAGTTGGTTAAACAAGGTGCCCTTTTTCAAAAAGCTCTCCAGGTCTTTCCTGGAAAGTTACAGACCAGCTAGTTTAACATTCACTGTGGAAAAAAAATTTCAATGGGCATGCAGTCGTTTGGGCACCTTAGTCAAAACTACTGTTATTGTAAACAGTTAAGCAAGTTGAAGATTTAATGATCTCTAAAGCCTGCTTTACACACTTCAATAGATCTTTCAATCCGTCGTCGGGGTCAAGTTGTAAGTGACGCACATCCGGCATCGTTCGTGACGTATTTGCGTGTGAAACCTACGTGCGATCGATATTGAACGCAAATACGGTGATCGCATACACGTCGTTTATTCCTCATACATTGGACGTTTGGTAGTACGAAACTAGTCAATTGTAACGTGTGACATCCCTCATACGATTTTGGTGTCTGATGCTATGTGCGCAGGTGTGCGCTCTGCACCGCAGCTTAAAAAAGGTCTGCTTCAGAGTGCAGCTGAAAAGCTGCGTTCTGAAGCGCCTCACAATGTCTGTCATTAACTAATCTCTGTCAGTCGGTCACTATCTCTGTCCCTCTCTCTCTGTCCATGTCAGTCTATCCCTCTTACCCCCTCTCTCATATACTCACCGATCCCCGATCCCCGGCCCGGCTCTGCACGGCGTTCACACTGCTCCGGCGGCTTTTACTGTTTTGAAAAAGCCGGCCGCCCATTAAACAATCTCGTATTCCCTGCTTACCCCGCCCACCGGCGCCTATGATTGGTTACAGTGAGACACGCCCCCACGCTGAGTGACAGGTGTCACACTGCACCCAATCACAGCAGCCGGTGGCGTGTCTATACTGTGTAGTGAAATAAATAATTAAATAATTAAAAAAAACGGCGTGCGGTCCCCCAATTTAAAACCAGCCAGATAAAGCCATACGGCTGAAGGCTGCTATTCTCAGGATGGGGAGCCCCATGTTATGGGGAGCCCCTCAGCCTAACAATATCAGCCAACAGCCGCCCAGAATTGCCGCATACATTAGATGCGACAGTTCTGGGACTGTACCCGGCTCTTCCCGATTTGCCGTGGTGCGTTGGCAAATCGGGGTAATAAGGAGTTATTGGCAGCCCATAGCCGCCAATAAGTCCTAGATTAATCATGTCAGGCGTCTATGAGACACCTTCCATGATTAATCTGTAAATTACAGTAAATAAACACACACACACCCGAAAAAAATCATTTATTAGGAATAAAAAACACAAACATATACCCTGGTTCACCACTTTAATCAGCCCCAAAAAGCCCTCCATGTCCGGCGTAATCCAGGATGGTCCAGCGTCGCTTTCAGCGCTGCTGCATGGAGGTGACCGGAGCTGCAGCACACACCGCCGCTCCTGTCACCTCCACGCAGCTAATGAAGACAGCCGGCGATCAGCTGAGCTGTCACTGAGGTTACCCGCTGTCACTGGATCCAGCGGTGGCCGCAGGTAACCTCAGTGACAGCTCAGCTGATCGCGCTACTCACCTCAGTTGCTGACTGGAGCTGACCGGAGCGGCGGTGAGTAGCGCGATCAGCTGAGCTGTCACTGAGGTTACCCGCGGCCACCGCTGCATCCACCGCTGGATCCAGTGACAGCGGGTAACCTCAGTGACAGATCAGCTGATCGCGCGGCTGTCTTCAGTTGCTGTGTGGAGCTGACAGGAGCGGCTGTGTCTGCTGCAGCTCCGGTCACCTCCATGCAGCACAGCTGGAAGCGACGCTGGAGCATCCTGGCTTCCGCCGGACATGGAGGGCTTTTTGGGGCTGATTAAAGTGGTGAACCAGGGTATATGTTTGTGTTTTTTTTTCTAATAAAGGATTGTTCGGGTGTGTGTGTGTTTATTTACTGTAATTTACAGATTAATCATGGAAGGTGTCTCATAGACGCCTGACATGATTATTCTAGGATTTATTGGCAGATATGGGCTGCCAATAACTCCTTATTACCCCGATTTGCCAATGCACCAGGGCAAATCGGGATGAGCCGGGTACAGTGCCAGAACTGTCGCATCTAATGCATGCGGCAATTCTGGGCGGCTGTTGGCTGATATTGTTAGGCTGGGGGGCTCCCCATAACGTGGAGCTCCCCATCCTGAGAATACCAGCCTTCAGCCGTATGGCTTTATCTGGCTGGTTTTAAAATTGGGGGGGACCGCACGCCGTTTTTTTTTTAATTATTTAATTATTTATTTCACTACACAGTATAGACACGCCCACCGGCTGCTGTGATTGGGTGAAGTGTGACACCTGTCACTCAGCGTGGGGGGCGTGTCTCACTGTAACCAATCATAGGCGCCGGTGGGCGGGGAAAGCAGGGAATACGAGATTGTTTAATGGGCGGCCGGCTTTTTCAAAACAGTAAAAGCCGCCGGAGCAGTGTGAACGCCGTGCAGCGCCGGGGATCGGGGATCGGTGAGTATATGAGAGAGGGCTGCTCAATTCACTTACTCAGGGGATTAGCGGTCACCGGTGAGTACTTCACTGGTGACCGCTAATCAGGACGCGACACAGACAGAGCCGCAGCATGACAATTAAGTCGGGTTAAGTTCACCCGAGTTCATTCTGACAGTGCGGCTCTGTCTGTTTCTGCTGTCATCTGCCATTCAGCTCTGCTACATGGCTGTCTGTGGCTGCTGTTAGCGGCCATGTAGCAGAGCTGAACGGCAGATGACATAGTAAAAACGCATCCCTACACAGTACACACGCTTGGCAAGTCAATAAATAAAAAAAAAAAAAAAGGTGCCCAATGCATACGTCACAGAACACATGATCTAAACGGATCGCACACAAAATTGATCAATTTAACATAGACTACTAACGCACGTGTGACAGCAAATGAACGACCTACGTGCAATCTCATTCAATCGCATATGCGACCTGGACGTGTCACATCGCATACGAGATCGCATACCTAATTGTAAGGTGTAAAGCTGGCTTAAGAGGCATAAAGTTAAAGATGACACATATTCTTTGTATTTTAGGCTAAAAATAAATATCGTTTCATTTCTTACATTTTTAAATTAACAAAAAAGGAAAAATGGGTCAATGCAAAAGTTTGGGCATCCTGCATGGTTAGTACCTAGTAGCACCCCCTTTGGCAAGTGTCACAGCTTGTAAATGCTTTTTCTGGCCAGCCAAGAGTCTCAATTTTTGTTTGAGGGATTTTTATCCATTCTACCTTGGAAAGTCTTCCAGTTCTGGAGATTTCTGAGCCGTCTTGCATGCACTGTGCTTTTGAGGTCAAGCCACAAATTTTCAATGATATTCAGATCAGAGGACTGTAAGGGAAATTGTAAAAACTTCAACTTGTGCATTTTGAGATACTCTATTGCGGATTTTGACATGTGTTTAAGGTCATTATTCATTTGCAGAAGCCAACCTACAAAGTCACTTGTTGAAAAGGAGCTGGGTGTACATGTAGACCACAGACTAAATAACAACATGTAATATTAATCTGATTTATGTGTTAAAACCAGCAAGCTATTATCATGTAATAAAAAGAGACATGGATTTCTGGGACAGTGATATAACTCTATCATTTGACAAAGCATTAGTTTAACCTCATCTGGAATATGCAGTTCAATACTGAGCAGTGACGCAACTAGAGTTTGATGGGCCATGGTGCAAAGTTTGCACCTGGCTCCCTTACACCATACACCAACACTCGGGGTACAGGATAATGATGCTGACACTCGGGGTACAGGATAATGACTCTGACACTAGGGGTATGAGATAGTAATGCTGACACTTGGCTCTTTCCCTCAGCACCTAGGTTTCCTATGATCTGAAATCCCTCTTTCTATCAGCACCCAGCTTTCCTATATTCTGATATCCATCTTGTCCTCAGCACCCAGCTTCTCCATGCTCTGCTATACATCTTTCCCTCAGCACACAAACTTTCACACTGCATAATTGCTGGCATAAAGTATAATGGCCCTCCATAAAGTATAAAGGCTCCCTCATACCTCTCCAAATATTATAATGGCCCCCACATAGTTTTCCATATAGTATAATGGGTGCAACATAACCCTTCATATATTATTATGCACCCCATAGTCCTCCATGTATTATAATGCACTTCCCATAGTCCTCCATGTATAAGGTAGCCCTCATAGTCCTCCAATTATTATAATGCACCTCTCATAGTCCTCCATGTATTATAATTTACCCCATAGTCCTACATATATTATAGTGCACCTCATAGTTTTCCATATATTTTACTGCACCCCATAGTCCTCCATATATTATACTGCACCCCATAGTCCTCCATATGTTATACTGCACCCCATAGTCCTCCATATATTATACTGCACCCCATAGTTCTCCATATGTTATCCTGCACCCCATAGTCCTCCATATATTATAATGCAGCCTCCATAGCCATGCATGTATTATAATACACCTCCATAGTCCTTCCTATAATATAATGCAAACCCCATAGTCCTCCATATATTATAATGCAGCCCCCATAGTCCTCCATGGTTTATAGTTCACCCCCATAGTCCATGTATCAGGTAGCCCCCATAGTCCTCCATATATTATACTGAAGCCCCATAGTCCTGTATGTTTTATAATTCATCCCATAGCTTTCCATGGATTATAATGCAGCCCCCATAGTCCTGTATGTATTATAATGCACCCCCACAGTCATCCATGTCTTACTGTATAATGCACTCCCCATAGTCCTTCATATATTATAATGCTCTCCTATAGTCCATGTATAAACTATCCCTCATAGTCGTTCATATTGTATTATGCAGCCCACATAACGTTTAATGCACCCTTATAGGCCTCTAGCCATTGTGTACTCACTGATTGAAAAAAATATAAACAAGTACTCACCTTTCCTCCTTCCCCTGCTACTTTGGTCAGTGTGAGCCACTTGCAGTGTTTGATGGCTCGCACTAGGGGTAACAAAAGCATTATGGGATGCAGTCTGTACTAAAAAAAGGATGGAAAAAGCCAGTTCACCCTCCCCAAGAAGTGTTTATGGCTGGCTGTATGTACTGTAGGTGGAGATCCGTACTGCCCATTCAGGGATTTCCTTTAGGGTTTTGCTCGTCTGGGTCCATAACCGAACTTTATTTTAAGTCTGACTGAACCCGCTGATCCGATTTTTAACAGATCCACTTAAACTTTGGTTGCAGTCAGACTGCTATACTTGCCCTCGCTGTATAAACAAAATTAATATTCACTTCTGTCTCCACCCATCCTCTGTGTCAGCGTCTGTGATTGATTGCATTATCCAACATGACAGTTGCACTCAAGTAAAGGGGAAGGAAAATTAACTGAAGGATGTAAATAGTGAATAGTGAAATGAGAATATGCATTGCTGCCCAAAAAACATGAAAAATGAGTTATTTTGCAAATAAAATTGGCCAAATTTACTTGAGCCCAGTTACCACGCCATGGTATAACTCTCAACTGGGTCCTAATCTAAATTACTGCCTCTTTTTGTGTCAATCCTGACCTTTCTTTATATGGGCTAGAAAAGAACCTCCAAAAGAAAAATTAAAACACCTGAGGTTACTGGGAAGCGTGTGCAGACAAAGGACATGACTCCATAATACAAAATAGAAGAATTGCTGACACTTTCTAAACTGAACGTGCAAGGTACTGGCTGAGCGTGCGAGGTACTGAAGCAAAGTGTGCGGGGATTGAAGATAAGTGTGGCATAGTTTAAACACAATTTCATAGTGGTGATAACTGTAATTGTTTAATTTCATTAGGGAATTGTTTCTGTTTGTCTGTGATTCTGTTAAAAAAGCAAAAAAAAAAAGTGTGTCTTGGCATTTAATCAGTAGTATTAGTCACACCTGTTTCTAGAAGCTTCTGGCAGCTTCTGGAAGTCCTTGTAGAACTATATAAACCAGCCAGAGCAAGCGAGGTGCTGAGCGTGCGAGGTACTGAAGCAAAGTGTGCGGGAATTGAAGATAAGTGTGGCATAGTTTAAACACAATTTCATAGTTTGACACAAGAACATAGTTTGAATTTATCCTTATATGTTTCTCATTGGTTTTTTTGTTTGTTTGTTTTCTTCTTGTTTTTCTACTTTAACGTTTATCCCCATTTAATAGGTGCTCCATGGACAATGCTACCAGGTGTGTATCTTGTCAGATGTATGCATGCCTTGAGCTGCCGTTCGAGGGTGAATATGTCTGCACTCGATGTAAGCATGTATTTGGAACCCAAGGTAACTGATCTAAATAAGCAGCTTGCAACACTCAGGGGCATTGCAAACCTGGAGAGGAGTTGAGAGCTCACTGAGGTTTCTCTGGCTGGCGCCAGTGATATGGAGGAGGGTGGAGGTGGAGAAGATCAGGACCCAGAGGTAGGTAGTTGGGTAACAGTTAGAAGAAGAGGTAGGGGGAAAAGTGTCAGGGAGCCTAGTCTTGACCTGGCACAACCTAGTAAATATGCCTGTTTGGCTGATTTTAGGAATGAAGGGCAAGGACTAGGGTCACTAGAGCAGGAGGTTGCTCCTAGCAACCAGGAAAACAACTGCTGTAGGAAGGAGGGAAATAGGAGTGCAGCAAAGCCCAGACGGATGTTGGTGGTAGGGGACTCTATAATTAGGCGGACAGACAGGATCATCTGTAGCCGAGACCGTGAATGCCGAACAGTGTGTTGTCTGCCGGATGCTCAGGTTCGGCATATTGCGGATCGGATAGACAGATTTCTGGGTAGGGCTGGGGAAAACCCAGCGGTCATGGTGCACATTGGTACTAATGACAAAGTTAGAGGCAGGTGGAAGGTCCTTAAAAATGATTACAGGGAACTAGGAGAGAAGCTGAAGTCCAGGACCTCCATGGTGGTGTTTTCAGAAATTCTACCGGTGCCACGAGCATCACTAGAAAGACAGTGAGAGCTTAGGGAGATAAATACGTGGCTTAGAAATTGGTGCAGGGAGGAAGGGTTCGGTTTCATGGAGAACTGGGCTGACTTCTCAGTCGGCTACAGGCTCTACAGTAGGGACGGGCTGCACCTCAATGGGGAAGGTGCAGCTGTGCTGGGGGAGAAAATGGTCAGACGGATGGAGGAGCTTTTAAACTAGGATCTGGGGGGAGGGAGGGTAGTGGAGCAAGAAAGGGGATAGATAGAGCAGATAGAGACAGTGAGACGGTAGGGGTCAATGAAGGATTAGGAGGGATGTGACATGCAAGGAATGTAGGGAGGCTAGGGGTAATAAAGGTGTTAATAGTATTAAATGCCTACTGGCAAATGCAAGAAGTCTTGCAAACAAAATGAATGAATTGGAGACTCTTATGTCAACCATGGATTATGATGTGGTGGGCATTACGGAAACCTGGCTGAATGAAAGCCATGACTGGGTGACAAACATACAGGGTTATAGTACATTTAGGAGGGACAGGAAAGACAAAAAAGGTGGTGGGGGGTGTATATTTATGAAATCTAACCTAAAACCTGTGTTGAATGATGACATTGGGGGGAACTGCAACAATGTAGAGTCAGTATGGGTAAATGTACATGGGGAGGGGAATAATGGGAAAATGTTAATTGGAGTTTGCTATAAGCCTCCTAACATAACTGAACAAATAGAGGGTGAAATGCTGGAACAAATTGAAAAGGCAGCTAATAAGAATAATAATCGGGTTCTTATTATGGGGGATTTCAACTATCCAGACATACAGTGGGACATAGAATCTTCTGGTTGTGCTAAAAGCTGTAAATTCTTATCTACCATTCAAGACCATTTCCTCTCTCAGATGGTAGATGAACCAACGAGGGGAGATAATTTGCTAGATCTGGTCCTGTCAAATAGACAATTTCAGATCTACAGGTCCGGGTGCACTTGGGCACCAGCGATCATAATATGGTAAGCTTCAACGTAATATTCAATAGAATATTTCAAAGGGGAAATGCTAAAACCTGGAATTTTAGGAAAGCTGATTTCAACAAATTAAGGGAAGAGCTTAAATGTGTAGATTGGGACAAAGTCATGGTAACTGGGAATACTGAACATAAATGGGGAACGTTTAAGGATATACTACTAGAGTCCTGTAAAAAACGTATACCCTCTGGTAATAAAATGTCCAGGAATAAAAAGAAACCACTATGGATAAATAAGACTGTACAAAGTATAATAAAACAAAAACAAAGGGCGTTTAAAATCTTGAAGGCTGAGAATACAGAAATAGCATTGCAGGAGTATAAAGATATCAATAGGAAATGTAAAAAATAAATCAAACAAGCAAAAATAGTTACTGAAACAAAAATCGTCAATGACATTAATATAAATCCCAAAATCTTTTATAAATACATTAATGCCAAAAGGAAAGGATAGTATTGGCCCCTTAATATATAATAACAAGTTAGTTATAGAGGACAAACAAAAGACTGCGATATTAAATAGGCATTTCTCATCTGTGTTCACCAAGGAACTGACTGTACCAGGCAGCATTCAACAAGTGAAAAATCAAAGTTCACCACCCGATATAATTAATTTAACACAAGAAGAAGTACGCCTACGTCTGAGTAAATTAAACATTGAAAAATCCCCATGGCCAGATGGCATTCATCCACGTATATTGAGGGAATTGAGCTCCGTAATCAACAGACCGCTGTATCTCATCTTTTTAGACTCGCTTGTAACAGGGTTGGTGCCTCAGGATTGGAGGATTGCTGCTGTGGTACCGATATTTAAGAAAGGTAAGAGGGTAGATCCAGCCAACTACCGTCCAGTAAGCCTGACATCAGAAGTATGCAAAGTTTTTGAGGGCATTTTAAGGGATGACATGCAAAAATATGTTGCAGAAAATAATATAATAACTGACAGACAGCATGGATTCATGAAAGATAAGTCGTGTCTAACCAACCTGTTGGGGTTCTATGAGGAGGTAAATGCAAACCTGGATATTGGTAATGCAGCTGATGTGATTTATTTGGACTTTGCAAAGGCATTTGATACTGTACCACATAATAGCCTTAAGGTCCAGTCACACTAAACAACTTACCAGCGATCCCAACAACGATAGGGATCGCTGGTAAGTTGCTAGGAGGTTGCTAGTGAGATGTCACACTGCGACGCTCCAGCGATCCCACCAGCAACCTGACCTGGCAGGGATCGCTGGAGCGTCGCTACACGAGTTGCTGGTGAGCTCACCAGCAACCAGTGACCAGCCCCCAGCGCCGCGTGGAAGATGCTGCGCTTGGTAACTAAGGTAAATATCGGGTAACCAACCCGATATTTACCTTGGTTACCAGCTCACGCAGCTACACGTGCAGAGAGCAGGGAGCAGCGCACACTGAGCGCTGGCTCCCTGCTCTCCTAGTACAGCACACATCGGGTTAATTACCCGATGTGTGCTGCAGCTACACGTGCACAGAGCAGGGAGCAGCGCACAATGCTTAGCGCTGGCTCCTTGCTCTCCTAGCTACAGCACACATGGGGTTAATTACCCGATGTGTGCTGCAGCTACATGTGCACAGAGTAGGAGCCGGCACTGACAGTGAGAGCGGCGGAGGCTGGTATCAAAGATAAATATCGGGTAACCAAGGACAGGGCTTCTTGGTTACCCGATGTGTACATTGGTTACCAGCCTCCGCAGAAGCCGGCTCCTGCTGCCTGCACATTTAGTTGTTGCTGTCACACACAGCGATCTGCGCTTCACAGCGGGACAGCAACAACTAAAAAATGGCCCAGGACATTCAGCAACAACCAACGTTCTCACAGCAGGGGCCAGGTTGTTGCTGGATGTCACACACAGCAACATCGCTAGCAACGTCACAAAAGTTGTTCGTTAGCAGCGATGTTGCTAGCGATGTTGCTTAGTGTGACGGGGCCTTTATACTAAAGCTCCAGAAGCAAAGACTAGGGGAAACTATATGCAACTGGGTAAGGAATTGGCTAAAAGATAGGAAACAAAGAGTAGTCATAAATGGTCCATTCTCTAATTGGGCTATAGTCAGCAGTGCGGTGCCGCAGGGATCTGTGCTAGGACCAATTCTTTTTAATCTCTTTATTAATAACCTTGTGGATGGGATTGATAGTAAAGTGTCAGTCTTTGCTGATGACACCAAACTATGTAGGATATTAAAAACTGACCTTGATAGTACAATATTACAAAAAGATCTGGATAAGATGTCAGAATGGGCAGATACTTGGCAAATGAGGTTTAATGTTGATAAATGTAAAGTAATGCACCTAGGACGGAGTAATCCTATAACTGCGTATACATTAAATGGAAGTAAACTCGGGACTACAGAACAGGAGAAGGACTTGGGTATTCTCATTACAAATAAGCTGAAAAGCAGCACTCAATGTCAAACAGCAGCTGCAAAAGCAAACAAGATTCTAGGGTGTATAAAAAGAGAGATTAGATCCCGCGATTCCAACGTATTGTTACCCCTCTATAAATCACTTGTAAGGCCACATCTGGAATATGTGATCCAGTTTTGGGCTCCACATTTTAAAAAGGACATTCAGAAGTTAGAGTCAGTTCAAAGACAGTCAACTAGACTACTACAAGGAATGGAAGGCCTCACATATGATGACTGGTTGAAAAAGTTAGATATGTTTAGCTTAGAAAAAAGACGTCTCAGAGGAGATCTCATTTATATGTATAAATACATGTGTGGTCTATATAAAGGACTGGCACATGACTTATTTCTTCCAAAGACAATACTAAGAATCAGGGGGCACTTACTGAGAGTGGAAGAAAAGCAATTCCGACAGCTAAATAGGAAAGGGTTCTTTACAGTTAGAGCAGTCAGACTGTGGAATTCCCTACCACAAGAGATAGTAATGGCAGATACTATAACAGCTTTTAATAAAGGGCTGCATGATTTCCTCAGTACACAAAACATTGTTGGTTATAAATGACTTAGTGACCAAATGTAGAACTGGTGGTAGAAGGTTGAACTAGATGGACCTAGGTCTTTTTTCAACCTTAGTAACTATGTAACTATGTTACTATGAAGGTCTGTGATTGATTGCACTCAGTCTATAGTACGCCTCCTCTCACCTAAAAAATGACGTGGGGTCACCTTTATTTTTGGTAACCAGTCAAGGTAAAGGAGACAACTGGGATGGATATCAGGTTGGGAAGGGGCCAATATCTATGGCCATTTCCTGCCTGATGATATCAGCCCCCAGCTGTCTGCCTTTCCTTGGCTGTTCAGCAAAAATAGAAGGGTCCTAACATCTTAAATAAATAAATAATTGAAAAAAAATGGCGTAGGGTCCCCCTATTTTTTATAATCAACCAAGGTAAATAAGACAGCTGCGGATTGGTATTATCAAGGTGGGAAGGCCCATAATTATTTGGCAATTTCCAGCCTACAAATACCAGTCCTGAGCCGCCCCAGAAGTGGCACATTGATTCTGATGCTTTGCCTGGCTCTTCCCAATTGCCCTGGTGCTGTGGACATCGAGATAATTCTTTTGGGGTTCATTGTGAATTCACAGCTGGCATCAAGCCCAGGGGTTAATAATGAATAGGCATCAATCACACACCACATTACTAACCATAGAATTATAGAATTAAAAAAGAGATAGAAATGAACACAAGTGACCTATGTAGCCCTGTTCAATTAAATCAGGCACTATAGCTTTATTATGGAATCACTGGACGTCGTGGGATCACTATTTGCTATGGATTATGTCGGACCAGTTTTTTGTGGGGGCTAATAAAGTGGTGACCAAGGGAACGTGTCTTGTTTTTACTTAGTTAACCTCTTTTTATGTCTTTCAGGTTTCTATTATTGGATTACATTTGATTATGTGAATTACGTCTAATCTTAATTGTTTGTTTTTTTTTAATAAATTTGTGAATGAGGGAGTTGGTTAGTGTTTTTTAAAATATTTTTTACTGTATTTGTGTTTTTTCAACTGTACACTTGATGGTTTTTGTAAAGAGGGTGGTTAATAGATGCCTTTTCATTACTAACCTCTGTGCTTGATGCCAATTGACAATTCACAACTGACATCAACCTCAAAATTATTACCTTGATTGCCACTGCACCAGGGCAATCAGGAGGAGCAAGGCAAAGCTCCAATATTGGTGCATCTAATGGATGCACCACTTCTCGGGCGGCTTCTGGTTGGTACATTTAGATTGGGAAGGACCAAACAAGCATGGCCCATTCAACTCTGCTAAAATCAGCCCCCAGTGCTCCACTTTACAGCTGTAGCTGTTACACTTGACAGCTGGGGGCTGATATTTTCAGGCAGGGAAATGCCATGAATATTGGTTCCTTCCCAGCCTAATATCAGCACACAGCTGCTTTTTCACCTTTGGATGGTAATTAAAATAGGGGGGAACCCTACATAATTTTATTTTTATTATTTCACATAGGAACTGGGGAGTGCAGGGAAATCAGAGAAATTGTGGAAGTCAGCATTTAAAAGAAGAGGAACAGTAAAGAACAGCTATTCACATTAGCTGGGTATTTACTACAATTCTCATTAGAGTGGCTGTTCAACGCTGCCCTCAGTGTTGACCCACGGCCCTGATGTGAGTTGTAGTTGGTAGCTATTTTAGCTATATTATTATATGGTAGCTATTCTTTACTGTTCCCATTCAATTTAGACAGCCCTAAAAGAAAACATACATCCCTCCAAAAAATCACACTCATCAGATCCTAAAGAATTACAGCTAACACTGTGCCAGTGATACTGCATCTGGCCAGGGGGGGAGTGATCCGCTGTGGAATGCAGGGAGACTTGGCAGTGATGTAGATTTGTATGTGATAGCCCATTCACTTGCCAACTCTAATTGTTTGTGGTCTGGTAAGTGCAATTCTTTTGAGGGGTTGTCTGCTTTCTTTTGGGGTTAAACTTAGCAGTAAATACCAAAATTAAGACCTACTCCAAAAATAAGCCCTAGTACATCTTTTGGAGAAAAAAATTAAATATTATAACACTCTGTCTTATTTTCAGGGCAATACGGTATATAACACAAAAAAATGAAGAAAATATCTAGAAGTTTTTTTGCTCTACAGATGTTCAATACAATCTATATGAAGCAAACATTTTAAATAATACTTTTACTTATTACCTGTTTACAATATGAGCATAATAAATTTACTATAAAGTAGTTGCTTAGTCCTTTGTGCATATTTATCTTTATATGTAGCTACAGAAAACACACTACTTGAGAAACTACTCCTATCCATGAACAACAGTTACTCCAGCAATCATAGGGAATTTCATTCCAGCCCAGAGGGCATTGAATAGTCTCAACTATGATTGTTTGTACCAATTGCTGAATATGGCATGACCTTTTATGTACACTCTCTTTTTCTGCATTAGGAAGCACAGCTAGTTTAGTTACTTGGGTTAACTCCTTTAGTGCAATGGACTATGTGTATACTTACCATGTGGAAAGTATGAGATGTAGCACAAGGATAAATATTATCCTATCTAAATATACAATATTTTAATTTTAGTAATTTTTTTTGTTGCACTTGTTATTTTCATTTACTTTTTTTTTACATCACAACATCACATAATAAATACAATGGAACAATATCAAAATAATTCTCATCCCTGTACAGTTTTAAAACCTAGTTGGCTTTAACACTTTAAATAATTATTATATGTCTCATCCTGTTCAGATTTTTTAGTATTATTTCAACTATTTTCAGAAAAGAGTTAATATCGTTTAGCTTAGTGTAATGTATAACCTTCTTTGCCTCTAAAAGCTAAAAATGTATATATTGTTTCTGTATAATGAATAAACCCTGCCAATAACCAACATTGTGTTCAACACTATATGTAGCTTTCACCCTTTCGCAACCTATTATTGCCTTTCTGACCAGGACAATATTTTCAATTCTGATCAGTGTCTCTTTATGTGGTAATAACTATGGATCAACAGATCCAAGTGGTTCTAAGGCTGTTTATTCATTACATAATTTTCTTCTTGTTTGTGGCAAAATTTGGTCAATTTTATTTGTATTTATTTATGAAAAAATAAAAAATGTTACAAAAAGCGTGAAAACTTTGCAATTTCAAACTTTGAATTTTTATGTTCTTAAGCCAGATACAGTTAGGTCCAGAAATATTTGGACAGTGACACAATTTTCGCGAGTTGGGCTCTGCATGCCTCCACATTGGATTTGAAATGAAACCTCTACAACAGAATTCAAGTGCAGATTGTAACGTTTAATTTGAAGGTTTGAACAAAAATATCTGATAGAAATTGTAGGAATTGTACACATTTCTTTACAAACACTCCACATTTTAGGAGGTCAAAAGTAATTGGACAAATAAACCAAACCCAAACAAAATATTTTTATTTTCAATATTTTGTTGCGAATCCTTTGGAGGCAATCACTGCCTTAAGTCTGGAACCTATGGACATCACCAAACGCTGGGTTTCCTCCTTCTTAATGCTTTGCTAGGCCTTTACAGCCGCAGCCTTCAGGTCTTGCTTGTTTGTGGGTCTTTCCGTCTTAAGTCTGGATTTGAGCAAGTGAAATGCATGCTCAATTGGGTTAAGATCTGGTGATTGACTTGGCCATTGCAGAATGTTCCACTTTTTTGCACTCATGAACTCCTGGGTAGCTTTGGCTGTATGCTTGGGGTCATTGTCCATCTGTACTATGAAGCGCCGTCCGATCAACTTTGTGGCATTTGGCTGAATCTGGGCTGAAAGTATATCCCGGTACACTTCAGAATTCATCCGGCTATTCTTGTCTGCTGTTATGTCATCAATAAACACAAGTGACCCAGTGCCATTGAAAGCCATGCATGCCCATGCCATCACGTTGCCTCCACCATGTTTTACAGAGGATGTGGTGTGCCTTGGATCATGTGCCGTTCCCTTTCTTCTCCAAACTTTTTTCTTCCCATCATTCTGGTACAGGTTGATCTTTGTCTCATCTGTCCATAGAATACTTTTCCAGAACTGAGCTGGCTTCATGAGGTGTTTTTCAGCAAATTTATCTTTGGCCTGTCGATTTTTGGAATTGATGAATGGTTTGCATCTAGATGTGAACCCTTTGTATTTACTTTCATGGAGTCTTCTCTTTACTGTTGACTTAGAGACAGATACACCTACTTCACTGAGAATGTTCTGGACTTCAGTTGATGTTGTGAACGGGTTCTTCATCAACAAAGAAAGTATGCGGCAATCATCCACCACTGTTGTCATCCGTGGACGCCCAGGCCTTTTTGAGTTCCCAAGCTCACCAGTCAATTCCTTTTTTCTCAGAATGTACCCGACTGTTGATTTTGCTACTCCAAGCATGTCTGCTATCTCTCTGATGGATTTTTTCTTTTTTTTCAGCCTCAGGATGTTCTGCTTCACCTCAATTGAGAGTTCCTTAGACCGCATGTTGTCTGGTCACAGCAACAACTTCCAAATGCAAAACCACACACCTGTAATCAACCCCAGACCTTTTAACTACTTCATTGATTACAGGTTAGCGAGGGAGACGCCTTCAGAGTTAATTGCAGCCCTTAGAGTCCCTTGTCCAATTACTTTTGGTCCCTTGAAAAAGAGGAGGCTATGCATTTCAGAGCTATGATTCCTAAACCCTTTCTCCGATTTGGATGTGAAAACTCTCATATTGCAGCTGGGAGTGTGCGCTTTCAGCCCATATTATATATATAATTGTATTTCTGAACATGTTTTTGTAAACAGCTAAAATGTGTGCCAATTCTATCCTAATCTAAAAGCTTGGTTGTCTTCTTGAGCCCATTCATATGCTCTCCTATCTGCTCACTGACGGATTTACCATTTATCATTGGATTTTGTTGGGTTTAAGAATCTGCATAGATCAGAACTTGGTGAACTGTTTTTTTTTATTTGTTTTGTTCTTCTTTATGTTTTGCGGCCACGACGCCATAGAGTTTTTTTCTGTTTGTGCATTAAGCTGTTTAATTTTCTCATGTTTCATGAGTTGTGTTACTTTTCAATAAAATGACGTTAAAGATTTATTGGATTAAAAAAAAGTAGTACAATTTTGGACTGCTGACTAGTTTTCACTGCCCCTTTGCCATCTACATACCTTCTGTAACTGACACTGCCAGGATATCCTGTTTCCATGTAAGTAGTCATGACAGAGACATAGTACATCTCAGCCACCTGATTCCAAACATGGCTGTACATGCTGGGTGTGTGCACAGTTCACAGCTGATACAGCCACAGTGTAATGTGGTTGGTCTCAAACCACAGTTTTCTATATCCTGGGTCTGCCCTCTTAGCATTGTGTGGCATTGGCTGACACCAGCAAATAAAAATGGCAGCCCCTATAAATTGATAAAAAAAAATACAATTTACTAAGAAAATACATTTTTATTAGTTTAAAAAATAAATATATATTTAATCATTAATTATTATTAATAATAAAAAAATTGTGATACATTCCCTCTAATTTGTTCCCAACCCATCCACTGTTGATAAATGTTGGCATTTGATGGGCTTTGTGCAGCACTGTTGTTTCACTACAGTTGGCAGCCTTGCTGAGATCAGGACACCCAGGATCCTACATATGCTGTGATTATGGTGCAGAACTTGTGTTCTTACCGGAAACATCATCGAGACCAGGTCCCAATGATGGTAACCCTTTCCTTTCTTACATAGGCTGCTCTCAATAGTGATCATGGCATATAATTCATCAAAAAGCCATACATTAAAAATAAAAACTCACCAGAAAAAAGCCATCAGCCAACTCAGGTCAAAATGGCAAATGCACTTGCAGGATGCAGCCAGCCCCCCATGATAAAGGTATGGGTAACACAGGTGCAGAATACTGATGTGATAGCCACTCAACCTACCAAATCATGGAGGGGGTTGCTACTGGTATTGAACATGCACACTAATTAGGTTTTACATAGGGCACCAGTCACACAGATATGTGCAATGCACAGTTCCAGCTCACAGTCTATTGATGACGCCCTTCTATTAGATCAGGCGGGCTGCCCAGCACTATTTAAGTGCACTAGCACACAGGACAGACACCCCAGAGGGACGTGTTATAAATGTTATGCATGGGATCCATGTACAGTCATGGCCAAAAGTTTTGAGAATGCTACAAATAATAATTTTTACAAAGTCTACTGCTTAAGTTTTTCTAATGGCAATTTGCATATACTCCAGAATGTCATAAAGAGTGATCAGCTTAACAGAAATACTTGCAAAGTCAATATTGGGTAAGAAAATGAACTTTAACCCCCAAAACACATTTCAACATCATTGCATTCCTGCCTTAAAAGGAGCAGCTAACATTGTTTAAGTGATTGTTCCATTAACACAGATGTGGGTGTTGATGAGGACAGGGCTGGCGATCAATCAGTCATGATTAAGTAAGAATGACACCACTGGACACTTTAAAAGGAGGCTGGTGCTTGGTATCATTGTTTCTCTTCAGTTAACCATGGTTATCTCTAAAGAAACACGTGCAGCCATCATTGCTCTGCACAAAAATGGCCTAACAGGGAAGAGTATCGCAGCTACAAAGATTGCACCTCAGTCAACAATCTATCGCATCATCAAGAACTTCAAGGAGAGAGCATCCATTGTTGCCAAAAAGGCTCCAGGGCGCCCAAGAAGGACCAGCAAACGCCAGGACCGTATCTTAAAACTGTTTCAGCTGCGGGATCGGACTACCAGCAGTGCCAAGCTAGCTCAGCAATGGCAGCAGGCTGGTGTGAGTGCTTCTGCACGCACTGTGAGGCGGAGACTGCTTGAGCAAGGCCTGGTTTCAAGGAGGGCAGCAAAGAAGCCACTTTTCTCCAGAAAAAACATCAGGGACCGACTGATATTCTGCAAAAGGTACAGGGAGTGGACTGCTGAGGACTGGGGTAAAGTCATTTTCTCAGATGAATCCCCTTTTTGATTGTTTGTGACATCTGGAAAACATCATATTAGGAGAAGAAGAGGTGAGCGCTACCACCAGTCTTGTCTCTTGCCAACTGTTAAGCATCCTGAAACGATTCATGTGTGGGGTTGCTTCTCAGCCAAGGGAATTGGTTCACTCACAGTCTTGTCTAAAAACACAGCCATGAATAAAGAATGGTACCAGAATGTCCTTCAAGAGCAACTTCTCCCAACTGTCCAAGAGCAGTTTGGCGCCCAACAATGCCTTTTCCAGCATGATGGAGCACCTTGCCATAAAGCAAAGGTGATCACTAAATGGCTCATGGAACAAAACATAGAGATTTTGAGTCCATGGCCTGGAAACTCCCCAGATCTTAATCCCATTGAGAACTTGTGGGCAATCATCAAGAGACGGGTGGACAAACAAAAACCAACAAATTCTGGCAAAATGCAAGCATTGCTTATGCAAGAATGGACAGCTATCAGTCAGGATTTGATCCAGAAGTTGATTAAGAGCATGCCAGGGAGAATTGCCGAGGTCCTGAAGAAGAAGGGTCAACACTGCAAATATTGACTTGATGCATTAACTCCTTCTAACTGTCAATATAACTATTTGGTACTCATAATATGATTGCAATTATATTTCTGCATGTGATGTAAACATCAGACAAACACAATTAAAAACCAGGGGGCAACAGATCATGTGAAAATATAATTTTGGTGTCATTCTCAAAACTTTTGGCCATGACTGTAAAATGTTCCCAATAAAAGCTTCAACTGAATCCACAAAAAAAACAAATCCCCACTCAGGTCTGTCATCTGTCAATGGATTTATAGTTTGATTTTGCATTACTGGTAACACAAAGGCTCTGTAAAAAAGCCATGGGTTCACCAAAAAGAAATCCAGCAAAACCTGCGCTCCCAAATCCAAATTCCCCCCTCCGCCTTAGCCCCACAGTGTACCTAAACCACATATAGCATCCACATTTGGTTTAGTGAGGAGAGTCGGCTTTATTTACAGGGTTCATGTCTCCAGGAGAACAAGCTGTGCACAATGGATGGCACTGCAATATACTGGGCATTAAAATGGCAGATGTTCTGTATATGGAGTCTGAAAACTGTTCTAGGAAAACCTGTGCTCCAAATGTCAAATTGCACTCCTTCCCTCCATAGTATCTCTCTTTAAAGAGCCACATATGAGGCATTACTACATTGTGGGACACATTTGGTGTCATTTTTATCCATTTCCCCATATGGGAATGTACAACCTGGAGCTAAAACAATACTTTTTGTGGTAAAATTGTAATTCTTTTTTCTTCACTGCCCACTGGTAAAAAGTTCTGTGCCACACTTGTACTGTCAATATGATCACTGCATCCTTAGGTGAATTAATTTAATTGAGAGGTACAGTTTGCAACATTGATCTTTAATGGAAGTTCTGTTGTACTGGCCCCTAAGGGGCTCTGCTAATGTGACTTGGCACCAGCAAACTATAAAAGCAAAATCTGCACCATAATATAGTGCTTCTTCCCTTCTGAGCTTTGCACTGTGCCTGAAAAGCGAATTCTGACAACAAATGTGGTAATGGTGTACTCAGGAGAAATTGCACAACAAACTGTGTCATCCATTTTTTCCTAGTAGCCCTTTTAAAAAATAAAAACATTTTCTAAAACAATATTTTAATGAAAAAAGAAATTATTTTTTTTCCACCTCTGAATAGTATAAAAATCTTTAAAGCATTTTAGGTGCTAATTTGCTGACTGCAAGCCTAGATGAATTTATTGAGGGATGTAGATTTTAAAATGGCATGACTTATGTGGCTCTGCTTTTTTGGCACCTCAGGGCTCTGCCAATGGGACATGGTACCTAAATCATTCCAGCAACATTTCAACTCCAATTTGGTGCCCCTTCCCTTCTGAGCTTTGAACTGTGCCTCAAAAGTAGCTTTTAACCTTATATTAGGTATTGACATACTCTGGAGAAATTGCATAACAAATTTTACAAAATGAAAGTTAAAAACTTTGGGCCAAAGCTATGTTTTATAAGAAAACATGATCATTTTACATTTACTCAGCCCTATGCTATACAATTCTGTTAATCACATGAGGGTTAAAAATGCTCACTATTCCCCTAAATGAATTTCACGAGAGGTGTAGTTCCAAAATGGGGTCACCTGTGCGGCTTTTCATATGTGACATCACGTTCGCAATCTATTCCAGCCAAAATTGCGCTGCAAATATAAAATGGTGCTCCTTCCTTTCATAACCCTTCTATGTACCCAACAGTATTTTTTCCTCACATATGGAGCATTGTTGTACTCAAGAGAAATTGCACAACAAATTGGTTAGTTCATTTTCTCTAGTTATTCTTTTAGAAATAAAAAATTGGGGATAACTCTACATTTTTTATGGGAAAAATATTTTTTTCATTTTCACTTTTCAGCGTTATAATATTCTGTGAAGCATGTATGGGTTCAAGGTGGTCACCCCTCATCTAGACAAATTCATTAAGGGGTATAGTTTGTAAAATGGGGTTAATTGTGGGGGTGTTTTGACTGGTAGGCACATCAAGGCCTCTGCAAATGCAAGACAGTATCTGTTATCTATTGTAGAAAATTTTGCATTCCAAAAGTCAAATAGCACTTCTTCCCTTCCCCTTCTGAGCCTTGCTGTCCGTCCAAACAGTAGTTTTCCACCCCATATGGAATGTCAGCTTAGTAAGTTGCACAAGAAATAGTATGGTTCATTTTCTCTTGTTGCGCTTGTAAAAGTTAAAAATATGGGGCTAAAGCAATATTTTTGTGAGAAAAATTAAAATATACATTTTTTTCCTTCCACATTCCTTTAATTCATGTGACGCATCTAAAGGGTTAAAAAAACCTTCTTGAATTTGGTTTTGAGTAGTTTGAGGGGTGCACTTTTTAAAATAGTGTCACATTTTTGTCACTTAGGCCCCTCAAAGTCACTTCAAATGTGATGTAGTGGCTTAAAAAAAAATATTTGTAAATTTTGTTGAAAATATTAAAAATGATAAACTCTTAACCCTTTTAACATCATAACAAAAATATGTTTAAAAAAATTATGCTAATTAAAGTAGAAATGTGGCAAATATTCATTATTATTGATTTCGTGTGATATAACTACAGTTAGGTCCAGAAATATTTGGACAGTGACACAAGTTTTGTTAGTATCGTATAATAATAAATATATAAATAAAATATTTGGCTTAGGGTTCCCCCGTATTATGATACCCAGTACAAATAAAGCATAAGGCTACAGGCTGCAGCCCCCAGACATGCATTTACTTTAACTGTGTATCAAAAAAAAGAGGAACTTCATACGGCTTTTTCTTTTTTTTTGTTTTTTCATTATTTAAATAAATAATTGAAAAAAACAGCATGCAATCTCCCCCAATTTTGATAACCAGCCATGATAAAGCCCGACAGCTGGGGCCTGGTATTCTCACGCTGGGGAGACCCCTGCTCATTGGGCCGCCCCCAGCCTAAAAATAGCAGTCTGCAGCTGTCTGGAATTATCTCATCCATTACATGCGACAGTCCTGGAACATTAGCCGACTTTTCCCGATTGCCCTGGTACAGTGCCAGTCAGAATAATAAGGGGTTAATAACAGCTATAAGACCCTCATTACTACTCTGTAAGTGAAAAGAAAGAAACACTAATTACGAAACACCCTCTTTCACCAATTTAAAAACACCCCTGCAGGTCCTACATAATCCACATCAGGTTGCACGACAATTCCACCTCTGTTACATATCTGAAGTCACGGTGAGTTATTATGGTACATGACTGAATGATGTGAGGTTCAGGCAATAAATGGATGAGGTGCATGATCATGAGTGACATCACTCAGGTTATTAGTGGACACAGTGGGAGGTCCCACGGTACTTCACCTGTGACCGCAGGTAACCTGACCTCAGTGGACCTCAGATGACCTCAACAAACTCAGGTTCACAGACCTGCATCTGCTGGCAGAAAACCACTTTTCTTTTTTTCCAAGAGATGCAGATTTAGTGCTGAAATTTTTACACTATATTCCTATACTCATTTTAAGCCTCCTGGCAAAAAATTTGAATCACTGCCACATCATTCCTCATGTGGTTTTGATGCATTTTTTTGCCAGGAGATGTAGATTGGGTGCATGAATATGGTATAAAAATTTCTTTATCAAATTTGCATCTCTTGGCCCAAAAATGCAAAAACAAAGAGTTTTGCGCTGTTTCGGTGGAGTTTTCTGCCAAAAGGTGCAAATTTTGTGCTGAATTATCTGCACCATATTTCAGCACCAAATTTGTACCTCCTGGAAGAATAAACGTTTTTGCATTTTTGAGCCAAAAAGATGCAAAATGGTGATGACGTTGTACCGAGATTTAAGAAAGATAAGAGGGTGGACTGCAGATTTACTGCAACTACCGTACAGTAAATCTGACATCAGTGATGTGCAAGGTTTTTTAGGGCATTTTAAGAGATGACAAGCAATGATATATTAGAGACATAAATATATTAATTGATAATCAGCATGAATTCATGAAAGATAAGTCGTGTCTAACTGACATGTTGGGTTTCTATATGGAGGTAAGTGCAAATCTGGATATTGGTAATGCAGCTGATGTGATTTATTTGGACTTTTGGACTTTAAAAAGGCATTTGAAATTGTGCCACATAATAGCCTTATACTGAAGCTTCAGAAGCAGGGACTAGGGATAACTATAAGCAGATGGGTAAGGAATGGGCTAAAGGATAGGAAACAAAGAGTAGTCATAAATAGTGATGGGTGTACCAGAACTGTAAAGTTTGGGGTCCAAACCGAATACATAGTGTTCGTGCACATTGTCCCAAACACGAATTTTCCTGGGAAACTCGTGTTACAGTTCGGGTACAGTTCGGTTCCAGGGGCTGTAAAGAAAAGCACATTATTAATAAAACATTATGATTACACTTACTGGTCCCACAACGCGTCCTGCATACCCGCTCAGCCGCTGTCTCCCGGCCGCTTCCGGGTCCGATCATTAACTTCTGGTGATATTCATTGCACTGCTCATCACTCAGAAGTTTTTCGGCTTGCTCCAGTCGTGTTCGTGGTGATGTCAGGGTTCACTCAAGTCCATGGCTTAGCCATGACTTGATTGAACTTGGTCAATGTCAGTGTCAGCCTGCTTCTCACTCTGTAGAGACGCTTATCTGTACAGAGCGATGAAGCAGAGCTGACATTGCTCTCCCTGATGGCGGTGGCACATTGGGTAATAAAGGGGTCAGGGCCAATTTTGTATTATCAGCTGGTACTGAACCCGGAATTCATGGTTTCACACCAAATTAGACATTGCCACCATGAATTTCTAGTAAACAGTAAAAAAAAACCAACACATAGAATTTTTTGTTTTATTAGAACTAAATAAAAAAACATTTAGAGACTCCATCTTTACTATAAAGAAATCCTTAGTCTGACATGGTCCACAGGGAGAGCAATGTAAGCTTTGCTTCATCGCTCTGTACAGACAAGCATCTCTAAAGAGCGAGAAGCAGGTTGACAGTGATAGTCAAAGTTCAATCAAGTTCATGGCTAAACCATGGACTCAAGGGAACCCTGAGGTCACCGTGAACACGACCGAAAAATCCCGAAGACTGCCGAGTGACGAGCAGTGCAGTGAATACCGCTGGAAGTTAATGATCGAACCCAGAAGCAGAAGCGGAGCAGGTCTGCAGGATGCGTTGTGGGACCGGTAAGTATAATGACAATCTTTATTATTAACTATATTTTTTATTTTTCAGACCCCCCACCCCATCCCATGACTGTAAAATCCAAGCTCAAGGTTCTGACGTAAGTTACCGTTATCTCCGGCCCCGAACTCGAACTTTACAAAAAGTTCGGATGAGACTCCCGATCCTGAACATTGAGGGAGTTTGCCCATCATTAGTCATACATGGTACATTCTCTAATTAGGCTATAGTCAGCAGTGGGGTACCGCAGGGATCTGTGCTAGGACTGATTCATTTTAATCTCTTTTATTATTAACCTTGTGGATGGGAGTGATAGGAAAGTGTCATTCTTTGCTGACAACACCAAACTATGTAGGATATTAAAAACAAACCTTTATAGTACAATATTATAAAATGATCTGCATAAGATGTCGGAATGGGCAGACACTTGGCAAATGAGATTCAATGTTGGTAAATGTAAAGTAATGCACTTAGGATGGACAAATCCTATAGCTGAATATAGATTAAATGGAAGTAAACCCGAGACTACAGAACAAGAGAAAGACTCGGGGATTCTGGTTACAAATAAAGCTCGCTTTACACGCTACAAGATATCTTGTGTCGACGGGCTCACGTCGTAAGTGACGCACATCCGGCATCGTAAGGAATGTTGTAGCGTGTGACAGCGACGTGCAATTGCGATTGAACGAAAAACCGTTCATCGCATGCACGTCGTTCATTCCTGACGAATTGAACGTCAGGTTGTTCATCGTACCCGGGGTAGCGCACATCGCAGTGTGTGACACCCCGGGAACGATGAACAGATCTCACCTGCCTCCTGTGGCTCACGGCCCACAATGCGGAAGGAAGGAGGTGGGCGGGATGTTTACGTCCCGCTCAGCTCCACCCCTGTGCTTCTATTGGCCGGCTGCTGCGTGACGTCGATGTGACGCCAAACGTCCCTCCCACTCCAGGAAGTGGACATTAGCCGCCCACATCGAGGTCGTATGGTAGGTAAGTATGTGTGATCCGGGTTAATCGTATGTGCGACACGTTCAATAAATTGAACGTGCCGCATATACGATGGGGGTGTTGCAAATCGCATACGATATTGTATGCGAAATTGCAACGTGTAAAGCAGGCTTAAGCTGAGCAACAGCACTCAATGTCAAGCAGCAGCTGTAAACGCAAACAAGATTTTATGGTGTATAAAAAGAAAGAATAGATCCCAACATATTGTTACCCTACTGTAAATCACTTGTAAGGCCACATCTGGAAAATGGGATCCAGTTTTGGGCTCCACATTTTAAAAAAGATATTAAGAAGTTAGAGTCAGTTTAAAGGTTGGCAACTAGATTATTGTAAGGAATAGAAGACCTCCCATATGATGAGAGTTTGAAAAAGTTGGATTTGTTTAGCTTAGGAAAGAGACATCACAGAGGAGATCTCATATATATGTATAAATACATGTGTAGTCAATATATATATATATATATATATATATATATATATATATATATATAGTACAGACCAAAGGTTTGGACACACTTCTCATTCAAAGCATTTTCTTTATTTTCATGACTCTGAAAATTGTAGACTCACATTGAGGGCATCAAAACTATGAATTAACACCTGTGGAATTAAATACTTAACAAAAAAGTGTGAAACAACTGAAAATATGTCTTATATTCTAGGTTCTTCAAAGTAGCCACCTTTTGCTTTGATTACTGCTTTACACACTCTTGGCATTCTCTTGATGAGCTTCAAGAGGTAGTTACCGGAAATGGTTTTCACTTCACAGGTGTGCCCTGTCAGGTTTAATAAGTGTGATTTCTTTCCTTATAAATGGGGTTGGGACCATAAGTTGTGTTGTGCAGAAGTCTGGTGGATACACAGGTGATAGTCCAACTGAATAGATTGTTAGAATTTGTATTATGGCAAGAAAAAAGCAGCTAAGTAAAGAAAAATGAGTGGCCATCATTACTTTAAGAAATGAAGGTCAGTCAGTCCAAAAAATTGGGAGAACTTTGAAAGTGTCCCCAAGTGCAGTGGCAAAAACCATCAACCTCTACAAAGAAACTGGCTCACATGAAGACCGCCCCAGGAAAGGAAGACCAAGAGTCACCTCTGCTGTGGAGAATAAGTATATCCGAGTCACCAGCCTCAGAAATCGCAAGTTAACAGCAGCTCAGATTAGAGACCAGGTCAATGCCACACAGAGTTCTAGCAGTAGACACATCTCTAGAACAACTGTTAAGAAGAGGCTTTGTGCAGCCGGCCTTTGTGTTGAAGAGCTGCTAGGAAACCGCTGCTAAAGACAAGCAACAAGCAGAAGAGACTTGTTTGGGCTAAAGAACAAAAGTAATAGACATTAGACCAGTGGAAATCTGTGCTTTGGTCTGATGAGTCCAAATTTGAGATCTTTGGATCCAACCACCGTGTCTTTGTGCGATGCAGAAAAGGTGAACAGATGGACTCTACATGCCTGGTTCCCACCGTGAAGCATGGAGGAGGAGGTGTGATAGTGGGGGGTGCTTTGCTGGTGACACTGTTGGGGATTTATTCAAAATTGAAGGCATACTGAACCAGCATGGCTACCACAACATCTTGCAGCGGCATGCTATTCCATCCAGTTTGCATTTAGTTGGGCCATCATTTATTTTTCAACAGGACAATGAACCCAAACACACCTCCAGGCTGTGTAAGGGCTATTTGACTAAGAAGGAGAGTGACGGGGTGCTACGCCAGATGACCTGGCCTCCACAGTCACCAGACCTGAACCCAATCAAGATGGTTTGGGGTGAGCTGGACCGCAGAGTGAAGGCAAAAGGGCCAACAAGTGCTTAGCATATCTGGCAACTTCTTCAAGACTGTTGGAAGGACATTTCCGGTGACTACCTCTTGAAGCTCATCAAGAGAATGCCAAGAGTGTGCAAAGCAGTAATCAAAGCAAAAGGTGGCTACTTTGAAAAACCTAGAATATAAGACATATCTTCAGTTGTTTCACACTTTTTTGTTAAGTATTTCATTCCACATGTGTTAATTCATAGTTTTGATGTCTTGAACGGGAATCTACAATTTTCACAGTCATGGAAATAAAAAAGAAAACTCTTTGAATGAGAAGGTGTATCCAAACCTTTGGTCTGTACTGTGTGTGTGTGTGTATATATATATATATATATATATATATATATATATATATATATATATTTATATTTAATTCCCCTTAGCGGACTTGAATCTGTGATAGTCCAATTGCTTGTACTGTAATGAAATATAGTATAGCCCACCGGCGCTTATGATTGGTTGCAGTCAGACACGTCCCCAAGCTAAGTGACAGCTGTCTCACTGCAACCAATCACAGGCGCCGGTGGGCGGGTCTATATCGTGTATTAAAATAAATTTAAAAAAATGCCGTTTCCCCCATATTTGATACCAGCCAGGATAAAGCCGCATGGCTGGAGGCTGGTATTGTCAGGATGGAGAGCGCCACGGTATGGGGAGCCCACCACCCTAACAATATCACCCTGCAGCCGCCCAGAATTGCCACATCCATTAGGTGCGACTGTCCTGGGACTCTACCCAGCTCATCCCGAATTGCCCTGGTGCGGTGGCAATTGGGGTAATAATGAGTTTAATCATGGCAGGCGTCTCCCCGAGACACCTTCCATGATTAACCTGTAAGTGAAAGTAAAGAAACACACACTGTAAAAAATCCTTTATTTGGAATAAAAGACAAAAAAACAACCCTGGTTCACCCCTTTATTAATCCCAAAAATACCCCTCCAGGTCCAAAGTAATCCACACGACAAGGTCAGCTCTGCTCTCTCGGGATGTAGTGGCTCCGTAGCAATGAAGCAGAGACTTCAGTCAGCACAACATCTCTTTTGTAAGAAGCAATAGACTAGTAGGTAAAGCGCCCGCCTAAGAAGCATAAAGTCGTGAGGTCTAGTCCTGGTAAAGAATTTTTTTTTTTTTATTTATAATTTCAAATTATAATTATTATCTATTTATAAAGTGAAAGTAAATAAACACACACCGCGAAAAATCCTTTATTTGGAATAAAAGACAAAAAAACACAGTTTCACCATTTTATTAAAATCCTCCAATACCCCTCCAGGTCTGACGTAATCCACACGACACTGTCATCTCTGCTACAGAACACGAGTGCTCTGCATGAGCTTCACATAGCTTTAAATGTGCCCATTATTCACTTTAGAAGCAATAGCTGAGTGGATAGAGTGCTCCCCTAGAGACCATAAAGTCGCGAGATCTAGACCAGGTAAATTTATTTATTTTTTTATTTTTAATAAATTATATTTATAATATATCTATAAATATAATTTAATTATGCACTGAGGGGAGGAGCCGGACATCAGCTACGAGCTCTCTCTCTATCTCTCTCCTTTCCCTCTCTCCTATCTCTCTATCTTCTTTCTTTCTCTCTTTTCTCTCTCTCCTTTCTTTCTCTTCTTTCTCTTCTTTCTCTACTTTCTCTTCTTTCTCCTCTTTTTCTTCTCTCTCTTCTTTCTCTCTCTTTCTTCTCTCTTTCTCTTCTTTGTCCTCTTTTGCTTCTTTCTCTCTCTTCTTTCTCTTTCTCTCTCTATCTTCTTTCTCTCTCTCTTTCTCAGACCTGATGCGGTCACCTGACGGAATCAGCTGACACTATAAGTCGAGCGGTGAGGCCGGCTTTTTACCACCCGGCCGGCTAAACTATCAGCTGATGCTGTCGGACAGGAGTCTGCACTGAAGTGTGTAGTTTGTTTTTTTGCACTGATGCATCAGCTGATTGTATAAAAGCCGTTTATACAATCAGCTGCTGTGTCATGTGAATCAGGCCCTTGAACCTTGACAAATCATCTGATCGCTTTGCCTTCCAGAAAACCGATCAGATGATATTGGATCCGGATTGGACGGCACGGGACCCTTGACCAAGGATTACTGCGGAGGGGGGTTCTTTATTTCAACAAAGATGAAGTCACTAATTGTGTTGTGTTTTATTTATAATAAAAATATTTTTCTGTGTGTTGTGGTTCTTATTATCAGTACTAGAAATTCATGGTGGCCATGTCTAATATTGGCATGCCACCATGAATTTCGGGCTTAGGGCCAGTTGATAATATACAGCTAGCCCTAACCCCATTATTACCCAGCAAGCCACCCGTCACCAGGGCAGCTGGAAGAGTTGGATACAGCGCCAGATGATGGCGTTTCTATGAAAGCGGCATTTTCTGGGGCGGCTGCGAACTGCAATTCACAGCAAAGGGGCCCAGAAAGCTCAGGCCAACCTGTGCTGTGGATTCCAATCCCCAGCTGCCTAGTTGTACCTGGCTGGACACAAAAATATGGCGAAGCCCACGTCATTTGTTTTTTAATTATTTCATGAAATAATAAAAAAAGGCCTTCCCTATATTTTTGGTTCCCAGCCGGGTACAAATAGGTAGCTGGGGGTTGGGGGCAGCCCATAGGTGCCTGCTGTACCTGGCTAGCATACAAAAATATGGCAAAACCCTTGTCATTCGTTTTTTAATTATTTCATGAAATTCATGAAATATTTAATAAAAAAAGGGCTTCCCTATATTTTTGGTTTCCAGCCCAGGTACAAATAGGCAGCTGGGGGTTGGAGGCAGCCCGCAGCTGCCTGCTGTACCTGGCTAGCATACAAAAATATGGCGAAGCCCAAATAATTTTGGGGGGGGGGGGCAAAAAGTCCTGCATACAGTCCTGGATGGAGTATGCTGAGCCTTGAAGTTCTGCAGCTGCTGTCTGTCTGTATGGAGGAGAGCAGACAGAAGCTGCAGAACTACAAGGCTCAGCATGCTCCATTCACTAGTGTATGCAGGAGAGCAGACAGCAGCTGCAGAACTACAAGGCTCAGCATCCTCCATCCAGGACTGTATGCAGGAGTTTTTTGACCACCAAAAATATGACGTGGGCTTCGCCATATTTTTGCATGCTAGCCAGGTACAGCAGGCAGCTACGGGCTGCCCCCAACCCCCAGCTGCCTATTTGTACCCGACCAGGAACAAAAATATAGGGAAGCCTGTTTTTTTAAATTATTTCACTTATTTCATGAAATAATTAAAAAACAAATGAAGTAGGCTTCGCCATATTTTTGTGTCCAGCCAGGTACAACTAGGCAGCTGGGAATTGGAATCCGCAGCACAGGTTAGCCCGAGGTTTCTGGGCGCCTCTGCTGCGAATTGCAATCCGCAGCCGCCCCAGAAAATGGCGCATTCATAGAAGTGCCATCATCTGGCGCTGTATCCAACTCTTCCAACAGCCCTGGTGACGATGGCTTGCTGGGTAATAAGGGTTAATACTGGCTTTGTTTTACTAGCTAGTATTAAGCCAGAGATTCTTAATGTCAGGCAAGTTTGACCCGGCCATTAAGAATCTCCAATAAAGGGCTAAAAAAAGACACCACACAGAGAAAAACTACTTTAATAGAAATAAATACACAGACACATTAGAGACTCCATGTTTATTACTCCCTCGCATCCCTCCGCGATCCGGCTCTTCTTTCTTCTTTCTCCTTCAACACATGCAGCTCTGCTACATCAGCGCTGCATAGGAAAAAGGTGGTGCTATTCCCCGAGCTGCTGCTTGTGAGCGGTGACGTCACCACTGACAAGCGCGTTGCTATAGCAACGGTGATCTCCGTTATAAACCGGCTGTGGCAGCTGGTTTATAACAGAACGGGGAAGCAGACTGGGAACCTGACCGCGTGCCAGAGCATGTCCCCGGTACGCAGCAATACACAAACGATCACCGTGTACTGGATAGATGCACTCGCAGGTCCTACATGACGCATCATAGTCATGTGACCAGTCTGTAGCCAATGAGATAACAGACACGTGACTGGTCACATGGCTATTTTGACATCAAAATAGGTCCTGCATCACTGCTGGCAGTGCTGGTTACCGGGAAGATTCAGCGATCATCGGATGGAATAGCGGCAAGAGACAGAGTGCATTACGCGTTTCGGGGACCGATAAGTGTTATGGCAATGTTTATTAACTGTATGTGTACATTTATAATGTGTTTTATGTGTTTGTGTTTGCCTCACATTGTTTCCTATGGGTTTGAGTGGTTCGCCGAACTGGTTCGCCGAACCGAACTCGAACTAGACCTCCATTTGACGAACCAAGCTCGAGCTGAACCGCGACCGGTTTGCTCATCTCTACCCTTTGACACACGAGCAACATGCCTTCTGGAGTGCTTAGCAATGCAGGGTTGGGGTCTTAGGTTCAAATCCCACCAAAGAAAACATCTGCAAGGGGTTTGTATGTTCTCCCCATGTTTGTGTGGGCTTTTTATGGTGTCCTCCCACACTACAAAGACATACTGATAGGGAATTTAGATTGTGAACCCCAATGGGGACAATGTTACTGATGCATATAAAGCGCTGTAGAATTAATAGTGCTATATAAGGGAAGTGAATAAATATTATTATTATTATTATATTTACTGACAGCAGATGAAATTCAGCTCCTCTTGCTGACAAGATACAATCTCAACATTTCAAAGAACGAGGACCCAATATATGACATACTAGTATGTTTAACAGTTAGGACCAGAAATGTTTAGACAGTGACCTAATCCTCATGATTTGGCATTGCATGCCACTGTTTATGATTTTAAATGAAACAATTGAGATGAAATTGTTGTTGACTTTTAGGTTTAATTAAAGGGGTTTAACAAAAATATCCTGTGAAATGTTTTGGAACTGCAACCATTCTTCCACAAAGCCTCCTCATTTCAAATTCTCCTCCTCAGAACAAATTTACTTTAACATTAATAAAATTGTAATATTTATTTGTGTAGAATCCTTTGCAGGCTTACTGAAGTTTGGAAGCCATGGTCATCACCAGACCCTGGGTTTCCTCCTTTGTGATGCCTTTACTGCAGCTGACTTCAGTTGTTGCTTGCTTGTGGATCTTTCTGCCTTAAGTTTTTTCTTAAGCATGTGAAATGCATGCTTGATAGGGATAAAAGCTGGTGATTGACTCAACCTTTGCAGACTATTCTACTTATTTGCCTTAAGACCTCCTAGGTTGCTTTTACAGTATGTTTTGGGTCATTGTCCATCTGTCCTGTGAAGCGCCATTCAATCAACCTTGCTGCACTTGGTTGAATCTGAGCAAAAAGGTATTACACTGTACACTTCAGAATTCATCCAGCTGCTTCAGTCATATAGTCAACACTAGCTACCGAGGGCTATTTGAATCCATACATGCACTTGCCATCACACTGCCTCCACCATGTTTTAAAGAGAATGTAGTGTTCTTTGGATCATGAATGGTACCAAGCCTTGTCTATGCTTTCTTATTCCCAACATTCTGGTACAGTGATCTTGGTTTCATCTGTCCTAAAATGCTTTTCCAGAACTGAGCTGGATTCTTTAGATTTTTTTTTGCTAAAGTCTAATCTAGCCTTTTTATTGATTATTTCGTGGTTTGCACCTTGTGAGGAACCCTCTTTATTTGCTCTGAGGAAGTCTTTTTTTATTGTAGACTTAGATACTGAAAAATCTACCTTATGGAGAGTGTTCTCACTTTGGGTTAATGTTGTGAAGGGCTTTTCTACATCATGGAAAGGATTCTGCGGTCATCCACCACTGTGGTCTTTCGTGCATATTCAGGCCTTTTTGAGATCCCAAGTTTAACAGTGCGCTTTTGTTTTTTCCAGAATGTGCAAAACTGTTAATTTTGCCACTCCTAAAAATTCTATTATATATTGACCGCATGTTGTGGGTTTTCAGGAACAGCATCCAAATGCAAATGTCACACCTGGAATTAAAGCAAGAAGAGAATGGCACTTCCTATATATGCGTCGGAGATATTGGGGTGCACTTCAGGTTCCAAAGCCCCCATACAGCGGTGGATTCCGCGTCTGACAGCCCAAACAGCGTGTTCCCTCACACATGTGCTACTGAGGAAGGTCCACATAGGACCGAAAACGTTTGTGTTACGCACATGAATAAATTTTTCTTCAAATCATCTTGGGAGTGCCTTGTATACTTCAGAACTTTTACTTGCTTAATTGATAATGGATTAATGAGGGAATAGTCCATGCAGCTCATTAACAGGCTTTGGAGATAATTGTCCAATTACTTCTGGTCCAATTAAAAGGGGGCAGCTATGTAATAAGGAGTCGTAATTTCCAAGCTCTTGCTCCAATTAGGATGTGAATACCCTCAAATTAAAGCTGAGACTTTGCACTTTAATATATATATACATATAAATATATATACAGTGCTGGCCAAAAGAATTGGCACCCCTGCAATTCTGTCAGGTAATGCTCAGTTTCTTCTTGAAAATATTTGCAATCACAAATTCTTTGGTATTATTATCTTCATTTATTTTGCTTCCAATGAAAAAAACACAAAAGAGAATGAAACAAAAATCAAATCATTGATCATTTCACACAAAACTCCAAAAATGGGCCAGACAAAAGTATTGGCACCCTTAGCCCAATACTTGGTTGCCAAAATAACTGCAAACAACCACTTCTGGTAACTATCAATGAGTTTCTTACAATGCTTTCCTGGAATTTTAGACCATTCTTCTTTGGCAAACTGCTCCAGGTCCCTGAGATTTGAAGGTGCCTTCTCCAAACTGCCATTTTGAGATCTCTCCACAGGCGTTCTATGGGATTCAGGTCTGGACTCATTGCTGGCCACTTTAGTAGTCTCCAGTGCTTTCTATCAAACCATTTTCTAGTGCTTTTTGAAGTGTATTTTGGGTCATTGTCCTGCTGGAAGACCCATGACCTCTGAGGAAGACCCAGCTTTCTCACACTGGGCCCTACATTATGCTGAAAAATTTGTTAGTAGTCTTCAGACTTCATAATGCCATGCACACAGTCAAGCAGTCCAGTGCCAGAGGCAGCAAAGCAACCCCAAAACATCAGGGAACCTTCGCCATGTTTGACTGTAGGGACAGTGTTCTTTTCTTTGAATGCCTCTTTTTTTTTCCTGTAAACTCTATGTTGATGGCTTTTCCCAGAAAGCTCTACTTTTGTCTACTCTGATCAGATAATATTCTTCCAAAACGTTTTAGGCTTTCTCAGGTAAGTATTGGCAAACTCCAGCCTGGCTTTTTTATGTCTCGGGGTAAGAAGTGGGGTCTTCCTGGGTATCCTACCATACAGTCCCTTTTCATTCAGATGCAGATGGATAGTACGGATTGACACTGTTGTACCCTCGGACTGCAGGGCAGCTTGAACTTGTTTGGATGTTAGTCGAGGTTCTTTTCCACCATCCGCACAATCTTGCGTTGAGATCTCTCATCAATTTTTCTTTTCCTTCCACATCTAGGTTATCGAGGTTAGCCACAGTGCCATGGGCTTTAAACTTCTTGATGACACTGCGCACCGTAGACACAGGAACTTTCAGGTCTTTGGAGATGGACTTGTAGCCTTGAGATTGCTCATGCTTCCTCACAATTTGGATTCTCAAGTCCTCAGACAGTTCTTTGGTCTTCTTTCTTTTCTCCATGCTCAATGTGATACACACAAGGACACAGGACAGAGGTTGAGTCAACTTTAATCCATGTCAACTGGCTGCAAGTGTGATTTAGTTATTGCCAACACCTGTTAGGTGCCACAGGTAAGTTACAGATGCTGTTAACTACACAAATTAGAGAAGCATCACATAATTTTTGAAACTGTCCCAATACTTTTGTCCACCGCCTTCTTTATGATTGGTGTGGAATTATATCCAATTTGGCTTTATGGCAATTTTTTTTCCATTGAAGACAAATTAAATAAAAATAATAATACCAAAGAATTTGTGATTGCAATGATTTTCAAGAAGAAACTGAGTATTATCTGACAGAATTGCAGGGGTGCCAATACTTTTGGCCAGCACTGTATATATATATGTATATATATATATATATATATATATATATATATATATACCAGGGTTCAAAAGTTTAAAATCACTTAGCTATTTCCTTATTTTTTAAAGAAAAGCACATATTTGCAATGCAGTTAACATTAAATTAAACAGAAATACACTCTATACATTGTTAATGTGGTAAATGACTAGTTTAGCTTCAAACGTCTGGTTTTAATGCAATATCTACATATTTAATGCATTTAATGCAATATCTCCAAGTACCACAACTCCAGGGTTCTAATGGTACATTGTGCTTGCTAACTGTGTTAGAAGGCCAATGGATAATTAGAAATCCCTTGAAAACGTTTGTGCAAGTATGTTAGCACAGCTGACAACAGTTTTGCTGATTAGAGAAGCTATAAAACTGACCTTCCTTTCAGTTAGTTGAGAATCTGGAGCATTACATTTGTTGGTTCCATTAAACTCTCAAAATGGCCAGAAAATGAGAACTTTCATATAAAACTAGACAGTCTATTCTTGTTCTTAGAAATGAACGATATTCCCTGCGAGAAATTGCCAAGAAACTGGAGATTTCCTACAACGTAATGTACTAATGAAACAAAGAAAATTTTTAGGATCAGCTTACCTCTGAGTTTGCTGTGGCCGGTTTTAGAGATCAGTGCACGGACAGTCAGCGGGCCAGATCCCGAGATAAATGAAGCAAGAAAAAAATATTTCATCCAGCACTTGAAGATATATTATCCCAATTCCACGAAATTCACGGACTTGATAAAAACATTATTAATTTTATTGGTGTACAAATAATTAAAATCATTGCGTCTTACGCGTTTCAAGCCAAACAAGGGCTCTTACTCATAGCATAACGTAAGTAGACAAACTAAAAACACTTTATACACCATACCAGGAAGAGGAAAAATCACCCCACCTCTAGCTAATTAATCTATGCATCCAGATGGATCATTAGGGTGTGAACACGTAATCAGCAAAGTTCATCATGAGTCCTAAGATAAATTCCCTTCACATAATGAGTGAATGAAGAGAAAAACACCAAAAGAGCATTTTATGTTCAAAGTATTACTAGCAAAATAAAAAATAAAAAACATTATATCACATCAGGCATACATTTAGACATATACACATCAAACCAAATATATACATCATAGTAAACTCCAAAAGATATAAAAAATTGAATAAAGTATATGTCCAAAGGTATGTATCACAGGCATAAACAAATTTTTGTGTACAAATATTATCAAAAAATTATTATCAGAAAATTATTATCAGAAAATGTCATGTACATCAACATTGTAAGAGAGAATATATCAAATATGCATTTTGTACCATAAAGTGAATGAATTAATATCATACAAAATAAATACAACAGACGTCTAAGAAGATGAGGCAGTGTATGACAAATCTTAGCAATAATATAGCAAATCCGTCTTAAAATTAAGGCCAGAAGGGCTACTGGTCTGGAGGCATGAAATCCAGAAAGCCTCCCTAGCTCTCAAACGATTGATCCAATCTCCATCTCTATGTGAGCATGAGACCTTTTCTAGAACTGACACAGTTAGACTATCCGTGCAACCACCGTGTTTTTCAAAAAAATGTCTTGATAAACCAGACATATGTTTTCTTTACAACACCTGTACCCGGATTACAATCAGCTATGTGCTCTGATATACGGATCTTAAGTTTACGTTTCGTGGAACCGATATACTGCAAGTGACATAAGTCACATGTGACCACATACACAATGTATGTTGTGTTACAATTGACAAATTCAGTCAGAGTATAGTGTGTTCCATTGGTGTAAGAGAAAATAGTGGCACCTTTCTTTATATATCTGCATAAACCACACCTGGGTAACCCACACTTTTAGCAGCCCTGTTGTTGTAACCATGTTATTTTACCTGTCTCTGCATTCGTATATACACCAGGTGATAGTAAATTACCAAGAATGCTGGCTCTCTTGGGAACAAATTTAACTCCTCTGTCCAAAATATCTGATACTATCTGATCCTGATACAATATTGGAAGATGTTTTTTAACTATTGCCACAATTTTATCATATTCCTGAGAATATGTTGTAGAAAAAGTTACTTTGGACAACAAGGAAGAGTTATTTCTACTGTTAGCCATGTTTTTGTACAAAAAATCATTACGTGTTGCAGAAGTCGCAATACTATTTGCCCTATTCAGAGAAGCAGTACTATAACCCCGTTTTTTTAGCCTATTCACAATTTGTGTTGAGGTATTGATGTAGTGCCCATCAAGCCAATCCAACTTGTGGGAGGGGGTACGCATGGGGTGAAATATCTCCAGATTACCTCAGAAAATTAACAGCTAAAATGCCAAAAGTCTGCAAATCTGTAATTGCTGCAAAGGGAGCATTCTTTGACGAAATCAAGATTTGAAAGAGAAAATTATTATATCAAGTAAAAATAATTTTTTCTAACCTAGTCAATGCATGGACTATATTTCCTATTCACTATGCAACTAATTTAGAAAATAAAAGTATGATTTTTCGTGGAAAAGACAAGATTGTCTGGGTGACCCCAAAAGTTTGAACTGTAGTGTATATATGGGGCAGGCCGATAACTCTTTGGCTTTGTGTTTTTGTTTCTATGGTGACAAATGTTACATCACATGAGAACCTTATGTGTCTAATATATGTTTTCAAAATTTTGTGTTTGTTTCTTATGGAAACAGTGTTCTACGTAAGCGGGGAAACAAAATAGCTAATGTGATATTCACAGCATCTGAAAGTACAGGAGTGCTAAAATTCTTGCTTCTGCAAGGAAAGTCCGCAAAGGATATTCATGGTGATATGTCGCAGACACTAGGGGATCAATGCCCTTCATATTCCACAGTTAAGAACTAGGTTGCCAAATATAAAACTGGTCACTTCAGCACCAATAATGAGGAACATCCTGGATGACCGAGAGTGGTTGTTGTTCTGGAGATCGTCAATGCTGTGCACAATCGCATACTGGAGAATCGCAGAATTTCAGCTAAAGCAATAGCAGACATCATGGTGATTTCCCATGAACGTGTTTGTGTCATTTTCCATGAACATGTGGAGATGAGGAAGCTATCTGCAAAGCGAGTCTCCAAATGTTTGACAACATATCAGAGAAGCATGCGAGTAAAAACTTCCCGGTCCATTTGTCAGCGTTTCTGGACTGATAAGAACTTCTTGGATCAACTAGTTAGTTAGATGAGACCTGGATTTATTTGTATGACCCTGAAAACAAGAAGCAGTCAAAAGAGTGGAGGCACAATGGTTCTCCTCATCCAAAGAAGTTCAAGGTGCAAAAAATCAGCCACTAAGGTGATGGCATCTGTGTTCAGGGATAAAGAGGGTGTTGTGCTAGTAGACTACCTTCAAAAGGGTTCCATCATACATTCAAGGTATGACATTGAACTTTTGGACCAATTGAAGGCAACTCTAAGGCTAAAAGGCGCGGCAACCTGTCCAAAGGAATCTTACTTCTGCAAGGCAACGCCTCATCTCACACTGCACAAACGACCTTGGCAAAACTGGCAGAGCTGGGCTGCCAGCTGGTTGACCTTATTCACTAGATCTAGCTCCCTTCGACTATCATCTGTTTCCAAACCTGAAGAAACACCTCAAGGGTAACAAATATCACACCATTTCTGATGCCATGGCTGCTACGGATTCCTGGTTTGAGGCACAACCAAAATACTTCTTTTTGCTAGGCTTATAGAACTTGGAATACTGATGTAAGAAGTGCGGTGACATCAGTGGGGAGTATGTGGAATAAAAGTAAAGTATCCTTATCTTAGACTCGTCTCTTTCCGGGTAAAGCCAAAGACTTATCAGTAGAGATAAGCAACGCCCCTAGTGTTTGAGTTCGGTTCATCAAACGGCGGGTGTGTTCATCAAATGTTTGTTGAACACCGTCGAACCCCATTGAAAACAATGACAGGCAAACATAAACACATACAAACACATAGAAAATACAAAAAAAAGGTTCAGCTTACCAGCATAGAAGCCACAGGACAAATCAGGAGGTGCACGGATCGATCCAGATGAGCCAGTTCTGGTATGAAGTATGTATACACAGAGTAAACTCCTTCTACGGTGTCCAAAAAGGAAACTACTCAGAAGTCCTTATAGGGCAAGGACATGTGACATACACAGCAAATGACACATGCCCTTGCTTGTGTGCAAAAAATGCACTTTGATGTGTGTGTATGTGTGTGTGTGTGTGTTTGATTTCCTGACAGCCTGCACCGCCCCACTGTACGCGCGGTTAGGAAAAAAAAAATGGAGATCGCCATGATTTCAGGAACCCCCGCCACCCCCAGCACACTTTACACTGAATTTGGATATTATTATTAACATTGTGCACATTGCTTAGTGTCCATGCGTATAATTCTGCAGTGATATGGCAGGACATGTGAATGTATTGTGACTACAGAATTGATGCAGAATGTATGCGCGCTGCATGCTTGCTCTGCCATTCAGCTCGACTCCATGCCCGCTGACAGAAGACACAGACACGCGATGAGAATGAACTCGAATGAACTTCACCCGACTTCATTGTCAACCTACGGTTTTGTCTGTGTCGCAGCCTGATTTGTGGTCACCGGTGAAGGACGCACCGGTGACTGCAAACCCCCTGAGTGACTGAAGTGAGCCGCGATCAGCGGTGCCGTCACTGCAGTTACCAGCCTCCATCATCCCCTCACACACCGGTTCCATCATCCCCACACACACCGGCCTCCATCATTCCCGCACACACCGGCCACCATCATCCCCACACACAACGCCCCGGTCATCCCCGCAAACACTGGCAGCCATCATCCCCGCATACACCAGCCTCCATCATCTCAGCACACACCGGCCCCCGTCATCCCCGCACACACCGGCCTCCATCATCCCCACACACATCGGCCCTCGTCATCCCTGCACACACTGGCCTCCATCATCCCCGCACACACCGGCCTCCATCATCCCCGCACACACCAACCTCTATCATCCCCGCACACACCGGCCCCATCATCCATGCACACAGTGGCCTCCACCATCTCTGCACACACCGGCCTCCATCACCCCCATATACAATGCCCCCGTCATCCCCATACACACCGGCCTCCATCATCCCCCGCACACACCGGCCCCCATCATCCCCGCAAACACCGGCCCCCATCATCCCCGCACACACCGGCCTCCCCCGCTAACACCGGCCTCCATCATCCCCGCACACACCAGCCCCCGTCATCCCTGCACATACCGGCCCCCATCATCCCCGCAAACACCGGCCCCCATCATCCCCGCACACACCGGCTTCCATCATCCCCGCACACACCGGACTCCATCATCCCCACACACACCGGTCTCCATCATCCCCGCACACACCGGCAGTACTACCCCCATCATCCCCGCTGACACGCAGGTACTACTGCCCCCATCATCCCCGCACACACTGGCACTACCTGAGTGAAGTCTCCGGTGACAGAGCGGCTCACTTCAGTTACTGCATGGAGCTGACACAGAGCGGTCGTGTTCTACGGCGCTCCCTGTCAGCTTCATGTAGCTGAGCTGAAAGTGTTGTGTGGATTACTTCGGACCTGGATGGGTGTTTGTGGATTATTAAACTGGGTAAAGGAGGGATTTTTTTTGTCTTTTATTCCAAATAAAGGATTTTTTGTTGTGTGTGTTTATTTACTTTCACTACAGATTAACCATGGAAGGTATCTCGGGGAGACGCCTGCCATGATTAACCTAGGACTTAGTGGCAGCTATAAGCTGCCATTTAACTCCTTATTACCCCGATTGCCACCGCACCAGGGCAATTCGGGATAAGCCGGGTAGAGTCCCGGGACTGTCGCATCTAATGGATGCGGCAATTCTGGGCAGCTGCTGACTGATATTGTTAGGGTGGTGGGCTCCCCATAACGTGGCGCTCCCTATCCTGACAATACCAGCCTTCAGCCGTGTGGCTTTATCTTGGCTGGTATCAAAATTGGGGGGACCGCACGGTTTTTTTTTATTATTTATTTATTTATTTTACAGCACGATATAGACCCGCCCACCGGCGGCTGTGATTGGTTGCAGTGAGACACCTGTCACTCATCGTGGGGGCGTGTCTGACTGCAAGCAATCATGGGCGCCAGTGGGTGGGGAAAGCAGGGAATACCAAATTGAATAATGAGCGGCAGCCATTTTCAAAAGAGGAAAAGCCGCCAGAGCTTTGTGACAGCCATGCAGCTGATCGTGAGTAGGAAAGAGAGAGGGATTGTGCTGGGGAAGCAGGACGCATGCAAATATGCAACGTGTGCACATAGCCTTACTGTAAAAAGCCACGCTTTTGGTGATCAAACCTTTATGGAACGTTAACTCGAACTGTCGAACGTGAAGCAAATCGTTCAAGTTCATCGAACGACTTGAACATCACCCAAAACAACTCGAATTTGAAATTGGCGAATGGTTCGATTCGAACACCGCTCATCTACTTATCAGCAGCCCCTCGTGTGTCTGTGTGTGTGTATGTATATATATATATATATATATATATATATATATATATAAAATCTGTATTGTGAATGTGTTATTGTTTTTGTAAACATCTAAAATACCAAAATTTGTGTAAATGTCAACATATTTGTGGACATCACTATCTCAGGAAGAGGTGAGTGGAATTTCTCTGATAATACACTATTTCATATAATATTTAAACCATTGTGGATTCTTTGTTCTACCTCCAGATAATCCATGTGTTTAGCTAAAGTTTTTATCAAAATCACCATGTTTGTTTAGAAATTAAAGCAATATATTATATAGATCTTGTGTTTTTTTTCCTTTAATTATTACATATAGATTAAAAATTTCCATTTTTTAATGTTTTAATCTTGTCATTTACTTAGCCTACAAAAAAAAATAGATAGCCCTAGATTTAGTGATGAGCAAGTACTAAAAAACTCGGGTGCTCGAAGCTCGGGCCGAGCATCCCAAGATATTCGTGTACTCGGCCCGAGCACCGAGCCCAATGTTATCCTATGGGAGACCCGAGTATTTTTATGAAATGACCCCCGGCAGCATGTAGAAACCCTAAAAATGTCACAAAAGTCTCAGAAGAGTCCTCAAATGACATGGCAACAGCATGGAGAAGACCCCTTGAAGCATTTATCACTCAAAAGTCACAGCTGTGAACAATTTTGTCCGCGTTTTACGCCATTTTTACGGACTCACCAGAAAACCTTCAAAAATTACACCAAAATGAATTTTCATGGCGGAAATGTTAAGGGCACATACCCAATAGTGAGATAGAGCTGGTGTATGTTACTTTTGGAGATTACATGAAAGATTTTACGTGAAAACATTGTGTGGCACTCCGATGTCCCTGTGAAGAGACGTACATGAAGGCCTCTTGAGTCTAATGTGCCCATTTTGAGGAAGTGAGTCTTTGTAGTATTTTCCTTTGCCAGGGAAGTCCAAAATTGTGAGGTTCACCAATGCCCCTGCATACAGACATGCATAATGGCCTGTAAACCTGAAGTGCCCATTGTAAGGAAGTGGGTCTATTGTAGTATAGCCCTTTGGCAGGGCAGCCAAAAATTGGGAGGCTCCACATTGTCCCTGGATAGAGACGTGCATGATGGCCTGTAAACCTGAAGTGCCCATTGTAAGGAAGTGGGTCTATTGTAGTATAGCCCTTTGGCAGGGCAGTCCAAAATTGTGAGGTTCACCAATGCCCCTGCATAAAGATGTGCATGAGGGCCTGTAAACCTGAAGTGCCCATTGTAAGAAAGTGGGTCTATTGAAGTATAGCCCTTAGGCAGGGCAGCCAAAAATTGGGAGGCTCCACGTTGTCCCTGGATAGAGACGTGCATGAGGGCCTGTAAACCTGAAGTGCCCATTGTAAAGAAGTGGATCTATTGTAGTATAGCCCTTAGGCAGGGAAGCCAAAAATTAGGAGGCTCCACATTGTCCCTGGATAGAGACCTGTTAGGTTCTTAGTGCGTCCGTGCTTGCATTTAAAAACCGCACGTGTGTGCCTGTTGGTGGCAGCGTTCAGGTGCACTTGTGTGTGTTTTGCACAAACTTGGATATAACGCACAAGTCTAGTGAATACACATCAGCACAGCATTGCAAAATGCGCAAGGGCGTTGGCAACGAACAAGGAAGTGGACGTGATGGTGGTGCAGGCAGAGACCGAGGTCGTGTGCAAGCTCTAATTTCGCCGCAACAAAGGGCCACATCTACTCGCTAGCACATCCTGTACCAAATTCTTGGGGACCGCAGCAGTACACCGCTCTGAAACCAAGATAGTCAACAGGTTGTTAGTTGGCTAGCGGATAATGCTTCCAGTCAGATTGGCACCACCACAAACACTCTGTCTTCCACACGGTCAAGTGTCAGTAGCCGTGATACTGCACCGCACATTTCAGAACCTGATCCTCCTTCCTACCACCAGGCCGAGTACATGTCCACGGACATTACTGATCCCACACTTGGACACTCGGAAGAGCTGTTCACGTTTCCATTCACACATTCTGGCCTCTCGCCAGCTCCTGTTGAAGTGGGTCATGATGAGATTGTATGTACAGATGCCCAAATATTTGAGCAGCCACGTTCTCACGAAGTTGGCAACGTGTCTCAACAAGGGGTGGACGATGATGAGACACAATTGTCAGGAAGTCAGGAGGAGGAGCTGGGTACAGAAGAGGAAGACGACGTGGTGGATGATCCAGTAACTGACCCAACCTGGCAGGAGGATATGCAGAGCGAGGACAGCAGTGCACAGGGGGAGGGAGCCATAGCATCCCAACAGGCAGTAAGAAGCAGGGTGGTGACCCCAAGCAGAAGTCAGGCAACCGTTCCCCGGAACAACAACACGACTCAAGGTGCCTGTACAAATGTTAGGTCTTCCCGAGTCTGGCAGTTTTTTAAGTTGGCTCCAGATGATTCTAAAAAGGCCATTTGCAACACCTGCCATGCCAGCATCAGCAGGGGTACCAAAACTAGCAGCTTGACCACCACCAGCATGATCAGCAAATGTCAGCCAAGCACCCGACTTTGTGGGATGTACAACAGAGTCGAGGAGCAGTGCTTGCTGATGTCACTGCTACGTCTTCGCTTGTTGTGCATGCAAACCAATCCCCTGTCCATGCTGCCTGCGAACAAGCCTCCTCCGGCCCTGCACCTGCAGTTTTCCACGCAGAAATAACACCATCAAGCACGTCCTTGTCCCAGCGCAGCGTTCAGTTATCCATTCAACAAACCTTTGAACGCAGGCGCAAATACACTGCCAACGCCCTACATACCACACTTCTAAATGCTAACATTTTGCGACTGCTTGCGCTGGAAATGTTGCCTTTTAGGCTGGTGGAGACAGAAGCATTCCGCGACCTGATGGCGGCAGCTGTCCCACGTTACTCGGTCCCCAGCCGCCACTATTTCTCCCGGTGTGCCGTCCCCACATTGCATAACCACGTGTTACAAAACATCACACGTGCCCTGAACAATGCTGTTTCAGCCAAAGTCCACCTAACCACAGACACGTGGACAAGTGCTTGTGGGCAAGGCCGCTACATCTCGTTGACGGCACACTGGGTTAATATTGTGGAAGCTGGGACCCAGTCTGAGCGAGGGACGGAACACGTCCTTCCCACACGAAGGTTTGCAGGCCCTACCTCAGTCAGGGTTTCACCCACACTCTACAGCTCCGGAATGTCATGCTCCTCAGCCTCCTCCTCCTGCGCATCCTCATCCACTTTACCCTCCACACCAGTCCCAAGCTGGAAGCACTGCAGCACTGCCTCGGCGAAGCGGCAACAGGCTGTGCTGAAGCTAATCTGCATAGGTGACAAACCCCACAATGTAGAAGAGGTGTGGACAGCTCTGAAATAGCAGGCAGATCACTGGCTCCCATCTCTGAACCTAAAGCCAGGAAAGGTCGTGTGTGACAATGGCCGGAACCTGGTGGCGGCTTTGAGGCGAGGCCAGCTGACACATGTTCCATGCGTGGCCCATGTACTCAACCTCGTGGTTCAGCGGTTTCTAAAGTCATACCCAGAGCTGTCTGATCTGCTGGTAAAAGTTCGCCACCTGTCTGCACATTTTCGAAAGTCACCTACTGCTTCAGCCGGCCTTGCCGGCTTTCAGCGCCATTTGCATCTTCCGGCTCACAGACTGGTGTGTGATGTCCCCACGCGTTGGAATTCAACTCTGCACATGTTGGTCAGGATATGTGAGCAGAAGAGGGCAGTTGTTGAGTACCTGCATCACCTAAGCCGTCGGGAAATGGGTCAAACTCCACACATAACACCTGAGGAGTGGAGATGGATGTCCGACCTATGTACCATCCGCCAAAACTTTGAGGTCTCCACCAAGATGGTGAGCGGCGATGACGACATTATTAGCGTCACCATACCGCTTCTCTGCCTTCTAAAATGGTCTCTGCTCAAAAACAAACATGATGCATTGCAGGCGGAGCGTGATAAGTTGGAGCAAGAAACAGTAGTGGGTGTGGGTGATAACACACAGCCCAGCCTCGTCTCATCACAACGTGCAGTGGAGGACTATGACGAGGAGGAGGATGAAGACATGGAGCAACTCTCCGGCCAAATTGAGGATATGACATGCAGTCATATCCTCGGTTCAGCGTGGCTGGCCAGAGGACAGGGTAGATGATGAGGAGGAGGACAGCATGTTCAGTCATCGTGTTGGTCAGGATACTGAAGTGATGGCTGTTAAGAGTCTGGCGCACATGGCTGACTTTATGGTAAGCTGCCTGTCTCATGACCCTCGCGTTAAGAACATCGTAGCCGATAATCATTACTGGTTGGTAACACTGTTAGACCCACGCTAAAAGGAGAACTTTATGTCTCTTATTCCCGAGGTGGAGAGGTCAGGCAAAATGCAGTAGTTCCAGAAGGCCATAGTCACGGAAGTAGGCAAAGCATTCCCCTCACAAAACGCTAGTGGCATAGGTCAGGAATCAGTGGACAACCAAGGCGTACAGCCGAGAGGGGCACAAGTCCAATCCGCCAGAGGTAGGGGAACAGTCTTTAAGATGTGGGACAGTTTTCTCAGCCCCTCACATACCACAGCCCCTGAGGTGCGGGGTAGTGCCACAAGAAATCCTAAGTTTGCCCAGATGCTCAAGGAGTACCTTGCAGATCGAACAACTGTACTCCGACATTCCTCTGTGCCTTACAATTATTGGGTATCCAAGCTGGACACGTGGCATGAATTGGCTCTCTACGCCTTGGAAGTCCTGGCCTGCCCTGCCGCTAGCGTTTTGTCAGAGCGTGTTTTTAGTGCCGCAGGTGGAATCATTACAGATAAACGCACCCGCCTGTCAACTGAAAATGCTGACAGGCTGACTCTGATCAAGATGAACAAGGGTTGGATTGGGCCAGACTTCACCACACCACCAGCAAATGACAGCGGAATTTAAAGTTTGTAACGGGAATTTGCCATGTACCTCCACTCACACATGGTAACACACTTCTGGACTTTGGCTAATCGCTGGACTGCTCCTCCTTCTCCTCATGCGCCACCATGATGACCGTTACAATAGTTAGGCTTTTGTTTCAGGTATACCCCCAGTGGTAAATTTTTTCGCCCATTCTTTCATAATGGGCATTACAACGACAGGAGACCCGCTCCTTTGCAATTTGAACAATGTTTTTAGGCCCTCATGCACATCTCTATCCAGGGACAATGTGGAGCCTCCAAATTTTTGGCTGCCCTGCCTAAGGGCTATACTACAATAGACCCACTTCCTTACAATGGGCACTTCAGGTTTACAGGCCATCATGCACGTCTCTATCCAGGGACAATGTGGAGCCTGACGCTGCCACCGACTGCCACACACGTGCGGTTTTTAAATGCAAGCACGGATGCAATAAGAACCTAACAGGTTTTTAGGAGCGACAATTACTGAGAAGTTTGACACTATCAGACACTGCTGACTGACGTGTATTATTCACTAGACTTGTGCGTTATATACTAGTTTGTGAAAAATGCACACAAGTGCACCTGTACGCTGCCACCGACAGCCACACACGTGCGGTTTTTAAATGCAAGCACGGACGCAATAAGAACCTAACAGGTTTTTAGGAGCGACAATTACTGAGAAGTTTGACACTATCAGACACTGCTGACTGACGTGTATTATTCACTAGACTTGTGCGTTATATACTAGTTTGTGAAAAATGCACACAAGTGCACCTGTACGCTGCCACCGACAGCCACACACGTGCGGTTTTTAAATGCAAGCACGGACGCAATAAGAACCTAACAGGTTTTTAGGAGCGACAATTACTGAGAAGTTTGACACTATAAGACACTGCTGACTGACGTGTATTATTCACTAGACTTGTGCGTTATATACTAGTTTGTGCAAAACGCACACAAGTGCACCTGTACGCTGCCACCGACAGGCACACACGTGCGGTTTTTAAATGCACGCACGGACGCACTAAGAACCTAACAGCTTTTTAGGAGCAACAATTACTGAGAAGTCTGACACTATCAGGACTGTTTTAGACTGTGTACACCAGCCCCAGATATGATGAAGGCTGGTATACGGTCACCACTAGGAATGGCTATATACCCTGCCTGCCTGCCTGTATACAGCTACAATTGTCCTGAGAAGGACTCTTCTGGTCACTAGCCTGTATTCCGACCTGGCTATACCCTGCCTGCCCTGCCTGTATACAGCAACAATAGTCCTGAGAAGGACTCTGCTCCTGTACTCCGACCTGGCTATACCCTGCCTGCCTGTATACAACTACAATAGTCCTGAGAAGGACTTCTGGTCACACTGTTTGCAGCCCTGCTACGGAAATAACTATAAAGGGCCGCAAACCTTTCCCTGAAGCAGCAACACTCTCCCTGCACTGACTGTCTGGATGGCTGTGTGCAGAGCACAGCGCGCCCGCCGGTATAAAGGCTCGGTCACGCTGTGCAGGCCGGCCAATCACTGCAATTCCACAACTAACAGGGCTGTGGCATTGCAGTGGTCTGCCAGCCAATCCCTGCATAAGGGCTGGCTCTCAAAAGAGCGCCAACATGCAGGGATGAAGACCACGAGTACAGCACGAGTATCGCGAGATTACTCGGTCCCCGCCGAGTAGCCCGAGTACAGTGATACTCGTGCGAGTACCGAGTAGTGACAAGCATACTCGCTCAACACTACCTAGATTATTGATTCCATTTTTAGAATATTAGTAATATATAGTTCAATTTATAGAGTTCTTAATGTGATCTAGCTATATGGATTCCTAAACACTTCATTGTTGTAGTGGCTAATTTCTAAATCTAATTTATCCAGTTCTGGTTTGTCTGATCAATTAATATTATTACTTTGTTCTCCTTATTTACATTACAGCTTGAACAATTTTAGAGTCTTTTTATTATGTTAAAGACTTTCCAAATCTTGATGAACTCAGCCTAAAGATGACTACATTATGAGAGAAGAGATTCATGTACATCTACATCTTTCCTAATCTAATGCCCTCTATCTGTGGTGTGATTTGTGAATAGATAAACAGGGGCTTGAAACCTATATCAAATAGCAATGGGGACTACTGATGATCACAGACAGAAGAACGTGTCTGTGAATAGACAATATATGGTCCCTTTGGAGTCCAAAAGCTCATCAAAATGCACTATTCCACCTGCTATGAGGGTAGAATAGGGTCCTCTCCCCTCTTAGGTCCCTGTGCAGCAACATAGGTTGCACCAATGATATGTCTGACCCTGATGAGGAAAGAGGGACCTTATCTAAGGTGAAAATATTAGAAGAATGACCTTGTAACGCAAGTTAAGCTCTGAGGGAAGTATACATTGATTTTAGGAATTGTAAAATCTCCCTGAAAAACCCACTCCTCTTTTAAATTATTTGATGTTCTAATTAATTGTGATATTAGACAGTATGAACATATAATTTAGTCTTCAGAAAGTCTGTTTCCCACATATAGATTATTTCCCCAGAATTTAACACATTATTAAAATGTATTGTATATTAGCAGTTAGAACTTCCTTCAGAATTATTATTTTATGATAGATTAATAACAGTTGTACATACTATATAAAATTAATTTTAAATACTCCGATGTATAAATATGTATAACGTAAAATGTGCAAAAAGATCTTTGCGTGTTCTCCATTTCCCTTTATTGGCATCCTTAGACTCATCTCATGGGAGCTCTGCAAAGCATGGAACTTGGACTTTGAACATCCTCAAGTCAAGCATCAAAAAAGGTGACAAGGGTTAGGGAGGCTCCCCTGACATTTTGCGCACAGACATCAGCCTGTGCAATTAAGGGCCACCTTTCCAGCAAACAGTAATTGAAAAGTGTGAACCACATGGGTCTCAAGTCAATAATAGTGTAAGCACACAAATGACACTCTAAGCTTTTTTCTTTTACCAGCCACTGCTCTTTGCATTTCACCTTTTATCCCTCTCAGCATCTTCGCTTAATCCACCCTAATGAGGTGAACGATACTGCTAAATATGGGAGGCTAATGGTTTAGTTGTAGATAAATAGGACAGACAGAAATACCTTCTGCATTCAACACCATGAAATATGAAGACTATATGTTTATCATTCACTAAGTAGTTTATCATAAAATTATAATTGAGAGAACAATAAGCAATATGATTATGTCTCCTTTGCTCTGACTCCCTTCTGAGGTAGCTCCAAGCAAAGGTGATCATTGCACTTAACTCCCTTGGATTCCCTGCCCTGGAAGGTCATTACTAGTGACCACATGTCATATTCCTGTTCACAAACAGCAGGTGACTGCTAACAGTAACTAATGTGTGAATTACTTCTCTGTTTTGCTTTTTACCCATCTGTCAGTATTTAGGGGGTAGTCAGAACAGGGCATGAAGTCAACTGCCCTTATTTGTACAGTAATAATTAATAATAATTTTATTCATTTATATAGCGCTATTAATTCCACAGCGCTTTACATACATTTGCAACACTGTCCCCATTGGGGCTCACAATCTAGAGTCCCTATCTGTATGTCTTTGGAGTGTGGGAGGAAACCGGAGAACCCGGAGGAAACCCACGCAAACACGGGGAGAACATACAAACTCCTTGCAGATGGTGTCCTTGGTGGGATTTGAACCCAGGACCCCAGCGCTGCAAGGCTGCAGTGCTAACCACTGAGCCACCGTGCCGCCCCAGTAAATAGTGAACTCATGTTAATAGTCGAAAAAGGTAAGAAAATAATGAAATAGCGTAATACCACAATAGCAAAAATATAAATATTATATTGAAATATATTAACTAATTGGTATCATAATTATTTTATTTTGGGTGCATTAAAAAACTTCATTGGCACTTGTTCATCAGGTGTATGGCACTAATATGTTGTCAATTCAAAATACTAGGCTTAAAAAGTAAAATTAATATCAAGATGAGATTTCAGCCAATTGGACCCTGTATAGATATGTATGCACAAGGGATGCTTTAGTACATTAACTGCCATGCACAAAATAATTATAAAAGACTTCCCATACAATGAGTTTCTATAGGATTAGGCTGCAAGGCTTAAATGTACACATAACTTCAAGCGAAATGCTGATAATTTTGGCTTTTACACTTCTTGCACCTCCTTCTCTTTTCTTTGAGCCTAATCTGATTTTGCCAGTCCGCTTTGATCTGTGAGGGGCAGGCAAGTCATGTCCACAAGTACAGATGGAGTAAATATGGAGATTAGCCTCTCCTCTTACTGCATTAGTTCCTAATACCTGATTAAGTCCAGAATCATGCAATTGTCTCAGTGCTGGCTATCAGAGTGGCAGAACTCAGAAGGGGGTTGGATGAAGGATGATTTTGTAATAGATACTTATTTTATCCAAGTCCTCTAAGAAGATTAGGCCTGAGGGTGTCACATTAGCTATGATCTCCAGGCCTTTGGTAGTCTCTTGCAGTTTTCAAACACCTCAGCTTCAACCTTAGAACAAACAGGCAGCTTGGACTGAGGCCCCATGTAGTGGCATGAATAATTGCACATTGCCAAGTGTTTGAAGATCACAAAGTGCTGTGTAAATTATCCAGTTTGGGCTTAGTAGCAGTGATTTGTGGTGACTTATTGCATCTTTTCACAGTTCAGAATTCAACTTTCTACAGTCGTTATCATGACTTTCATGAAGAATGAAAGTTAAGTAATGTTCTTACGCTCCCCAGCTTTACACTTGTGGGGGTTTTAGGTATTAACACAATCTGTTCTTTAAATTCCATGTCTTCATATTCTGCATTGGTTCACTTTTGTTCAGAAGGAAAAGATTAATGTAATGACTTCAAGCATTAAATATACTATGAACTTTACAACTCAACTTTCACTAAAATATGAAGACAAAAATTTATGAGTTCTTGGTATTTGGACATTTTTTCTATTAAATCAGGAATAAATTGTATTTCCAATACAATAGAATCTTTCAAATTGTTATCTTATAATATTTTGTAGACAACAAAATCTAACATATGAAACATTTAAAAAATAGTGTAAAGTGATGTTAAATGTAAAGTATCCATATTTCTGGGAAAATGTAAATTAAATCAGATTCTTGGTTTGGAAAACAAAGAAGGTATTTAAAAAAAATGTTGGATTCTCTTTGAAACTTAATTTGAAGACTTAAATGGAAACAAAGTCAATATCCCTAGTTCAACAATTTTATTTTTCTCACTTCATATAGCACCCTATAAAAGTTTGGACAGACCTGTGTGTTCTTATTGAAATGTGCACATTTTAGAATAAGACTGAAGGCAACAATATCTCAAAGGAACACATATGAACACTGTAGTCTTTCAGCGCTGGGGCCCTGGATTCAAATTCCACCAAGGACAACATCTGCAAGTAGTTTGTATGTTTTCCCGATGTTTGCTTGGGTTTCCTCCAAGTAGTCTGATTTCCTACTGCACACCAGAGACATACTGATAGGCAATTTAGATTGTAAGCCCTCATGGAAAAAGTGATGATAATGTCTGTAGAATTAATGACGCTATGTAAGAGAATGCATTAAATAAAACAATGGGTAAAGTAACACATTTGAAACAAAGCAAAGTATATTTAATATCTTATATTTCTCAAAGTTCCCCCTTTGTACTCTGGTGACAACTTAACATACACTTGGCATTCTTTCCAGCAGCTTCATAAAGCAGTCAGTTGGTATGGCTTTCAGTGAACAGATATGCTTTGTCAAGAGTTGGTTTAAGGCAACGCCATTATTTAGAAAGTGTTTTGACCATCAGGTGTGTTCTGCAGAAGCAGCATCGGTACAAACTTCCATCCAATGCTATGACCTACTCCAAAACTATTTGAAGCCACAATATTTCTGCAAGAACTCGACTAAGTAAAGAGAACCATCAGTCCATCATTGCTTTAAAGGTCCAGTCACACTAAACAACTTACCAGCGATCCCAACAACGATAGGGATCGCTGGTAAGTTGCTAGGAGGTTGCTAGTGAGATGTCACACTGCGACGCTCCAGCGATCCCACCAGCAACCTGACCTGGCAGGAATCGCTGGAGTGACTACACGAGTTGCTGGTGAGCTCACCAGCAACCAGTGACCAGCCCCCAGCGCCGCGTGGAAGATGCTGCGCTTGGTAACTAAGGTAAATATCGGGTAACCAACCCGATATTTACCTTGGTTACCAGCGCACGCAGCTACACGTGCAGAGAGCAGGGAGCAGCGCACACCGCTTAGCGCTGGCTCCCTGCTCTCCTAGTTACAGCACACATCGGGTTAATTACCCAATGTGTGCTGCAGCTACATGTGCACAGAGCAGGGAGCAGCGCAAACCGCTTAGTGCTGGCTCCCTGCTCTCCTAGCTACAGCACACATCGGGTTAATTAACCCGATGTGTCCTGCAGCTACATGTGCACAGAGCAGGAGCCGGCACTGACAGTGAGAGCGTCGGAGGCTGGTAACGAAGGTAAATATCGGGTAACCAAGGACAGGGCTTCTTGTGACCCGATGTTTACTGTGGTTACCAGCCTCCGCAGAAGCCGGCTCCTGCTGCCTGCACATTTAGTTGTTGCTGTCTCGCTGTCACACACAGCGATGTGTGCTTCACAGCGGGACAGCAACAACTAAAAAATGGCCCAGGGGCCAGGACATTCAGCAACAACCAACGACCTCACAGCAGGGGCCAGGTTGTTGCTGGATGTCACACACAGCAACATCACTAGCAACATCGCTGTTACGTCATAAAAGTTGTTCGTTAGCAGCGATGTTGCTAGCGATGTTGCTTAGTGTGATGGGGCCTTAAGACGTGAGGGTCAGTCATTAAGGAAGATTTCAAGAACCTTGAAGGTATTATCATGAGCAACCATGTAGATACATAAAAGGATCAGTCAACAAATATATGTGGATATAAAGTAAAGATATATACAAATATTACAATATGACTGTGTACCACATATTAATATAGATAGATATTAATAGATAGATAACTGTCAAAAAAGGCCATCACTAAAGGTGGCTTTACACACTGCAACATCGCAAATGACATCGCTGTAACGTCACCGGTTTTGTGACGTTACAGCGACCTCCCCAGCGACATTGCAGTGTGTGAAACACATCAGCGACCTGGCCCCTGCTGTGAAGTTGTGATCGCTACAAATCGTTCAGGACCATTCCTAGGTCCTTTGTTTCCCGCTGTGCAGCATGATCGCTAGAAAGTTTCAGTGTGTAAAGGGGACTTTACAGCGACTTCCCTTTCAAATAGCTGCTTTGACACGTCCCCAACAACCAGCTAGGTCGTTCTGCAGGTCCGGATTGCTGTTGCGTCTTTGGCCAGGTTTGCCTGTTTGACAGCTCACCAGAGACTTTGTAGCGATCCCGGCCAGGTTGGGATCGCTGGTGGGATCGCTAGAAAGTTTCAGTGTGTAAACCCAGCAGAAATTCAATTGTAGATTGCCAAACAAACTGATATAAAGTCATAAGAAGAAATGTATAAAAACAGTTACTTTTATTTAAAGACAAGCAAAAACATGCATCAAGATAGAAAGCTCAAACCTGGAACTCCAACTCAATACAAAAAAGATGAAGATATTAACTACTGTCAGAAATGACTGGGATACATTTGAGATGGACAGCGACGGTCTGAAAGTTGTAAAGGACTTGAACCAAGTGGGTCATTGGTCACTCAAGATGCAGCAGCAAGACTGGAAGTCAATAGGAGAATAGGTATGGGCAAATCAATAATAAAGTCACTGGACAGGGTCCTCAAATCAAGGAACATATCACTGGTGATCGTTATGGGTCTCTTATAGTCTGGTCTTTTCTGTAGTAACATATGGATGTGAGAATAAACAAGGCAGAAGAAGAATCAATGCCTTTGAATGTGGTACTAGAGAAGGGTGTTATCAATACCATGGATGGAAAAAAGAAGAAACACATACATTTTTGAATAAATCAAGCCAGACATGTCACTCGAAGTAATGATCCACAAGCTATGACTTGCCTACTTTGGCCACATCATACAACAAGAGAAATCACTGTCATAAGAATAGAAGGAACAAGGTGAAAAGGAAGGCAAGCAGCCTAATGGCTAGATACTATCAAGTTAACTTTGGAGTAGACCCTGGTGGACCTATCTAGGCTTGCACAAGATCAAGATCAATCTTCCTACAGAGAATGTTCATCCATCAAGTCGCCATGGCTCGATATTGAGCTGAAGGTCATTAAAAAAAAATCATTTGGTTAGCTTTAAAAAGGAAAGGGCACAGCACACAATAATATTGCATGGCATGTACACAGGTAAACTGGCTGATATCAGACATAAGTGAAATAACATGAAAACAATCACAATATGATATAGTGAATACCAACTATCGTTGTAGAACAACAATGATAGCAGCCATGTTGAAATGTTCAATGATGATGTCACAAGTATTTGTGATTACACAATACTAACAATATTAACAATCACTGTCACATGTCAATTTTGTTCTACAACTATAATTGATGTTCACTTTATTATGATTGCTTTCATGTAATTTCCCTTATTTTTTATACCAGCCAGCTTACCTGTGTACACGCCATAAAATATTACAATTTTGCTTCATATGATTTTATGTTAGTTTATTTCTGAATTTAAAATCATGGACAATCATGTAAACCATCAGTCCCTGTGATGAAAAGGAATAGCAAGAATTACCTCTTCTGCAGAGAATAAGTTCATCAATATTACCAACTTCAGAAACAGTAAATTGGCTGCACCTCAAATAATGGACTTCATAAGTGATGCAGAAACATTAAGTAGCAACAGGACAATGATACAAAATACTCTGCCAGGGTATTCAAGGGCTATATTAGTAAGAAGAGGAGTGGGATGTCTTCAACAATCACCTGACCTCAACCCAATAGAGATGGATCTCAGAACTCCTACTGCTATTTCAGTTGATTGAAGATGTGTGTAAAACAGGGTGTATAAAACAGAGCCCTTTGAGGAATTTAAGATTTAACACATTCTGACTTATTTTACACATTTGTTTTAACTCACTATTTCCATTAGTGTTCGTTGGTGGATTTCCTGTATTCAGTCTGAATCTGCAATGTGCACATCCCCCCCCCAAAAAAAAGAAGCCCCAAAACATTCCATGAACATATGCTAAACTGCCAATTGTTTTTTGAGTTTTGAGTTAAAAGCATTCATCGTTTGATAACATTGATAGGGCAAGATTATTCCTCAATTCAGTACATTCACGGTATTAAAAAATTGTATTGCTTTTTTGATATTTTAGCTCAGCTACTGTTGCTGCTTGTAAATTCACAAGCTGGATATGTAACATAACCAGAATCTGCATGATATGATATAAGCCCACATCCTGAGCCCAGATCAAAAATTTGGACCCGATATGTGATGTTTATTTACTGAAGATGTTTCTAATTGGTTAATAAATACATAATTATTTATTAAAATAAATTAAATAATTCTGAGTAATAGGAGGGACTACTTTAGCTTTTAAATACATATACACATCAGGAAACTCATAGTAAAATACAACAAATCATGTTATTATTGGCCAAGTAGTGTTCATCATGAACATCATTTGTTTAACTATTTATGGCACCCTCTTTAATACAGGCAAATATTGTACTTGTCTGTTAACCCCTTAAAGACATTTGAAGTAGGTTTACATCATAGTCAGAAAAAGGTTTCCGCAAAATGATATAAATTTACTTCATAGCAATCATGTGGGCACAAGGACAGGGCCCAAATGATCACCGCCCTTAGCTCAACATAACATATAGCCGAGCTATGGCTGTCAAACCCAGGGATAGTACCCACACTACTCCTGGCTATTTAAGCTCCTAAATGTCAACATCAATAGTGATACTTAGGGGTCTGGGAGAGGGAGGGACCTCCATAATGTAATCACGAGGGCTCGACTAGTTCCTGGTCAGCAAGCAATGGCAAGCGAATTAGACTATGACAGAAGTATGGTCTATGAGGCGTCTGTCAGTGCAGAACTGACAGGTATAACATATTGCAATGGTGTAGCATTGCAATACATTATACCAGCAATCAGAGTAATAAAAGTTAATGTACCATATAGGGACTAAGTAAAAAATTGAAAAAAATTAAATAAATCAGAAAATAAAGAACCAAAGAATGGAAAAAATATTCTACTAATCAATATGTATAATTATGTAAAAACAAAAATAAACAGAAATAACACAAAAAAGTGGAGATATTTGGTATTGCTGCGTCCAGAACAGCCTGACCTAAAAACGGTAACATTGGTTAACCCCTTCAGTAAATATGCTAAAAAAAATCAAAACCTGTTATTCATGATACAGCTGACAATAAAAAAGTGGAATAAAACGAGATCATATGTAAATAAAAATATGTAATAGTCATATCTATGTAAATAAAAATATTATCGCTGAAAACACAATCAAATCCATCAAAAAACAAGATGACATACAGTTATTTCTGTAAAGAAATAAGAAAGCTATGGCTTTCAGAATACAGCAATGCAAAAACCTTTTTTTATGACATTATTTTTATTGTGTAAAAGCGGCAAAACAAAAAAAATTCTAGAAACCTGGTATGGCTGTATTCATACTGACACGAAGAATGAAGTTGTCTTATTAACTTTGTGACAAGGTGAATGGCGGAAAAAAAATGGATTCCTAAATTGCAGTTTCTTCTTGATTCTGCTTCGCAAAAAGTGAAATAAAAAGCAATCAAAAATATTAAGTAGCCAAATGTGCCAATAAAAACTCCAACTCATCTTACAAATAAAAATCCCTTGCATTACTATGACAGTAGAAAAATATAAAACCTATAGGCTTCAAAATTCGGTAATGCTAAAAATCTTTGTTTTGTAAAAAAGCGTATTTTAGTGCGATTGTAGCCAAAGGAAAAAAGCTATATAAACCTGGTAGCTTTGTAATTATACTGACCTGAAGAAGAAAGCCATACTATTACTCATATAGTGTAAAAAATAACTAAATATAGCCAAATCTTCCCTCCTGAGTCCTGCTATGTGGCCAAACAATACTGTATAGTCACATATGGGGTCATTCAGGAGAAATTGTATAACCTATTATGCAGCTTGTCCTATCTATTCCACTTGTGAAAATTAAAAAACTGGGTCTAAAACAATATTTTAGCGGTAAAATGTATTTTTTTTTGTTCACTGTCCAATAGTATAAAATATTCCAACGTGACATAGCACTTTCATAACTATTACAACTAAATCTGAACTCTAATATGGCACTCTTTCCCTTCTAAGCCTTGCTCTGTACTTTAAGCCTAGTTTTCGGCCAGATATGAGGTATTGGCGAACTCAGGTGAAATTTTATAACAAATTGTTTGGCCTATTTTCTTCTATTACTCTTGTGAAAATTAAAACTTTGAGTTAAAAGCAACATCTTGTGGAATAAAACTGTAATTATTTTAGTAATAGAGTTCAATGTTATGCAATTCCCTTAACTACACTCATTTTGTTTAGGTAGAATATCACTACAGAATTAGAATAGTTAACATCTTGTTACACTTGCAGAAACCTGTCCTAGAATGTCAATAGGACAAGTTTGTTTGAGCATCCGAATCTCCTCTATTTTGATCTGGAGAGAACATACATCATACACTGAAAATATATAATCAGTCCCCAGCAACCACTCAGCATCCTAAAAGACATGGTTAACAGCAGTGTGAGCAGCTTCTTTTTTCCTTAACATTCCAAGTATATAAAGTGCTAGATCAGAAAGACATAATGGACAGAACTGTAAGCAGTCTCTTAATTTTTCAGCATAGATCACAAAATCCCCTGGGAGCACATTTCTGATATATGAAATGAAGGGTAAGGCTATGTGCGCATGTTGCGTAATTACATGCAGTTATGCTGCACTTTGTAGCGCAGCGTAACTGCATGCGTCCTGCGTCCCCTGCATAATCTATGGAGATTATGTGTTAGGGCCAGATGGATGGGCAGACCCGGGAGGTGGATCCACTGGACCGAACTCCCCGAAGAGGGAACGGAGTCCGGTAGCCGGAGCACTTTAGGTAGCAGAACAGTCCGTGCACTTAGAACACAATGGAGAAGTCCCTAGGACCACGGGGTCACTGATGGTGGTCCGGGTGACGGAGCTCAGGTTCGGAAGCCGGGATGATGTCAGGCGGGGTCCGGAACCGTTGGAGCGAGATGACGGGTCACCGCAGGGAACCGGGATGGTACGGACTGTCAGGATGGTAGATAGGCAGCGTTCGGGGTTCGAGATACAGCAGGACCGGATGGCAATGCAGGATCGGCTCTAAAAGAGAGAGAGGTAAGTATCTCACAGGAACACAAGGAGACCTGACTCCTAGCTTGGGAAACACGAAGAACAGGCCCCGCCCCCTTGGACATTAATCCCCTTTATACCCTGTACCTGTGTGCATCATTTCCTGTCAGTGGACACTGGCCCTTTAAGAAAGGGTCAGTGACCGCGCGCGCGCCCTAATGCGCATGCGCGCGGCCCGGGTGCCAGAAGCCAGGGCAGGAAGCTGAGAGGAGGAAGCAGCAGAGCCGGCCAGGGGCTGGGAAGCCGACGGGCGCCGGGAGCGGGGACCAGGAGGCCTGGGAAGCGGGGCCACTGGAGGCTGGAGAGCAGGGAGCGTGGCAGGTGAGCCGGGGAGCGGAACAGAGGACCCGGGGAGCGTGACATTATGCAGGAGCCGTGCGCACGTGGCATCTTAGAGCGCAGCACTTCAGCTGCTGCCCGAAGTGCGCGTTCTAAGAAGTGACATGTCACTTCTTCCGTGCGCTTTGCCTGCAGCCCCTGCTCTGTCTATGGGAGGGGCTGCAGTCAGAGTGCATGGAATCGGCTTCTTTTTTTTTTCACTACGGACGTTTTCTGCAGCGATTGGAAGCGCACGTGTGCTCTTCAGATCGCTGCAGAAATTTCTGCAGTGACTGTACGCAACGTGCGCACATAGCCTAAAGCATCCTATCTCCGTCTCTGGTCTCCTGTTTTGCCTTCAGTCTTCACTTCAGTGCTTTTGACCTTGACTGGGCTTCATGGCCTAGTTAGAATGTGCACATTATGACATTGCTTTAAATCTTGTAAGCCCCAAAGGTGCCAAAGTGTGAGGAGGACTGAACGTGAAAGAGCAGACTAGACTGAGGAGGGAAGCAAGCCAGCAGAGTACCAAGCAGAGAACCATGATAATAGAGGAGCGTGGTGAGTATAATGACTTTTTTATTTTTTTTACTCTTCCATTTATTATGCTTTGGAGGCTGGAGAGACCTCAGAAAATAAAAATCACCTTCTACCAACAATTGGATTCTTGTAGAAAAAAGTCAAGATGGGTTAAATTTCCATGTCGAATTCAAATTAATTTGGGAAATCAAATTTATCAGATTTGCTCCTCTTTATTCTTTTTAATTTCTGTTCCAAAAACTATATATTTTTTAACAAAATAAATTGATAAAGTAGGACATTCCCAGGACTTTCAGGTATATTTATTTTATTCTAACTCCTCTATAACATATTTATTTTTACTTCAAAAGCTTCAGATTTTGATTCTTACCCCCTTTGAACGTTCTTTTGGATTTTCTATCCCATTCCAGAATATCTCAGTTGCATACAAAAGGGTTTGGTCACTTACACATGCATGCATGTAACAATGCTGGGATTTCAGCCCATAAGCCCATGCATTGTAATCCTGATTAAAAAAACAAAGCTTTGTGGACTGGGTGTCCCAAATAACAGCATGTGATAAGTACTTCAGTACACACAGCTCTCCTTAAAAGCTAAATAGGAAAGGATGAACTCAACACAAAAGTGCTAGTAATATCCTCTGGAAGATGTGTGGGATCTGAGTTTGATGTTATGTGTAAATTTCTCAAGAACAGCAGTAAGGTAAGCATAAAGGAGAAGAAGGAGAAAGGATTTTAGTGTAATCCTTTCTCTGTCCTTTTAAATACCTCTAAGATAAAAGACTAACGCCCATATGCTTCTATTATTTTGTATCTTTATTTTTTATTTATTTATTTTTCCAGAAGAAATTTAATGAACTGAGTGATCAGTCAGTATAATCATTTAGATAGATAGACAGATAGATAGATAGATCGGTCAAACGATAGATAGATAGATAGATAGATAGATAGATAGATAGATAGATAGAATCTATTATCTATCTATCTATGAACTCTAGGCTTTAGTTGATTCCATAAGTTTTCAATTGTGTTCAGGTCAGGGGATTGGCTGGGAAGCTTTATTTTCTTTCTGTAAAACCGATTGAGAGTTTCCTTAACTGCACATTTGGAATCATTCTCTTGCTGAAATGTCGAACCATGTTTCAACTTCATCATCTTGGTAGATGGCAACATATCTTTATCAAGAATGTCTTCTAACATTTGTCCATTCAGCCTTCTTTCAATAATGCTAACTTTGCCAGTTCCGTATGCTAAAAATTAGCCCCACAAAATGATGTTCCTGCTTCCAAACTTCACTATTGGAGTTGTGCTTTGGGGGTTATATTCAGTGCCTCTTCTGTGGTGAAGGTGCCCTCCCAACGCTCTTATATGAACTCTAAAGGCCCTTGACTTTTTGGTTGTACAGCATTCAAAGAAGGAGAACTCGGTAGAATCCTGCAGCACCTTTTGGCAGGCGAAAATTAGCTGCTGCATGTTTTTCTCTCAGTCTCTTCCCTCGGACTCTACATTCTGGCTAATGAGCTATTAGAGCATTCCACTGAAATTCTCACACAAATCATTAGTTTCCGGGTGGTAGGGGATGGTGCGCATGGACTGCATATTTCACCCCGAGAATCTGAATCAGCTCATTTTGGAACTGGAGCCCCTGGTCAGCCAACCACCTCCAGTGGAGTTCCTACTTGACTAAAGATGTCCAGTAGAGCTTAAGCCACATGGTACATATCTATGGATGACAAAAGAAATGGCCTCCAGGCAGTGGTGGTAAAATCCACCAGGATGAGGATGAACCTTTTTCCTCTTCGGCTAGGGATGGCTAACGGGCCTACTAAATCAATGGCAACTCTCTGGAATGTTTCTCCTATAAATTGGAGCAGGGTATGACAGGAGGCTAACTCAATCTGATGACACACTGGATAAGAGACTTGTTATTTCTGTACTTAAAAATAAACCTACACAGCAGGTTGGCCCAGGTCTTTTAATCCCTCGTGTGTCCAGCTGTAGGGAAATCATGGGCAAAGTGCAGGAATTGGGGTACCAAAAACTGATGGACATGGGTTCACAGTTTCTATAAGGCGGATGCGGGTGTTTCCTAATTTTCTACTCCAGGTCAGGCACTCGCACAAGCGCAGGTTGTGTTTGTATGTTTGGCGTCCAAGATACTCCTATAATATATCTTTCCCCTATCAATGCCCACAATATGTCATGTGTATTCAATGTCACCAGCTCACAGCAGGATGATAGAGGTTCTGAAAAGGTAGAAGAATGATTCACATCAGGGTGCTGCTTGGCATGGTTTCAAGTGATGACTGTGACAAATTGGTTTCACAGCCCTTGTCCTAGGCCATTCCACAAAATAACAGATGTGGAACCTGTCCATGAGCCCCACTTTAACTTCTTCCTGGTTGGTCCCCCAGCCCAACTGCACATGTGCTAAAGGGATGTCTGAGGGCTGACTCCAAGCCAGAGAGATGGTCACTTATCAGCCAGATAAATGGTGCTCTGAGGGGACTATATCTCAGATGACCATGGTGATTGAAGACCCAGTGTTACAACCTGTGTGATTTGGCGATGCAGGTTGGCTGATATAGAATGGTAAACCTGCCGTAGGATGTGGACAGGGTATATCACTTCACCCACTGGGTACCGTCCCTCAGACCTCAATGGCTTGACTCAACAGCTCTTGATTCACTGGGCTGGTATATCAGCTTAAGGAATGGGACTCCAGGCCTAGAGACAGTCTTCAGAAAGGTGACCAAGGCCCCCACATATATAACAGCACTGTAGGTTGGGAAATCCATGGAACTTTGTAAACCTTTGTCCTTTGTCCTGTTGGGGCTTCTGCTGGGTAGCAGAATAGACCTTCTCTAGTGTCTGGTGGATGCTCAAATCACTGGTTGAGAGGTCTCCTGGGATCTGTCAGCAAATTGGGTCTCACAAAGCAGTTTATTGGTTGTAAACTCATCAGCTGTTACTTCCTCAAGTGTCGGGCTTCCAGTCAGTTACCCACTCTAGTATTTCTGGAGCCATCTTCTCCATACGTTGCTCAAGCCCGATCACATCCTGGATGGCAGCAGCAAAGTAGGCAGCTTGACCATCGAGCCAGCGGTTCCAGTGCCATCAAAGTTGACTGAAAAATGTTTCCATAGGAGACCCCTTGGCGAGACAAAATCCAAAACTTGGTGCAATATCTCTCAGGGGTGATGGTTAAAGGGCCAACAGAGTGTCTTTAATAGTCCCATAGTCCAGGAAGTCCTGAGGCCCAAGCAATCGGACAGCATCCTGGGCCTGGCCAGTCAAACTAGTCCACAGGTATTTGGCCCAATCAGCTATCGACACCTGGTGCATCAGCGTGAGGGCCTCAATACTTTGCAGGTGTTCATCAATTTTAGTGTTGAACTCATAAAATATTGGCACATATCTGTAATAGAGATGATTTCCTCAGTTGTGGACCATCATGGAGGTAAGGGAAAGTGCTGGTGGTAGGGGCAATGGAACTAACAAATAACACAAGCCCTCTCCCTGCTTGATGCTTTGGGCCCCAATCTGGCCAATAATGCCTCAATTTGGACTGCTTAGAATTGGGTTGTTGATTTCAAACTTCCACTGGATATTTGATCTGGCACACAGTTTATTTCTTCTTGATCAACCTGAGTGGGATTTTTTTTGTCCTCTACAAAGTTCTGTGCATTGCAATAGACCAATTATTGGATTAACTCCAAAGTAGTATCGGTGGCCTGGGATTTGATCTGGTGAAGCTGGCACAGCCCCTGTAGTTACCATTTCTTATTGCGACTGTACTGTATATCTAGTCCAGTTCTCTTCCCAAGGCCTAGGTGATGGGGTTGAACATGTGACAGCCGAAACTTGCTTTGTATGTCTCACTTATGGCCTGCTAGGTTTGACTATATGATTCCCTGGTTGAGGAGCCCTTTACAGTATCTATGAAGACCAGTCCCCTGCAGCTCCCTCAGATCAGTTGGACTGAATAGTTTTCTACTGCTGCCTCCAGTTGTGAGACACAAGGGTCAGAGGGTGATCTTGTCCGCTGGCTTGGCTGTAATTAGAAAGACTACATGGACCAGGGCTCATCCCTCTCTTCCCATACTCCCCCGTTGGCAGAACACTAAACAGACAACACAGGACAAAGGTACCATACAATGGTAAGACTTTAGTGGGTCACCAATAGTCAATGGCATATAGTACATTCACAGTAATAACACAAGAGGGTACAAGTGACAGAGTCTCACCCTTCTGCAGCCCAATGGGGATTAGAATCTTTATGAATTAAGGCATTCAGAGCCAAGTATCTTAGCCAGCAGCAACCCACTTTTGGAAGGCATCCACCGAGAGAAGATAGCGGCAAGCTTAAGAAGCAAACAGAGCACAGCGATGGTTCCAACCTGAGTTCTCCAAGCCAGTTTATGGGCTCAGTTTTGGGCAGTGGAGCAGTTCTGTGATCCTCCAGTTGGAACCATTGACCCTAGGCTGAAGACCTGTAGACTGAAACCAGTGACAGGAGCTAGGTCTTTTTTATATTTCTCAGTTCGTATGCTAGGTCATTGTGTTTCCCAGTATTAGGAGAAGACAATCATGGCTGTTCTCATTGTTTGCTGATTCAATTAGATTTCCTAATTGTCCTTAAAAATACAGGCTAGAACATCACAGAGTGCAAATGCGAACTATAATCAGCAGACATCCACAAATTAACATATAGAAAGAGCCATCAAACAGTCTTACATGAAGTAATAGTTAATGTCTTTTGATTTACTGAACAAAGAAACAATACATCATTCATAATTAAGAATACATACAGTAGTTCACTCCTGCACAACTAAACAGATTTTCTTCACTAATGCTGAGGTGTCACACTTTCCACTTCCGTATTATGGTCCCACAAGTGCTCACTGGAACCTTCAGCAGTTTAGAAATTCTTCTGCAACCAGTATGTTTGGCAACAATAAGGTTGTGAAGGTCTTGAGACAGCTCACTGGTTTTACCAATCATGAGTTGTTCCTTGTGTCTCATCTTAGTAATTAGACATCTTTTGCCATCAGTTGAATCAGCTGATATTATTTTTCACTAAAGGCCGCTTTACACGCTGCGATCTTGCTAGTGAGATCGCTAGCGTGCGTACCGGCCCCCGTACGTTGTGCGTCATGGGCAAATCGTTGCCCGTGGTGCACAACATTGCTCGGACCCGTCACATTACTTACAGTCATATGAAAAAGTTTGGACACCCCTATTAATGTTAACCTTTTTTCTTTATAACAAATTGGGTTCTTGCAACAGCTATTTCACTTTCATATATATAATAACTAATGGACTGAGTAATATTTCTGGATTGAAATGAGGTTTATTGTACTAACAGAAAATGTGCAATCCGCATTTAAACAAAATGTGACCAGTGCAAAAGTATGGGCACCTCAACATAAAAGTGACATTAAGATTTTGTAGATCCTCCTTTTGCAAAAATAACAGCCTCTAGTCGCTTTCTGTAGCTTTTAATGAGTTCCTGGATCCTGCATGAAGGTATATTTGACCATTCCTGCTTACAAAACAATTCCAGTTCAGTTAAGTTTGATGGTTGCCGAGCATGGACAGCACGCTTCAAATCATCCCACAGATTTTCAATGATATTCAGGTCTTGGGACTGGGATTGCCATTCCAGAACATTGTAATTGTTCCTCTGCATGAATGCCTGAGTAGATTTGCAGCGGTGTTTTGGATCACTGTCTTGCTGAAATATCCATCCCCTGCGTAACTTCAACTTCGTCACTGATTCTTGCACATTATTGTCAAGAATCTGCTGATAATGATTTGAATCCATGTGTCCCTTAACTTTAAAAAGATTCCCAGTGCTGGCATTGGCCACACAGCCCCTAAGCATGATGGAACCTCCACCAAATTTTACTGGGGGTAGCAGGTGCTTTTCTTGTAATGCCGTGTTTTTTTGCCTCCATGCATAACACCTTTTTGTATGACCAAGCAACTCAATCTTTGTTTCATCAGTCCACAGGACCTTCTTCCAAAATGTAACTGGCTTGTCCAAATGTGCTTTTGCATACCTCAGGCGACTCTGTTTGTGGCGTGCTTGCAGAAATGGCTTCTTTTGCATCACTCTCCCATACAGCTTCTCCTTGTGCAACGTGCGCTGTATTGTTGACCGATGCACATTGACACCATCTGCAGCAAGATGATGCTGCAGGTCTTTGGAGGTGGTCTGTGGATTGTCCTTGACTGTTCTCACCATTCTTCTTCTCTGCCTTTCTAATATTTTTCTAGGCCTTCCACTTCTGGGCTTAACAAGAACTGTACCTGTGTTCTTCCATTTCCTTACTATGTTCCTCACAGTGACACACTGACAAAGACAGTTTAAATCTCTGAGACAACTTTTTGTATCCTTCCCCTGAACAACTATGTTGAATAATCTTTGTTTTCAGATCATTTGAGAGTTGTTTTGAGGAGCCCATGATGCCACTCTTCATAGGAGATTCAAATAGAACAACTTGCAAGTGGCCACCTTAAATACCTTTTCTCATGATTGGATACACCTGCTTATGAAGTTCAAAGCTTAATGAGGTTACAAAACCAATTCAGTGCTTTAGTAAGTCAGTAAAAAGTAGTTAGGAATGTTTAAATCAAGAAATTGATAAGGGTGCTCATACTTTTGCACAGGTCAAATTTTGTTTAAATGCGGATTGCACATTTTCTGTTAGTACAAAAAAACCTCATTTCAATCCAGAAATATTACTCAGTCCATCAGTTATTAGATATATGAAACTGAAATAGCTGTTGCAAAAAAACAATTTGTTATAAAGAAAAAAGGTTAACATTAATAGGGGTGCCCAAACTTTTTCATATGACTGTACCTGCCTTGCGACGTCACTGTGACCGGCGAACCGCCTCCTTTCTAAGGGGGCGGTTAGTTTGGCGTCATAGCGACGTCACTAAGCGGCCGCCCAATAGAAGCGGAGGGGGCGGAGATGAGCGGGACAAACATCCCGCCCACCTCCTTCCTTCCTCATTGCGGGCGGCCGCAGGTACAATGTGGTTCCTCGTTCCTGCCTTGTCACACATAGCAATGGGTGCTGCCGCAGGAATGACGAACAACCTGCGTCCTGCAACAGCAACGATATTTGGGAACTGGAAAGCGTGTCAACGATCAACGATAAAGTGAGTATTTTTGATTGTTAGCGGTCGCTCGTACGTGTCACATGCAATGACGTCGCTAACAAGGGCGGATGTGTGTCACGAATTCCGTGACCCCAACGACATCACGTTAGCGATGTCGTTGCGTGTAAAGCGGCCTTTAGTGGTAGGATTGCATACTACTTACTGATAGATTACAGCCTGTGGCATGACTTTCCGTGGCTTTTTGCAACTTTTTTTTTCATATGTGCAATACTTTTTTGCTGTGTCATTTCTCATTTTTACACTTAAATTATGAACATCTATTTTTTTATTTCTGTGGCTGTGTAGATTAGATAAGTGGTTACATCTGGTGACAAATTCATGTCAATACCACCTTCAGAAATATATTTACTTAGAAAATTGCTGACATGTTCAATACCTATTTCACCCACTGTATTCATATATGGATATATAGAATATATATATATATATATATATATATATATATATATATATATATACAGTGCCTACAAGTAGTATTCAACCCCCTGCAGATTTAGCAGGTTTGATAAGATGCAAATAAGTTAGAGCCTGCAAACTTCAAACAAGAGCAGGATTTATTAACAGATGCATAAATCTTACAAACCAACAAGTTATGTTGCTCAGTTAAATTTTAATAAATTTTCAACATATAAGTGTGGGTCAATTATTATTCAACCCCTAGGTTTAATATTTTGTCGAATAACCCTTGTTTGCAATTACAGCTAATAATCGTCTTTTATAAGACCTGATCAGGCCGGCACAGGTCTCTGGAGTTATCTTGGCCCACTCCTCCATGCAGATCTTCTCCAAGTTATCTAGCTTCTTTGGGTGTCTCATGTGGACTTTAATCTTGAGCTCCTTCCACAAGTTTTCAATTGAGTTAAGGTCAGGAGACTGACTAGGCCACTGCAACACCTTGTTTTTTTCCCTCTTGAACCAGGCCTTGGTTTTCTTGGCTGTGTGCTTTGAGTCGTTGTCTTGTTGGAAGATGAAATGACGACCCATCTTAAGATCCTTGATGGAGGAGCGCAGGTTCTTGGCCAAAATTTCCAGGTAGGCCGTGCTATCCATCTTCCCATGGATGCGGACCAGATGGCCAGGCCCCTTGGCTGAGAAACAGCCCCACAGCATGATGCTGCCACCACCATGTTTGACTGTAGGGATGGTATTCTTGGGGTCGTATGCAGTGCCATCCAGTCTCCAAACGTCACGTGTGTGGTTGGCACCAAAGATCTCGATCTTGGTCTCATCAGACCAGAGAACCTTGAACCAGTTTGTCTCAGAGTCCTCCAAGTGATCATGAGCAAACTGTAGACAAGCCTTGACATGACGCTTTAAAAGTAAAGGTACCTTACGGGCTCGTCTGGAACGGAGACCATTGCGGTGGAGTACGTTACTTATGGTATTGACTGAAACCAATGTCCCCACTGCCATTAGATCTTCCCGGAGCTCCTTCCTTGTTGTCCTTGGGTTAGCCTTGACTCGCCTGGCAAGGCCTCGGCATGGGTGGAAACTTTCAAAGGCTGTCCAGGCCGTGGAAGGCTAACAGTAGTTCCATAAGCCTTCCATTTCCGGATGATGCTCCCAACAGTGGAGACAGGTAGGCCCAACTCCTTGAAAAGGGTTTTGTACCCCTTGCCAGCCTTGTGACCCTCCACGATCTTGTCTCTGATGGCCTTGGAATGCTCCTTTGTCTTTCCCATGTTGACCAAGTATGAGTGCTGTTCACAAGTTTGGAGAGGGTCTTAATTAGTCAGAAAAGGCTGGAAAAAGAGATAATTAATCCAAACATGTGAAGATCATTGTTCTTTGTGCCTGAAATAATTCTTAATACTTTAGGGGAACCAAACAGAATTCTTGTGGTTTGAGGGGTTGAATAATAAATGACCCTCTGAATAAACTTTTTACAATTTAAAAAAAAAATAAAAAAAGAAATAACATTCTTTTTTGCTGCAGTGCATTTCACACTTCCAGGCTGATCTACAGTCCAAATGTCACAATGCCAAGTTAATTCTGAATGTGTAAACCTGCTAAATCTGCAGGGGGTTGAATACTACTTGTAGGCACTGTATATCCCTCTCTCTATATATTCTATATATGCATATATGTATATCCCTCTCTTTTATATATATATATATATATATATATATATATATACTAAAAGGTGGCCCGATTCTAACGCATCGGGTATTCTAGAATTTATTGTGTAGTTAATGTATGATTTTTGTTATATATATCGATGTTGTTGTGTGTAGTTGCCAAGTGTTTGTGTAGGGCGCTGTAAATGTTCTGGGTGTTGTCTGGGTGGGGGGGGTGTGAGAGTGGTGTTGTATGTGTGTTGCGGTGTGTGTGTTGCGTTGTTTGTGGAGCGCTGTGTGTCTGCAGTGTTGTCTGTGTGTGGTGCTGTGTGTGTTGCGCGGTTTGTGTGGGTGTGGGGTGCGTGTGTGTGTTTTGGGGGGAGGTATGTTTTGTGCAGTTTGTGTTGCGCGGTATGTACGTATATTTGTGTATGCCGCGGTGTTTGTGTGTTGGGTGTTGTGTGTGTGCGGCGTTGTCTGTGTGTGGGTGTCTGTGTAGGGCGGTGTTTGTGGTTCCCAGTGTGTGTGTGGTGTGTCATGCGGTGCGCGTGTGGCGCTGTGTGTGTGTTTTGGGAGGAGGTGTGCACCCCCATCGTGCTCCATCCCCCATGTTGCGCACCCCCCCATCATGCTCCATCCCCCATGCTGTGCACCCCCATCGTGCTCCATCCCCCATGCTGCGCACTCCCCATCGTGCTCCATCCCTCATGCTGCGCACCCCCCATCGTGCTCCATCCCCCATGCTGCGCACCCCCCATCATGCTCCGTCCCCCATGCTACGCACCCCCCATCGTGCTCCATCCCTCATGCTGCGCACCCCCCATCGTGCTCCATCCCCCATGCTGCGCACTCCCCATCGTGCTTCATCCCCCATGCTGCGCACTCCCCATCGTGCTCCATCCCCCATGCTGCGCACTCCCCATCGTGCTCCATCCCCCATGCTGCGCACCCCCCATCGTGCTCCATCCCCCTTGCTGGGCACCCCCCATCGTGCTCCATTCCCCATGCTGCGCACCCCCCATCGTGCTCCATCCCCCATGCTGCTCACCCCCATCATGCTCCATCCCCCATGCTGCGCACCCCCCATCGTGCTCCATCCCCAATGCTGCGCACCCCCCCATCATGCTCCATCCCCCATGCTGCGCACTCCCATCGTGCTCCATCCCCCATGCTGCGCACTGCCCATCGTGCTCCATCCCCTATGCTGCACACCCCCCATCGTGCTCCATCCCCCATGCTGCGCAGCCCCCATGCTGCGCACCCCCCATCGTGCTCCATCCCCCATGCTGCGCACCCCCCATCGTGCTCCATCCCCCATGCTGCGCACCCCCATCATACTCCATCCCCCATGCTGTGCACTCCCCATCGTGCTCTACAGTCACACATCAGACAGTGTACATGCACACATCTGATCGCATACACTCACTTCCCACTTCTCCCTGTGCCCTCCGGTGGGCGGTCCCAGCAGCTGTGCTGCACGCCGTGCTCCTCTGCCTTCTGCCAACACTCACAGATCCAATCGCATACACTCACACATCAGAACACACGCACACATCCGATCGCATACACGCACACATCTGATCGCATACACGCACACATTCGATCGCATACACGCACACATCCGATCGCATACACGCACACATCCGATCGCATACACGCACACACACTGACACACTCACAACATCCAGAGATACCACATGCTTCCAGCCATGTGATCCTCCGGCAGGTCCTGGAAGGTCACTGCACGCAAAGTATCGCCGCCGAGAAGTAAGCGATATCACTGGATGTTGTGAGTGTGTGGATGCGATCTGATGTGTGTGTGAGGTGTGTGTGAGAGTGAGTGAGTGAGTGTGACCTGATGTGTGTGTATCTGTTCTTATATGTGTGCGTGTGTGTGTGTTCCGCCGCTGCAGGACCTTGATGCGCTCACCTGCTCCCGGTCGGTGTCTGGTGAGTATGACTGCGGGGTCTTCTTTCTTCTGTCTTCTCTCTTCTGGGGGTGCCCGCTGCCTATAATGAAGTGTCTTGCAGTGTCTTTAACTCTTTCACCGCTGCATGACACTTCATTATTGACCGCAGCGTATGCCGGCTCCCTGCACATGTGTACCGGGAGCCGGTGTTCGCTGGTAACCATGATACACATCGGGTAACTAAGGGAAGCGCTTACTATAGTTACGCGATGTTTATCATGGTTGCCAGCGTACACCGGCTCCGTCACGATCCCAGCATCGCAAGGTTATGTCTGCCGGGGGCGGGGCCAAGTGTGCCAACGTGTGGCGGGGGCGAGCGGGCGAGGCGTCAGCATATGCCGGCTCCATGCACATGTGTACCGGGAGCCGGTGTACGCTGGAGCGGGCGATGCGTGCGGAGGGCCGGGGTGAGCGGCTAATCTATGCGGGGGGCGGGGCCAGGCCGAGGCGTGCGCCCAATCTGTGGGGGGGCGGCGCCAGGCCATGCCCAGCGGCCAATCCGACAGTTGTCACGCTAACGACACTGTCACGGTGACACTGTCATGCTGACACAATTTTGGAGCAAGACAGACAGACAGACAGAATAAGGCAATTTTATATATAGATATATGTATATATATATATATATATATATATATATATATATATAGTGCAGACCAAAAGTTTGGACACACCTCCTCATTCAAAGATTTTTCTATATTTTCGTAACTCAAAAACTGTAGATTCACATTGAAGGCATCAAAACTATGAATTAAAACATGTGGAATGAAATACTTAAAGTGTGAAACAACTGAAAATATGTCTGATATTCTAGGTTCTTCAAAGTAGCCACCTTTTGCTTTCATTAGTACTTTGCACACTCTTGGCATTCTCTTGATGAGCTTCAAGAGGTAGTTACCGGAAATTGTTTTCCAACAGTCTTGAAGGCATTCTCAGAGATGCTTAGCACTTGTTGGCCCTTTTGCCTTCACTCTGCGGTCCAGCTCACCCCAAACCATCTCAATTGGGTTCAGGTCTGGTGACTGTGGAGACCAGGTCATCTGGCGTAGCACCCCATCACTCTCCTTCTTAGTCAAATAGCCCTTACACAGCCTGGAGGTGTGTTTGGGGTGATTGTCCTGTTGAAAAATAAATGATGGTCCAACTAAACGCAAAGCGGATGGAATAGCATGCCGCTGCAAGATGCTGTGGTAGCCATGCTGGTTCAGTATGCCTTTAATTTTGAATAAATTCCCAACAGTGTCACCAACAAAGCACCCCCACACCATCACACCTCCTCCTCCATGCTTCACGGTGGGAACCAGGCACGTAGAGTTCATCCGTTCACCTTTTCTACAAAGACATGGTGGTTGGATCCAAAGATCTCAAATTTGAACTCATCAGACCAAAGCACAGATTTTCAATGGTCTAATGTCCATTCCTTGTGTTCTTTAGCTCAAGAAAGTTTCTTCTTCTTGTTGCCTGTCCTTTGCAGTGGTTTCCTAGCAGCTATTTTAGCATGAAGTCCTGCTGCACAAAGTCTCCTCTTAATAGTTGTATAGTTGTTCTAGAGATGAGAAGGTGTGTCCAAACTTTAGGTCAGTACTGTATATATATATAAGTCCTCTGAGCAATAATCCCTGTCTAGTATAGGGAACCAGGCTGCAGTATATATAGTAGGTGAGGGTCTCTGTTCAGGTTCCTAAATGGTTATGGGTATCGCCCAAGGGGGACCGCGCTGTCTGAACCGTGTGAAAAGGCAACAGGACCTGCTCCCTCAGTGTGGCAGTCACTGAGGGAGCAGGTCCTGTTAATTATACTCTTGAGCTACGGTCATTCGGTACTTGCCGCGAAGCATTTCCCAGTAACAACTCACCTGGCCTAACTACCACAGATGGTCCCTTTGATGAAGACCAAAATATGGTCGAAACGTTATAATTGTGGACATCATATGCATGAATCTTTTTTTCAAAATAAAATAAGTATAAAAAGAAACTCTTTTGTGTCTGACTACATTGAGGTAGTGTGCCGGAGCTCTCCCCCCTTTTCAGTCTACATATTTTCTCCTGAGCACCTATATGGTGAAGCAAGGTCTTCTCTCCATTCAGTTTAATGGCTGTAGGATTTTTGTAGAGTAACTGAAAAGCACGGGGTTAAATTTTCCCGCCCAAACATAGTCTATGACGTTCCCTGAGTCACATGGAGTATCTGTGAAAAATTTCGTGATTGTAAATGCGACGGTGCGGATTCCTTTAGCAGACATACACACACACACATACACACACACACACACATACATACACACACACATACATACACACACACACATACATACATACACACACACATCCACTGAGCTTTATATATTAGATATATGTATGAAACTGACACGTTCTATTCTTTTCCACTAAAGGCTATAAAATGCATTCGTTTCTCATGCTGCACTGATCACTGCAAGACATAGAAAAACTTACATGTGAACAGACATTGACTGGAAACACATTTAGCTGCATTTTGTTCTGGCCTTAATACATTAGTTTACTCTAGAGGACAAATTGAGGCTTACCATAGTGGAAGTGTATAGACAGAATAGGCCATATTTATCAACACTGCCTAATTCACAATACACAATGCAAACTTAGAAGGGTTTTCCCCACAAACAAACTTAATTTTAAAGTTAATTTTAATTAATAGATTTTGGAATGATAATAATCTAGCACAATTGCATATGCTTTAAAAAATTTTCCTATGCTGATATAATTTTATGAATACTGTATGCCCCCACTATGTACTGTAATGGATGTGTCTGTTGCGTACAGGAAAATGGTCTAATCATACCACATCTGGGCAGGGGAGGATGCAAAATAGAGAGTATATTGATGCATAGCATGGGACCCCAGCTGATTCTTATTGTGAAGTAAAGCAGTTCCTTGCCTGTTTATATATATATATATATATATATATATATATATATATATATATATATATATATATTTTTTTTTTTTTACAGCTAAATAAAATCTTGACTCTATGTGTAAGTTATTCTTAGTATCACCACTGCTGGTCTGTGAAGACCTGAAAGATTTATTTGAGAACATAAGGGAGTGGTAAGAAGAATGCAAAGAGGTGTAACAATTGCGGTCTAAAAGGTCGTGACAAGGCCCAGGTCAGGGGGTACAGGAGCATGCTGATCCCAGTGTGTGCTTTAGCTTGATGTGTGTCTGAGGACTACAATACAAGCTGCAGTACCGTGATTGGGGGTGCATGACAGTGATGTCATGAGCCATGGTGTGCATTCCAATGTCAACGGTGGCCACCGCACGCAGGCCACAGAGGATACCGAGCAACATGGGAGCGGTGGGAGATGAGTAGAGGATTTTTATGCATTAGAATCAGAATGAGGACTCCATATACCAGGAAGAAGCTCGGGATAAAAACAAATATAGCAGAATGGGCTCAGGATGGGGATGATATACACCAGGATGGGGACATATATATATATATATCCAAATGGGGCCAGGATGGGGACATATATACCAGGATTTGGACATATATACCAGGATGGGCCCAGAATGGGGAGATATATACCAGGATGCAGACCAGAATGACGATATATATATACCAAGAAGTGGACATATTCCAGGATGGGGACATATATACAAGGATGGAGACATACTTACTAGGAAGAGCCCAGGATGTGGCCCTACATACCAGGATGGGGACCAGAATGAGGACATATATACCAGGACAGCCTCTGAATTGGGACACATAATTCAAGATTAGGGACATATATACCAGGATGGGGGTCAGATGAGACCAAAGTAGAACTTTTGGGGATAAATACAAAACACTGTGTGGTTGAAAATGAACACTACACATCACCCTGAAAACACCATCCCCAACATCAAAAATTGGGATGACAGCACCATGCTTTGAAGATGTTTTCTTTCAACAGTAACAGTGAAACTTGTCACATGTGATAGTAAGATGAATGTAGCTAAATACAGGGCATTTCTGGAGGAAGAACCTGTTAAAGACCACAAAAGACTTGAGACTGGGTCGTATCTTGACCTTTCAGCAGGATAATGATTCTAAACATACTGCCAGAGCTACAAATAAATTATTTAGGTTAAAACATATTCATGTGTGTGAGTGGCCCAGTCACAGTCCAGACCTAAATTCCACTGAAAATTTGTGGCAAGACATAAAAATTGCTGTTCACAGACAATCTACATCCAATCTCACTGAGCTAAAGCTATATTGGAAAGAAGAATGAACAAAAATGTCAGACTCTAGATGTGCAAAGTTAGTAGAGACATACTAAAAAATGATTGCAACCATAATTACCGTGAAGGTGGTTTAAGAAAGTATTGACTCGGGATGGCTAAATACAAATGTATTTCTCAATTTTCAGATTTATATTTTTAAAATATTTCAAACACCTTTTAACATTTCCTTTACACTTCACAAATACTTGCTACTTAGTGTTGGTGTATACATAAAATGCCAATAAATTACATTTGCATTTGTGAATGTAACGTGAAAAAATGTGGAAAAGTTCAAGGGGTATTAGCATTTTTTCAAGGCACTGAATATAAGCATGTAAGTATAGAAAGCAGAATAAAATGATTCCTTAATATCTGTTATACAAATCAGTCATTTCGTGTCTCCGATCAGTCTTTGTAAACTATCCTTTAGACTACAGTCTTAAAATGCACCAGATTTATCAAAGTGGTTACTACTGTTTGAAAAATCTATTTAAACTAGACACTTTACTCTAAAATTACATCACCTATTAGTTGTTTCACTTTGTGACACAAATTTAATCTAAAATTGTAGTGCATTTTTTTTACCATTCTAAACTCCTAATATGTAATTGATCTCCATAAATTATATATCTTGCCCTCTGACGACCATCAGTAAGCCCAAGTGTTGGATTCAGGTTATTTAGCTCCATCCTTTCAAATAAAAGGGCCCATATGCAAATATGCAGATCAACTATGTATCATTTTTTAATTTCATTTTACATTTTGTTATCATTGCACACAAAAGAAATACTGTTTCAAGTATAAGATCAAATAGATTCTTTATGAAGCAATTCATAGGAACCCAACTCAAGTTGGGAAAGTTAAAAAAGGAGTTGTCTCCTGTTGACGTTTGTTGGTACATTTAGCAAAGTTTTTATGATCTTTACCGCTGCAACACAAATGTTTCCTCCTTTTACCTAGGATAAAATTAAAATGAGCAAATACCCTGCAGTAAGTAACCCAGGCCTGATGCATTTTGAGAGCTATATAGACTAAATACACAATTCAGAAATTGGGAGCCATGCTGTTGAATGTATAATATAAAAAGACTCCCCTTTTTGTGCTGTGCTTTTAGTCTATATAGCTTTCCATTTACAGGCATTTTAGCAGTCAGGCCTAGATCCTGTTCTGCCCCCATCTATTGAGGCCTACTGGCACTTAAAGAGGTTTAATGCTAGAGATAAGACCATCCAGATTGGTTACACCTTGTTGCAGTGGAATGACTTTTATGCTTTTGTGATCAAAATAGTATCCTATATTATTTAAATGTACTATTACTATTTATTTACTTACTCCAGGGTATTTGTATCATGAGTGTGTTCCGGCCTCGGGTGAGACCTCTGGCGAGTCTGGAACCAGAAGGTCACAATGCATTTCTGTTTGCAAATCTACAATTGTACTTCCTGTCTGGCTGTCCTTGGTACCTTTAATCTCAGATGCTGCTCTTTTGTGACCACTCCCCTTCACTACAAAAAGGCATGTGTTTTACCATCTGATACTGGTTATAGATTATCATTTCTATGCTGTCCACTTTAAATGGAACCTGTCTCTGGAAGAAGGTGTTTGACTGCATTGAAGGAGATCGGAGTGCTATCCTTTTTGTGTCTACTTTCACTATTTCTGCCTCCCTTACCTTGTGTTATATTATTACAGTTGTGGGACTAGTGTTCTTGCTGGCCTTCTTATTAGCCAGGGTGAGTTCAGGATAAGCGAGGGCCTAGGCATGTGATGGCAATGGAGGGAAGGACCTGTATAAGGCTATTAGGGAGCGTAGTTACAGACTCAGGTGAGTTGCAGGAGGTGTCCTCTCTCCCCTCACCATATTGCTATGGCCTTCCTTTTATACCATTTCCGTTGTTCCTCTTGTATTACTTTGCATGCTGTGCATCCATACGTTCTGGCATGACAATTTGCTTCTTTTGTGCTTACTCTTATGTTTGCTAATAGTCAAAGTGTGAATGTGCACTTACACTTTATACTTATTCTAACATGGGTTCCAGATCATTTCTTTGGTTTTCTTAATACAAACATTGCCATAAGATAAATAAATATAACTATAAAAATCTTATTTGCATAGTGCAAAAGTTAGAAAAGGATGCCGTAATTAGACATGCAATTTATGTCAGAGAAAATGAGAATATAAAGAATAAGATTTAAAAAAACATGAGATGTTAGTTTTACTTATGGAATGAAATGTTACAAAATGCTAATTTTGATTTATCTTCACATTGCACATCCAGACAAACCAGCCTTATCCAGAGCTAAACATCTAAGGAACAGATTACCATGAGATATAAGCGTATGACTAGTTATACTCTTTACATTTAGCCATTAGGGTATGTGCATGCATTGGGTATTTGGTTCTAGAAATTTGTTTCTGCATCTCTTGGCAGGAAAAACACAGTGATAAATTGTACCTTTTTTGACACATTTTGTATGCATTTTTGCATGCAATTTTCAATTGAATTCAATGAGTGAAAAACACAAGCAAAAACATTGAAAGCGTTGACATGCTTCATATTATTTTCTGCACCAAATCTGCAAGGAGAAAATGCTCCACTTCAATGATACACTTCAGGAATCTCATTGACTTTGCAGTCATCATGATTTGCTTGCAAATTTGTGACAAAACTGCACTCAAAAAAATGGAATAAAATTGCACTGTGTGCATAGACCTTAAAGGGGATTGTTGGACTTGAGCTAAATGTCTGAAATTACTTTATCTAATGTAACACTTGCAGCAGGAGTTTTATATGTTGAGAATAAATAGACATTAATAAAAGCAGACATTAATGCTATGTTTGCTGATCTGCCCTGTACTTCAACTCCCAGCAGACTTTTCTCCTCTTAAGGGTGGTGTCACACATAGCGACGCAGCAGCGATCACGACCAGTGATCTGACCTTATCAGGATCGCTGCTGAGTCGTTACATGGTCGCTGGTGAGCTGTCAAACAGGCAGATCTCACCAGCGACCAGTGACCAGCCCCCAGCCAGCAGCGACGCGTGGAAGCATAACTAAGGTAAATATCGGGTAACCAAGGAAAGCACTTCTCTTGGTTACCCGATATTTACCTTAGTTACTAGCATCTGCCACTCTCACGCTGCCAGTGCTGGCTCCCTGTTCCCTGCACTCCTAGCCAGAGTACACATCGGGTTAATTACCCGATGTTTACTCCAGCTACGTATGCAGGGAGCAGGGAGCCGGCACTGGCAGTGTGAGAGTTGCAGATGCTAGTAACTAAGGTAAATATCGGGTAACCAAGGAAAGGGCTTCTTGGTTACCTGATGTTTACCGTGGTTACAGCTTACCGCAGGCTGCCAGATGCCGGCTCCCTGCTCCCTGCTCGCTACAGTTCGTCGCTCTCTCGCTGTCACACACAGCGATGTGTGCTTCACAGCGGGAGAGCAACATCCAAAAAATGAAGCAGGACATTCAGCAACGACCGGCAACCTCACAGCAGGGGCCAGGTCGTTGCTGGATGTCACACACAGCGACAGCGACGGGACGTCGCTGCTACATCACAGAAAATGGTGACTTAGCAGCGACGTCGTTGTCTTCATTGCTATGTGTGACACCACCTTTACGTCCTGGAACAGGAGGAGTAGCAGAAGAAGAGACTGATTGGTTGATCAAGTTGGAGAAGGGAAGAGCTAGCTGTGGACAAGATGTGTGTGCTGCTCATCCATTGCAGACTGCTGAGATCCTTATATTGGAAAGCAGAGAACAAAGGCACAGAGTGAGTGCTGACAGCCGTATGACTCAGTCTGTGTTGGAGAAGAATGTAGGACCTAGCTGTTGACAAGACATGCGTGTGTTCTTCCATTGCAAACAGTTGAGAGCCTGACATTGGAGGGCAGAGAACAGAAGCACAGGGTGTGTGCTGACAGTCCAGCAGTTCATTGTGTGAGGAGAAAAACTAATCTTTGAGCTGAACCACATCTGCAGACCAACTAGGGTAAACGTAGCTGTCCATTACCACCTGGCATACTTCTGAGGAGAATGCTGCAATTCATTCCCTGGGTCCCAGGCATCTGGACACTGCCGTCCCAAGTTGGATCCTTGTGTGACTTCAGACCTTCTACTTCAAGGAGTGAGTAGCCACTGCTGAAACTTGTTGTTCCACTATTGAGAAGTTTATAACAGAACTGTTTGATATGGGAGTATTGTTGGGACTTCCACACTTAAGCGGGCTTTACACGCTACGATATTGCTAGCAATTGCTAGCGATATTGTATGCAAAAGCACCCGCACCCGTCGTGCATGCGATTTCGTGTGATCGCTGCTGCAGCGAACATTATCGCTATGGCAGCGTCACACGCACTTACCTGATCGGCGGTGTCGCTGTGACTGCCGAACAATCCCTCCTTCAAGGAGGAGGGACGTTGGCATCACAGCGACGTCACCGTGACGTCACTAAGCGGCCGGCCAATCAAAGCGGAGGGGCGGAGATGAGCAGGACGTAACATCCCGCCCACCTCCTCCCTTCCGCATTGCGGCCGGCGGCAGGTAAGGAGATGTTCCTCGCTCTTGCGGTGTCACACACAGTGATGTGTGCTGCCGCAGGAGCGACGAGCAACATCGATAATTAACCATTACCGATTTTTGGTTTTGGGACAACCGCTCCATGGTGAACGATTTTCACCATTTTTGAGGTCGCTTAAGGTTGCTGGTAAGTGGCACACGCTGCGATATCGTTAATGACGCCAGATGTGCGTCACTAACAACGTGACCCCGACGATAAAACATTAACGATATCGTAGCATGTAAAGCCCCCTTTACACCCAAGGAGTTTATAAAAGGACCATCTATGAAGTGTTATTCCAGTGGAGGCACTGCTGAGAGGTTTTAAGGCAGGAAACGCTATTACGGAGACTTTACCTGAAGCACAAATGTCCCCGTCGTGTGAGGAGGTGGACATAATAATAGAGGAAACTAGTTTTGTAGTGTGTGTAGGAAGAGGTACTTCAGATCGTGAACTGAATCCCAGAAGTTATCCATCCCAGAATGCTTGACAGCTGGAGTGATGGAGGTATTCAACTATCAGCAGCCCTGATCATTACTAAAATTACTCTGCAGAAGGAGTATTTCCCATCAGCCATTGCTGTGCCTTTAGAATATGGGCAACCATGGAACATCACGTGGCCTATGAGGCCTACAGCAGAGACATAGTCATCAAATTAAAGCACTTAACCTAGGAGGCCTAGATGTGGCCTAGGCCACATCTACTACTGCTTGTGACAAGACAGTGGGAACTGCCACTTATTTTGATTTGGTGGTAGCAGCCATGGAGAAGTTAGTTATCTAATTTGCAAAGATGCAGCCAGAAGGAACTTACTGTTATCTGAAAGCCTTTTTGGGTGTAACTCCCATTCATTCTGCTGATGAAGAAGGGTATGATACTTGGAGGTATGTTGCCCTGCAGAATCTAAAAAAATGGAAGTGCACCAAAGCTGTGAAGAAACAGAGAATTGTGGAGAGTCTGAAAGCTATAGGGGTACAGGCTGCTTGGCAAAGCTAGCCACAGGTAACCTACCAAAGCTGTATGGTTGCCTTAGAAGATGCTTTTGGGTCCCAGACTTCCTGTATAAACTCTGCACCACCTTCTAGATCTCTGGTGAGATGTCTATCTGTATCGACTGGATAAGCTGGTGCATAAACTAGTATCTAAGAGTGGATTTAGCCCTGGAAAGTTGACCAGTATTGTCTGGAACAATTGCTTTGAGGAACTCTGACCCACAATCCCATTACTCAATGACTTAAGCTGGGTTTACACACTGCAACATCTCAAACAACATCGCTGTAACGTCACCGGTTTTGTGACGCAATAGCGATGTTGTTTGCGATGTTGCAGTGTGTGAATCACATCAGCGACCTGGCCCCTGCTGTGAAGTTGCTGATCGTTACAAATCATTCAGGACCATTCCTAGGTCCTTTGTTTCCCGCTGTGCAACATGCATCGCTACAAAGTTTCAGTGTGTGAAGACTTTGCAGCGACTTTGTTAGCAACTTCCCTTTCAAGAAGCTGCTTATCAACGTCCCCAACAACCAGCTAGGTCGCTCTGCAGGTCCGGATCGCTGTTGCGTTGTTGGCCAGGTTTGCCTGTTTGACAGCTCACCAGCGACTCACCAGAGACTTAAGGTCCAGTCACACTAAGCAACTTACCAGCGATCCCAACAACGATAGGGATCGCTGGTAAGTTGCTAGGAGGTTGCTGGTGAGATGTCACACTGCGACGCTCCAGCGATCCCACCAGCAACCTGACCTGGCAGGGATCGCTGGAGCGTCGCTACACAAGTTGCTGGTGAGCTCACCAGCAACCAGTGACCAGCCCCCAGCGCAGCGTGGAAGATGCTGCGCTTGGTAACTAAGGTAAATATCGGGTAACCAACCCGATATTTACCTTGGTTACCACCGCACGGAGCTACACGTGCAGAGAGCAGGGAGCAGCGCACACTGAGCGCTGGCTCCTTGCTCTCCTAGTTACAGCACACATCGGGTTAATTACCCGATGTGTGCTGCAGCTAAATGTGCACAGAGCAGGGAGCAGCGCACAATGCTTAGCGCTGGCTCCTTGCTCTCCTAGTTACAGCACACATCGGGTTAATTAACCCGATGTGTGCTGCAGCTACATGTGCACAGAGCAGGAGCCGGCACTGACAGTGAGAGTGGAGGAGGCTGGTATCGAAGGTAAATATCGGGTAACCAAGGACAGGGCTTCTTGGTTACCCGATGTTTACATTGGTTACCAGCCTCTGCAGAAGCCGGCTCCTGCTGCCTGCACATTCAGTTGTTGCTGTCTCGCTGTCACACACAGCGATCTGTGCTTCACAGCAGGACAGCAACAACTAAAAAATGGCCCAGGACATTCAGCAACAACCAACGACCTCACAGCAGGGGCCAGGTTGTTGCTGGATGTCACACACAGCAACATCGCTAGCAACGTCACAAAAGTTGTTCGTTAGCAGCGATGTTGCTAGCGATGTTGCTTAGTGTGACGGGGCCTTTAGGGAGGTCGCTGTTACGTCACAAAACCGGTGACGTAACAGCGATGTCCTTTGCGATGTTGCAGCGTGTAAACCCAGCTTGAGGTGGTCTGATTGAAAGCAGATCCCGTGTCCCTGCCATTAGTTGCTTATGGAAATGTGAAAAGAGAAAGCTATTCTAGCAGCCAGAGAGCAGACAACCAAGCGAGTATCTGCTGTTGCCTTAAATTGCAAACCAGAAGCGCTCTTGAAAATCATTGAGAATCAAGTGGAACAAATTGCCCAACTTCTAAATGCCTACGCTATGGAAGTCAAGTGGCTAAAACTAATTGTTGAATCAGCCAATAAAAGTTAACAATAGTGTTTAAAATGAATGAGTGATTGTCAGCATTCCTACCTGTTGGCTAAAGTGAACATCTGCTCTCTGCCACTACTGATGAAAAGCCATGTTGAAATGGCTCAACAGGAAGATCTTTCTGTAGGTATAGTTCAATAGTCCATGAAAAGGGGCCAAATGCCTGAGAGGAATGCTTTAAAGACAGAAGGATCTGCTTAACTCACTTGGCTCCTGGAGTCCCTAGTTGGGAGAAATAGTCAGCTATATCAAAAGGTCAAGCATCAAAATGAGGAAGTTCACAAACTGCTGTTGCTTCCCCCTCTGTTTCAGAAGATGGTCATGAGGGTGTTACATAATGACCATGAGCACCTTGGTGCTAAAGGCCCCGTTACACGCAATGATGTATCTAATGATATATCGCCGGGGTCACGGATTCCGTGACGCACATCCGGCATCGTTAGTGACGTCGTTGCATGTGACAGCAAGGAGCAACCATTAACGATGGAAAATACTCACCTTATCGTTCATCGTTGACAAGTCGTTCCTTTTCAAAAAATCATTGATTGTTGATCTCGCAGGTTGTTCGTTGTTCCCGAGGCAGCACACATCGCTACATGTGACACCTCGGTAGTGATGAACTACAGCTTACCTGTGGCCGCCGGCAATGAGTAAGGAAGGAGGTGGGCGGGATGTTACGTCCCGCTCATCTCCGCCTCTCCGCTTCTATTGGGCGGCCGCTTAGTGACGCCGCTGTGACGCCACACGAACCGCCCCCCTTAGAAAGGAGGCGGTTCGCCAGACACAGCGATGTCATTAGGCAGGTGAGTACGTGTGATGGCTCCAAACGATTTTGTGCGCCACGGGCAGCGATTTTCCCGTGATGCACAAATGACCGGGCGGGTTCTTTCACCGGCGATATCGCTAGCGATATCGCTGCGTGTAACACTCCCTTAAGAGAACCCCTAATTTTACAACTGATCAATTCTACCGGTCAAGATTGAGAGAACACATTAATGACTATTGTAATTCCTACAAACAATGTGTCCTCAGGAAGACTGACAATGAGCATAGACTTCAAGAACAAGTCTTGAAACCCAAGTTTCGGAGGGGGACGCCAAGACCTATCTTTGCAAATTTGGTGCTAAAATATCTGCACCAGATTTCATTTCTGAAGAAAAGAAATGTCCAGCTCAGTCCTCAGATCATAAGTTAAAAGAATCCAACGTTTATTGGGGTAATTCCATAAAAAGTATACAAGGTGGTCAGCAAAGAAAATAGGTAGATATTTGGACCCCATCGATGGGGTCCTAATATCTACCTATTTTCTTTGCTGACCGCCTTGTATACTTTTTATGGAATTACCCCAATAAACGTTGGATTCTTTTAACTTATGATCTGAGGACTGCGCTGGACATTTCTTTTCTTCATATTTGAATTTGGCAGCCAAGCCTTCCATGCGCTGGGTCCAGACAGAGTGCGGTGATCAGCAAGATCGGTGAGCTGAATTTTTCTTCTTTTTTCCAGATTTCATTTCTGGACCATATCTACTTCTCTTGGCAAAAAACAGCAATGAAACAGCGTCAAACCCGTTTTTCTGCGTTTTTTTCCCAAGAGATGCAGATATGGTGCTGGAATTTATACACCAAATTCCTGCACCAAGTCTACATCTACATCTCCTGGCAAAAAAAAAAATCACATCAACACTACATCAAAACCACATCGTTTTTTGATGCATTTTTTTGCCAAAATATGCAACCTTGGTGCAGGATGTACAGTATACATTTTAGCACCAAATCTTCATCTCTTGGCAAAACAAACAGTTTTCTGCCAGCAGATGCAGGTGTCATTGAACTTAGTTCACATGAGATGAAGTTCAATGAGTTCACCTGATGTGAGTTTACCTGCAGTGACAGGTAGGGTACCATGGAAACCTCCAGCTGTGACTGCAGATAAACTCAGTGATGTCACCGTTCACAGCTGTGGCTCAGTCAGTTTCTGCCTGAAGCCTCAGTGGGCTTTCATGTTCTGTAATGTGCCTGTGCACTGCAACTTCAGGATGTAGCAGAGCCGAGATCCTCATGGGGTCTCGTGTGGATTACATCGGACCTGGGTGTTTGGGGTGTTAATAAATTGGAGAAAGAGGATTTTTTTTGTATTTTATTTCAAATAAAGAACTTTTTTGGTGTTTATGTTTAGTTTTTTCACCTATATGATTAGTAATGGGGGGTCTCATAGACCCTACCCATTACTAATCTAAGGTTTAGTGGCTACTGTGAGCTTTCATTAACCCTTTATTTTTCTAATGGTTGTGACAATTCTGGGTGGCTGCAGTCTGCTGTTTTTGAACTGGGGGGCCCAATAACCATGGGCCTCCCCAGCATGAGAATATCAACCCCAGCAGTTAGCTTTATCTTGGCTGGGTATCAAAATTGGGAGGGACCACAAGTTGTTTTTTTTTTTTAAATATTTATTTAAATAACTTTAAAAAAGGTGCGTAGGGTCACTCTTATTTTGATACACAGCCAAGATAAATGCAAGGCTCGGGATGCAGCTTGTATCTGTCAGCTTTATCTATGCTGGGTATCACTATATGGGCTCTTTTCCACTTGTGTACTGTTTCTGATTGAGAGCATTGGAAGCAATATGCTAATGACCCTCTGCTGCATGTGTCAGTCGAGGGTCATGCGACTGTGATGCGATCTTGCGATCGTATCACAGCCTCGGAGAAGAGGGAGCACTTTCTCCCATCTCCTCAACTCTCTGTCTCTGCGTATATCGCACTGCACTCGCATAACATGCTAGTGCAGTGCGATGTTTCACATGCTCCCATAGGCTTGTATGGAGGTGCGTGAGCCGAGACTCGCTGCCAAACACGGCATACTGCAATTGAACCGAGAACACGATTCATGTCGAGAAATAAAAGGAAAGAGGACACTGCCTCATTGAATAACACTGGTGCGAGTGCGATCTGATGTTTTATCGGATCACACTCGCCCATAAAAATCACAAGTGGAAAAGAGCCCTATATGGGGGACCCTACTCCAATTTTTTTATTTATTTATTTGTACACCACTATAGGGATGCAGGATGCATTTGTTATTCCAATCAATTACAGATACTGTCACTCAGGGTAGGGACATGGTCAGGCGTCAACCAATCGCAAATGCCAGGACTGACGGTTGGCAGGGGAAGCAGTGAATATCTATGAGAGGTAGTGAGTGGACCAGGAAGTAGTGTTACAGCCGAGGGGAAGGTCAGTAAGTTTTGCTTTAATCCTTATTTTCTTTCTTTTTCCTTTTTTTTAATTACTATTATTATCCAAGTGGCCGAACCCAAACAGTTACTCGGATTTCCCTGAAAAGTTCTTATTCGAGGTCCATGAATGGACAATAGGTATCGGATACGGACCCCAAACTTTACAGTTTGGGTTCGATCATCACTAGTTATATATTATGTAATTTTTCCATTGTATTCTAATAGTTTGAGTATTAGAGAAAACATCCAAATGAGTAGATAAATCATATCTCATAGCTATATCTGTAACTGGGAACAAGAATATATTTTTTCGCTATATGTATTACTTATGTTAATAAATTTGTTTTGGAGGCCAAAGAGCCAAGCATTGGAAGTCAGTCCATTCTGATGCAATTTAGAATGCAAAATCAAAAGTACTAATCTATCTATTTTCAATATGTTCTATCATGCTTAACTATTTATCTGCAGTTGTATATACAGTAGTTGTTTTATTTCAAAATTGTCTTTGTTTCAAAAGTTTCAGGGGTTTAAGGACTTTGGCTCTCTCTATAATTGTGACAAGAGGATATATTATCCAATTCTTAGCCAACAGAAAGGTAAATTGTTATTTCAATCTTCAAGCAATGTATTTGGTGGTCCCTCTGTCTTTATTAGTGGAGCTATTACACACTACTCTTAGATGTCTCATAACATTCTTCAAGTTAGCAATCTACAACACTTACCTAAGTCAGTGAACCTTAAGAATGGTGCTGAAGTTTTACTCCTGAACCAAAATGATATGTACAAGCTGCATCCTATCCATGCCACATTTATTTTCCAGACTCCTTATATTATAATACCACATTCAAGTTTATTATAACCATACTGAATATTAATATTATAAAGAAGGACAGACTGGTTGATTTGATCATTCTATGCATAACCTCATAAAGAGATAAATGCCAAAACATTTACTGAACATTGGAATAACGCTGAACAATCTAAAAATGGTGAACATTTTTAAATAATTAAATGTATAGGCTTAAACATATGGAAATTATGTGAGTTAATATAGAGAAGTTAAAGGATTGAATAATTGGAAAGGTGACAGATAATAGGTAGATTGTAATGTGCAAGGTTTTGGGATGGCATAAGCTTTTTTGTCAGTATATAATACCTTAGGTTGACCTAAAATGTCTCAAAACTTTACATCTGTAATCTACTGAGTAAGCCAATGAAAAACATCTATATTTCAACTATTATTGATCTATATAATATATTCTTAGATATAAACAATGATAACTCTATGCTATGTTAGACAATAATCCTTGCAACAGAAAGACTAAAGATCTAATTGAGAATGTGACCTGCTTAAAAATAAATAATACAATCCTGTACAATTTTTTGAGTGCTCATCCCATCTATGATTGTAGGAGTTAGTTCAGACTAGGCTGCATCATCTTCCAAATGGTACTTAAACTCTCATACACATTAGACTATTGTTGGTAAAACCCGGTGATAGCAACATGTTTATCTGACAGTCTAATGTGTATGGGGTCCCTAGAAAAATGAGTTCCTTTATGCCTGATCCTCAACTGTTAATTCTTTTGCTCTCACTGAAATAATCTGCTACCAGAGATATCAGTCTGAGGCAGAGAAATTTACAGAGAACACGGGAGCATACCTGTGTGTGGAAGAGATGGCCTTGACATTAGAGCGGATGAGCAAATCTGAGATTCGGTGATTGGTGTTCACACTGAACACAGACTTCACAAAAACATAGAGCTCAGGATTGAAGTTCGGGTGCTTTCATTATGCAAAAAACATGCACAAGCATCGTCGTGCTCAGATATGCTCGGTGCTTAGCCAAGTGCGGGCCGCTTGCAGTGTTTGAGTGGCTGAGGGTAACAACAGCGTGATCTAATGTACTTTGCAGCAAACAAAAAATGGAAAAACCCCATCAATCCTTACCTGGAAGTGTTTCTGTTTATGGCTGGCTGCTTGTGGGCAGAGACATGAGCTGCCCAATTAGCGACTTCCATTGGGCTTCAAGTCAAGTCTGGGTTTCTACCCTAACTTTATCTAAAGTCCGGCTGAACATGCCGAACTGAATGTCCACGAGTCCATTCATCTCTACTTGACATTTGTTGGCCAAATGATTGGCCAAGTCAACTTTCATCCAACAGCTATCTAAGGTTTATGGGAAGTTTTTAGGCTTCTTTCACAGTCACTGTTTGTTTGGGAATATGTCTAATACGTCTTGACAGGTTGCATCTATAGTATACCGAGTGAATAACAAGGTTATACGCAACTGCAATTCTTATTTTTACAAAAAGCAGAACAATACTTTAATACATGTACCGCTGTTCACATTAAATTCCCAAATATAGTTTGAAATGTGTTTTGGCTATACTGTAAATTATAAAATTGTGGTAAAATAATTTATTTTCTTTTCAGTCTAGATCAGGTCTGCAGGGAATGAAAGGAAACATCATGTATGCAGTAGATCAGATTTGTAGGTATGTATTCCTTGTGCATGTATGCTCTGCTCCCCCTTTAATGGAAAACCTTCTGAAAAGGCAAAGCCTATATTTCAAACTGAATTATTCATGCTTTATTTTGTAGTCTCAAACCCTGACATTTCTTAATATACTAAATGTAATCAACCCTCGTTGCATAGAGGCATTTTGCTTTGTTAAGGCAAACTAACCTTTCGGGACTGTTAGAGCCAGGGTTCACAATGAGGTGCTTCACATCGGAGCAGCTGTCTGCTCACCTGTTTCACATAGCATTTGCCAACCTGGTGAAATTCTTCAATTTAGCAAGCAAACTTAAGTCATTATTAGAAATGACAGGGAAACCTGATGAAATTGTACTTTCATTTGGAAAACAAAATTGCAATCAGGCCAACATGATTTCCTCATGGTCTGACCATGCTAATGCCAAGTTGAGACATGGGCAAATGTATTTAAAAGTCATAATGGAGTATTACCATGCAATCTTCCTTTACTGGCCCTTATTAATATAAAACTTCAATTTGCATGTAAATGCAGTCAACTTTCATATCATCAAAATACATGAGCCATGGGAAAGTAATGAATTGAAGTTTGATGTGGCAATTACTGACGTTTATAAAGAATTTTAAAGAGGTCATTCTGGTCTGGACTGAGAAAATGAGGAAATCAACAGGGAATATTGTCAATATAGTAACAGTGGGAGTTGAAGTCAGTCCCAGGTGTTAGAAGGCAGACGATGATTAATAGAGAGGGAGTATGCAACTCGTCGTCCACAAGAACCAGGCTGGACTTGAGACTCAATAACATAGCTCTATTGAAAAAACCTACTCGCTGGGCTTTCTCTTTAACTGCCTCGAAATATGTTCCAAAGGGAATAACGCAGCAAGTGTTTATGAGAGAGAGCAGTGCTGACGGTTTAATTGGGCATCACGTCCTTTCAGCTCCTCTCTGAGCTTCATATGCAGTTTAACCTTTTTTTTCCACCTCAGATATTCAAGTGCCTCTGGGATTTTCATGAAGCAGAAGCTTGATGGCTTGGCAAAACATTGACTTAGTTGCTAAATTGAGTTAAACTGCTTTTTTTGGGTTTGTAGTGGCAATTTATATGTCTCGTGCAGTTTTGAAGGGACTATTTACTGGCCCTGAATGTGTCTGAGTGTTCTGTGAATCCATAACAATGGCAAGGGTAATGTAGAGGATTTGCTGTCGCTGGGATTACAGGTATACAAGAAAACATGATGCTTGATTTAAAGCATGAATTGTAAATCAATCCAAGATACAGTTCCAGTTTTACTGCTTTTCTGTTATTTTTAAATACCTTATTCTCCTCTTTTCAATGACAGAATTGGCTAGGTACATCCATATTGCAGCATGTACATTTTTATAATCTTTGAAGCATTTTGAATTAAAAAATGATAAATTGCTCACCACTTTAAGCTTTGTCCTCAATGTAAAATATATGTTTTTTTTATTGACAATGCTGTTAGCTACAAAAGTGTCACCCATGGACTTTAGCCAAGCTGTGGCTATACTTAAAACATCATTCATTATCTACAAATATAAGTTACATAGTTATATAGTTAAATAGGTTGAAAAAAGACCTAGGTTCATCTAGATCTAGATCAACATTCCTCCACCAATTATACATTTTGTCACTAAATTATTTATAACCAACAATGAAATGTGTACTGAAGAAATCATCCAGCCCTTTTTAAAAAATTGTTTTAGTATCTGCCATTACTACCTCTTGTTGTAGGGAATTCCTCAGTCTGAGTGCTCTAACTGTAAAGAACCCGGTCCTGTTTAGCTACCGGAGTCGCTTTTCTTCCACTCGTAGTGTATGCCCCCTGGTCCTTAGTATTATCTTTGGAAGGAATAAGTCATGAGCCCGTCCTTTCTATTGACCACACATGTATTTATACATATAAACATGATCTCCTCTGAGATGTCTTTTTTCTAAGCTAAACAAATGCAACTTTTTCAACCTCTCATCCAGATGTTCTGGGCCCCCCATGCTAAAAACCGCAGCCTGCAGCCGCCCCTGGAAATGGCACATATTTTCTTAGCGCCATCTCCAGGCACTTTACCTGACTCGTCCAGCGGCACTGATGGTGATGGCATGCTGGGTAATAAAGGGGTTAATACCATCTTTGCAATCTCAGTTAGTACTAAAGCCTGCTTTACATGTGACAATTTATTGTGCAATCACATTTGCAATCGCATCCGCCCCCATCGTTTGTGTGGCACGGGCAATTTTTTGGCCGTGTCGCACAATGTTGTAACTCCCCGTCACACGTACTTACCTTCCAAACGACCTCGCTGTGGGTGGCAAACATCCACTTCCTGAAGGGGGAGGGATGTTCGGCGTCACAGCGATGTCACACAGCGGCCGGCCAATCGAAGCGGAGGGGTGGAGATGAGCGGGACGTAAACATCCCGCCAACCTCCTTCCTTCAGCATTGCCGGCGGCCACAGGTAAGCTGCAGTTCATCATTCCTGGGGTGTCACAGGGAGCGATGTGTCCTGCCTCAGGAACAATGAACAACAGGACGTTCAATTTTTAGAAAATGAGTGACGTGTCAACGATGAACGAGAAGGTGAATATTTCTGCTCGTTCATAGCTGTCACAACCTAGGATATCACTTACGACGTGACCCCGCCAACATCTCGTTAGATATATCGTAACGTGTAAAGCCCGCTTAAGCCCAAAATTCAAGGTGTCATGCCAAATTAGCCATGGCAACCATGAATTTCTAGTAAACAGTAAAAAAAAAACACAACACGGATTTTTTTTTTTGTTAGAAATAAAACAAAAAAAATTAGAGACTCCATCTTTATTATAAAAAATCCTTAATCCGACATAGTCCACTTGGAGAGAGCAATGTCAGCTTTGCTTCATCACTCTGTATAGACAAATGTTTCTATAGAGCGAGCAATGTCAGCTCTGCTTCATCACTCTGTATAGACAAGTGTCTCTACAGAGCGAGAAGCAGGGAGATCATTGTCAGCTCTACTTCATCACTCTTTAAAGACAAGCATATCTACAGAGGGAGAAGCAGGCTGACACTGAGGGTATGATTCCACTTGCATATGACTCATGCGAGTCTCGCATTGCATCACCTCACATGGCCTGACACTCTCCTGACAGGAGCGCTTCAGCTGCATGGAAATACATGCAGCTGATCCGCTTCTGTTGGGAGAGTGTGCTCTGTGCCAGGTGACGTGATGCGAGCCTCACACAGTGACAGTCTATGTTCAATCGAGTCCATGACAGCCATGGACTCGGGTGAACCCTGACATCACCACGAACACAGCCGAAAACAGTGAAAGATTGATGAGTGAGGAGCATTGCAATGAATACCCCAGATGTTAACAGGGCCTTCCATGACATCATAGCCATGTGACCATTCTGTAAGCCAATGTCTGTACAACATTCACACCAGACTGGTCACATGGCTATGGCATCATGGAAAGTTCTTTAGTCAATGGTGGTTACCAGGAGGCACAGCAATGATCAGATGCGGAAGCAGAAGCGGCCAGGAGACAAAGTCTGCAGGACGCGTCGTGGAACTTGTAAGTATAATCATGATGTTGTTTAATAATGTGCTTTTTTTTCACAGCCCCTTGACCCGAACTGAATCCGAATTGTAACACGAGCTTCCCAGGAAAGCTCGTATTCGGGATCGTGTGCACGAACACTATGTGTCCGGTACGGACCCCGAACTTTACAGTTCAGGTTCGCCCATCACTACTCCTTGGTCTTCATGGTATTATTTGGTTAGTGGTTCCTCTTGCTTAATGGTGTTGCAGCCACTCTGGCCTTTCAGAAAAGGTGTCTATATACTGACAGGCCATGTGATACTTAGATTGCACACAGGTGGACTTTATTTCACTAAGCATGTGACTTATTAAGGTAATTGCTTGTAACAAATTTTTAGGGGCTTCATAGCAAAAGCGTTGAATACATATGCACATGTCAATTTTTTTTTATTTAATCCCATACATTTCATTTTGCCTATATTTTTCTTGTTACACATCCCCAACTCAGACTATTTAGTGCTCATGCATCATACACAAATCATATTACAAAAATATTTAATTACAGGTTGTAATGTAACAAAATATGTAAAAAACAAGAGGGTGAATACTTTTGCAAGACACTGTATGTATATAGACAGAACTGAAGGTCACTAAATCTTGGTTTCAATAAGTTTAAGTTAAAAGCAGGAGTGGAAATACTATCTCTAATCTCACCAATAGCAGAGCCACAAATCTTCAACATTATACTGATGCAGTTCAATCCAAGTCAAAAACAGAGAATTTAAGGCTCTCTGCCTTATCATTCTGCATCTTGTAGACCTCAGGCTGTCATAGGTGTACAGTTTACAAACATCAGATCTTAGCGTAGGTGTCACAATGATATCACTGCATCCAGCCAGGGCCAGTGTCAGCACGCGGCAAACCCGGTCAAATGCCAGGGCCCTGGACTGCCCACTCACGGTGGCAGGAGTGGCGCACCATGGTTTATCATATGCATCGTCCCAGAGAAGCATGTGCTGCTACATGTGCAGCTGAAATTTTGTTGTGGCGATTGAGCCGTAACTGTCTCCTGATGAATCCTATGTATAAGTAGGGAGAAAAGCGTCGAGACTTTTGATATGTATTACTGATTTGGATAAGGACTATGGAGAGCCTGGGAACTATTGAATATTGGAGAGAATGAGAAGAATGGAGGTGTTCTCTTGAAAACGTCTGAGATAAGTACATCTTTTCCGGTATCATATATTATTACCCTATTTACCCTGATTAATAAGGAGGGAGATATAGGGATAGATACCAAGGGACTGCCGCCAAGGAATGGGGGGCACCCACTTATATTTAGGATGCGTGTAACATCAGTTATATCTCCATTGTTAGGTAGTGGAGAGAATTAATGAGGGTCCTTTTAGAATCTATCTCTAATTATCAGCGAATGTTGGTTTATTATCCCAATCAAATATCTATATTTAGATATTTACCTATAAAAAGCTCTTTATGGTCCTGGTCCTATTGTGTTATGTGTTCACGGTGTGGGATTGTATGTAACTCTCTTTTAATGTGTCTGGAGTGACATCATCACTGCGTGCCTGCAGTGAGGTCAGAGCAAATGACAGCATTGGTCGCACTGTGGAGACGGGAGCAGCGGGGGAACGAGGAGAAGTGAGTATGTATCCAATCACTGTGGCTAGATGACCATGGAGACTATATACTACATGAAGGTGCCTAATACTATCTGGCTCTGCATCTGCACTGTGCTATATAGGGCTGTATGCTACATGAAGGTACCTAATGCTATCTGGTTCTGCACTGTGCTATATAGGGCTGTATACTTCATGAAGGTGCCTGATGCTATCTGGGTCTGCACTATGCTATATAGGGCTGTATGCTACATGAAGGTGCCTAATGCTATCTGGCTCTGCACTGTGCTTTTTAGAGCTGTATACTACATGAAGGTGCCTGATGCTATCTGGGACTGTACTGTGCTATATAGGGCTGTATGCTACATGAAAGTGCCTAATGCTATCTGGGTCTGTACTGTGCTAAATAGGGCTGTATGCTACATGAATGTGCCTAATGCTATCTGGGTCTGTAATGTGCTATATGGGTCTGTATACTACATGAAGGTGCCTTATGCTATATAGGGCTGTATGCTACATGAAGGTGCCTTATGCTATATGAGTCTGTACTGTGCTATATGGGGCTGTATACTACATGAAGGTGCCTAATGCTATCTGTCTCTGCACTGTACTATATAGGGGCTGTGCACTGCATGAGGGTGTCTAATGCTCTCTGGGTCTGTACTCTGCTATATGGGGCTGTATACTACATGAAGGTGCCTAACGCTATCTGGGTCTGCACTGTGCTATATAGGGGCTGTATACTACATGAGGGTGCCTAATGTTATATGGGTCTGCATTGTGCTATATGGGGACTGTTGAATGTTATATCGGGGTTGCATAGTGCCATATGGGGCTGCATAGTGCAATATGGGGGCTGCATAATGCTACATGGGTCTACATAATACTATATGGAGAACTATGGGGGCTTCATAACACTATGTGGAGGAATATGGGGGCTGCATACTACTATACCCCAGGAGTTGGATGTCCCCTCCACCCCTGTGCTGTATACCCCCTCAGAGCTGTATGTCCCCCCACGCTGGTGCTGTATACCCCCCAGTGCTGTATGTGCCCCCCACCCAGAGCTGTATACCCCCAGAGCTGAATGTAACCCCCCACCTCAGAGCTGTTTGTCCCCCCACCCCAGAGTCACTGCCCCCTCTAGAGCTGTATGCCCCCATTGCTGTATACCCCTTTCCTCAGTAATATGTATGCCCCCAGTAATGTGTATGTCCCCAGCCTCTCTTATAATGTATATACAGCAGTGTTAATGTTCTCTATGTGCGGCCTTGTCTGTTAGTGACGGCCACCAATCAGCGTGGCACAAACACATGCTCAGGAGGAACTGGATGGACACAAGCGGGGGAGGTGAATGAGGCTGTTGCCGGCTTCCCAATATTAGAAATATCTCTAATGTGTCTGTGTGTGCATGTATGATGTGTATCTATGTATATCAGTTTATATGACTGTCTAGATTTATGTCTGTTTATTAGTGTTGAGCCACCCCTCTAGTTCAGTTTGGTTCGTCAAACGGCGACTTAGTTCAGCGAACGCCTTCGAACCCCATTGAAAACAATGGCAGGCAAACACAAACACATAAGAACACATAATACATATACACATACAGTTAATAAACATTGCCATTACACTTACAGGTCTCCCGCCGCTTTTCCTTCCGATATTCGCTGCGCCCTCCCGGTAACCAGCACTGATGATAGGACCTTCCGTGACGTTGTCATAACATGTGACCAGTCACGTGTCTATTATCTCATTACAGACTGGTCACATGACTAGACGTCATGCTAGGTCCTGTCAGTGCATCTCTCCGGTACGCAGTGCTCGTTCCAGGATCTCCGCGTACCGGCAAGATGATCTGGCACATGGTCGGCTTCCCCGTTCCTGCATGTCAGAGTCAGCCCACATGCAGGGACTGGCTGCCACAGCCGGTGAATTGCGGCACCGGGAATCACGTGATCGGAGCAAAGTTGCTATAGTAACCCACCTGTCAGATTACTTTAGCAAAGGGGGCAGCGGTGACATCACCGCTTACAGCCCACAGCCTCTGCTCAATCACTGAGTGATTAGACTGCACGGGAGCAGCAGCATCTTCCTCCCATGCAGTGCTGTCTGATGTAGCACAGCTGCATGGGTTGAAGGAGAAAGAAGACAGAAGACCAGGATCGTGGAGGACTGAGAGGGAGTAAAAAACATGGAGTCTCTAAGTGTGTCTGTGTATTTATTTCTATTAAAGTATTTTTCTCTGTGTGGTATCTTTTTTTTAACCCTTTATTGGAAATTCTTAATGGCCGGGTCAAACTTGCCTAACATTAAGAATCTCTGGCTTAATACTAGCTAGTAAAACAAAGTTAGCATTAACCCATTATTACACAGCGAGCCACCCATCACCAACGCAGCTGGAAGAGTTGGATACAGCGCCAGATGATGGCGCTTCTATGAAAGTACCATTTTCTGGGGCGGCTGCGGACTGCAAATCGCAGCAGAGGGTCCCAGAAAGCTCGGGCCAACCTGTGCTTTGGATTCCAATCCCCAGCTGCTTAGTTGTACCTGACTGGACACAAAAAGGGGGTGAAGCCCATGTCTTTTTTTTTTTTAATTATTTCAAGAAATTCATGAAATAATTAAAAAAAGGGCTTCCCTAATTTTTTAATTCCCAGCCGGGTACAAATAGGTAGCTGGGGGTTGGGGGCAGCCGTACCTGCCTGCTGAACCTGGCTAGCATAAAAAAATATGACGAAGCCCACGTCATTTTTTTTTTGGGGGGGGGGCAAAAAACTCCTGCATACAGTCCTGAATGGAGTATGCTGAGCCTTGTAATTCTGCAGCTGCTGTCTGCTCTACTGCATACACTAGTGAATGGAGCATGCTGAGCCTTGTAGTTCTGCTCCCCCTGTCTCTCACTCCAGCATACAGTTCTGGATGCAGCATGTTGAGCCTTGTAGTTTGGCAGCTGCTGTTTGCTCTCCTGCATACACTAGTGGATGAAGTATGCTGAGCCTTGCAGTTCTGCTCCCCCTGCCTCTCCCTCCAGCATACAGTACTGGATGGAGGATGCTGAGCCTTGTAGTTCTGCAGCTGCTTTCTGCTCTCCTCCATACAGACAGACAGGAGACAGCAGCTGCAGAACTACAAGGCTTAGCATACTCCATCCAGGACTGTATGCAGGAGTTTTTTGCCTCCCCAAAAATTACGTGGGCTTCGCCATGTTTTTGTATGCTAGCCAGGTACAGCAGGCAGCTACGGGCTGCCCCCAACCCCCAGCTGCCTATTTGTACCCGGCTGGGAACCAAAAATATAGGGAAGCCCTTTTTTTTTTAATTATTTCGTGAATTTCATGAAATAATTAAAAAAAAATTTACATGAGCTTCGCCCAATTTTTGTGTCCAGCCAGGTGCAACTAGGCAGCTGGGGATTGGAATCTACAGCGCAGGGTGCCCAAGCTTTCTGGGCACCCCTGCTGCAAATTGCAGTCTGCAGCCGCCCCAGAAAATGGTGCTTTCATAGAAGCGCCATCTTCTGGCGCTGTATCCAACTCTTTCAGCTGCCATGGTGATGGGTGGCTCACTGGGTAATAATGGGGTTAGGGCTAGCTGTATATTTGTGAAGGAATCCAGCTCACCCACGTCTGACCTCACTGCGCCTCAGACTCGGATCCGGCCCTGCCCTGGCCGCACAGCAATGAAAATGAAAAAAGCGATCCAGCTGAGTGAACAGGTGATTTATTCAGTGCAGTTCAGACAAGGCATGGTCGTGGTTATGATTAAGGGCGTTAAGCCAGAAACGCATTAACCACGACCATGCCTTGTCTGAACTGCACTGAATAAATCACCTGTTCACTCAGCTGGATCGCTTTTTTCATTTTCTAGCTGTATATTATCAACTGGCCCTAAGACCGAAATTCATGGTGTCACGCCAATATTAGACATGGCCACCATGAATTTCTAGTACAGATAAAAACACAACACACAGAAAAATATTTTTATTAGAAATAAAACACAACACAATTAGTGACTCCATCTTTATTGAAATAAAGAACCCCCCTCCGCAGTAATCCTGGGTCAAGGGTCCCGCGCTGTCCAATCCAGATCCGATATCATCTGATCGGTTTGCTGGAAGGCAAAGCGATCAGCTAATGTGTCAGGTTCAAGGGCCTGAATCACATGACACAGCAGCTGATTGTATAAACAGCTTTTATGCAATCAGCTGATGCATCAGTGCAAAAAAGACAAACTACACACTTCTGTGCAGACTCCTGTCCGACAGCAGCAGCTGATAGTTTAGGCGGCCGAGCGGTAAAAAGCCGGCCACACCGCTCAACTCATAGTGTCAGCTGATTCCGTCAGGTGACCGCATCAGCTGATCATCGCCAGGTCTGAGAGAGAGAAAAGATAGAGAAAAGAGAGAGAGAAAAGAGAGATAAAAGAGAGAGAAAAGAGAACAGAGAGAGGGAGAGAGAGAAAAAAGAGAGAAAGAAGAAGAGAGAGAGAGAAAAGAGAGAGAGAACAGAGAGGAGAGAGAAGAGAGAGAGGAGAGAGAGAGAAAAGGTAGAGAGAAGAGAGAGAAGAGTAGAGAAGAGAGAGGAGAGAGAGAGGGAGAGGGGAAAAGAGAAAAAGAGAGCCTGAGAAAAAGAGAGAGAAAAAGAGAGAGAGAAAGAGAGAGAGAGGGAAAAAGAGAGAGAATGAGAGAGAAAAAGAGAGAGAGAACGAGAGAAAAAGAGAGAGAGAAAAAGTGAGAAATAGAGAGAAAGAAAAAGAGCAAGAAAGAGAGAAAAAGAGAGAAAAAGAGAAAGATAGAGAGAGAGAGGGAAAAAGAAAGAAAGAGAGAAAAAGAGAGAAATAGAGAGAGAGAGAAAAAAGAGAGAGAGAGAAAAAAAGAGAGAGAGGGTGAGAGAGAGAAGAGAGAGAAGAGAGAGTAGAGAGAGGAGAGAGCAGTGCAGCCTCATTCCGTGAACTGCTCCGATTTTAGAGGTGTGTCCCTCGGCTCGCAGCTGATGTCCGGCTTCTCCCCTCAGTTAAATTAAATTATAATTATAAATAAATAATAATTTAAAAGTAAATTAACTTCTTTACCGGGACGGCCGGGACTCGAACTCGTGAACTAACTCTCCTTAGGCAGTAGCTCTATCCATTGAGCCACTACCTCTAATGAAAAGCATAGGAAGATTTGGTAATCTTGACCTCTATACTGCAGTAGAAAATTTAGAAGCAGATTTCAGCTGCAAGAATGGATGCATGGATGGTGAAAGGAGGAAACACTGGCATCATTAAGCGAGCTAACCGCTCAATCTTCCTATTTCAGTTTAATACACGCATTATATGGCTTGTAAATTTCCTTGTATTCTGGCCACGGTGCTCATTCCAATGAAAGGCCACGCCTTTCCCCCTGACCTGATGGTTGAATAAAACAGATTTTTTTTACCGCATATTTGGTGAGTGCCTTCCGTCTCTTTTCACATGGACTGGTTGGGCGGATGGATGGATGGATGGATGGATGGGCGGATGGATGGATGGATGGGCGGATGGATGGAAGGATGTGAGGATGGATGGATGGGTTGATGGATGGATGGGCGGATGGATGGATGGGCGGATGGATGGATGGGCGGATGGATGGATGGATGGATGGGCAGATGGATGGATAGATGGGCAGATGGATGGATGGATGGATGGGCAGATGGATGGATGGGCAGATGGATGGATGGGCGGATGGATGGATGGGCGGATGGATGGATGGATGGATGGGCGGATGGATGGGTGGATGGATGGATAGGCAGATGGATGTATGGATTGGCGGATGGAGGGATGGATGGATGGGCGGATGGATGGATGGGTGGATGGGCGGATGGATGGGCGGATGGGTGGGCAAACACCGGCAGTGCCTCACTCATCACCACACACTCGCAGGCACTACAACCCCCATCAAAACCCGACCATGCAGCCATTACCTCAGTGACGTCCCTGCTGACAGCGCGGCTCAGTTCAGCTGCTCCATGGATCTGACACAGAGCACTCATGTTCTACTGCCGCTCCTGTCAGCTTCATGTAGCAGAGCTGGATGCATCGCGGGACCTCTGTGGATTACGTCGGACCTGGAGGGGTATTTGGGGACTTTTATAAAATGGTGAAAGAGGGTGTTTTTTTGTCTTTTATTCCAAATAAAGGATTTTTTCGGGTGTATGTGTTTATTTACTTTCACTTGCAGGTTAATCAGGTAAGGTATCTCGGGGAGACGCCTGTCATGATTAAACCCGTTATTACCCCGATTGCCAATGCACCAGGGCACTTCGGGATGAGCTCGGTAGAGTCCCGGGACTGTCGCATCTAATGGATGCGGCAATTCCGGGCGGCTGCCTGCTGATATTGTTAGGGTGGTGGGCTCCCCATAACGTGGCGCTCCCCATCCTGACAATACCAGCCTCAATACGTGTGGCTTTATACTGGCTGGCATCAAAATTGGGGGGAACCGCAGGTTTTTTTTTTTTAATTTATTTATTTTACTGCACGATATAGACCAGCCCGCCGGCAGCTGTGATTGGTTGCAGTGAGACAGCTGTCACACATCGTGGGAGCGTATCTAACTGCAACCAATCATGGGCGCCGGTGGGCGGGGAAAGCAGGGAATACCTGATTGAATAATGAAGCGGCAGCCATTTTCAAAAGAGGAAAAGCCGTCGGAGCTTTGTGACAGCCGTGCAGCATCGCGCCTGTGATCGGTGAGTAGAAAAGAGAGAGGGATTGTGCTGGGGATGCAGTACGCATGCAAATACAAAACGTGTACACATAGCCTTACTGTGAAAAGCCACGCTTTTGGTGATCGAACCGTTATCGAACGGTAACTCGAATGGCCGAACTTGAAGCAAATCGTTCGAGTTCATCGAACGACTCAAACACCGCCCAAAGTCACTCGAATTTGAAATGGCGAACCGTTCGACTCGAACATCGCTCAACTCTACTGTTTATATGTGTTTTTGTGAATTTCTCTTTAAATATGTATGTGTACGTACTGTATGCCTGTATGTGTATGTATATGTGCATGTCTATGTGTGGATGGGGCCCATTGAGACTCTTTTGCCCAGGGACCACAAAAACCTGGAGCCAGCCCTTCATCCAGCCCACTGTTTATACTCTGTATTGTCACAAGAAGAGACTGAGCTTGAAGTGGAGGAGAAATAAGCGCTAAGTGAGTATAAGCTTTATTATCTTTATATTATGGGGGCATCATGGTGTATGTGGAGTATTCTTTGACCAACATGCTCTATTTGGGGTTGTAGGAGTATAATTTTGAGTGTTGGGGAATTTGGAGCAATTATACTGTATTGATAACTTACCGTGAGGGGGTATGAAGTAGCATAACACTGTGGGTGTGACAGTGAACATCATACGGGGGGGGGAGTAACTGTCGTGGAATATTAGTGTGTAGGGTAGCTCTAGAACAGGGGTCTCAAACTCGGCTGGGTGTATGGGCCGCACAGAGGAAAAAAAATAGTTTGGGGTGCCGCATTCTTTGCAGGACAAAGTGACATTTTTATTGGTACCATATATAATATATATATATATATATATTTTATTTTTTTTTTTTACACACCTTGGGATCACTGATTTTCACTTGTTCATTATAGCAAACGTGCACATTCTTTGTTTAAATATAAACCTTATTTTTTTTTTACATTTTATCTCCTTCTTGTAACTAATAGTCTTACAATTAGCACTATATAGAAATTTTGACCAACATCTTTTAGTAATGTCCCCATATTGTTGTAACATGCCCATCCTTGTCCCCTTGTAGTATTGTGCCCCATCCCACAGTAATGTGCTCATCCTTGTCCCCTTGTAGTTATGTGCCCCATCCTAGTCTCCATCCCACAGTAATGTGCTCATCCTTGTCCCCATCCTAAAGTAATGTTCCCCATCCTTGTCCCCATTTTGCAGTAATATGTTCATCCTTGTCCCCATGTTATAGTAATGTGTTCATCCTTGTCCCCATCCTATAGTAATGTGTTCATCCTTGTCCCCACCCTATAGTAATGTCCCCCATCTTATAGTAATGTTCCCCATCCTTGTCCCCTTGTTGCAATGTCCCCCTCCTATAGTACTGTCCCCATTCTATAGTAATGTGCCCATCCTTTAGTAATGTGCCAACCTTGTCCCCACCATATAGTAATGTCCCCAGCATTATCCCTATTCTATAGTAATGTTTCCCATCCTTGTCCCCTTGTAGTAATGTCCATATCCTACAGTAATGTGCCCACCTTGTCCCCATCCTGTAGTAATGTTCCCATCCTATAGTACTGTGCCCACCTTGTCCCCATAATATAGTAATGTCCCCAGCCTTGTCCTCATCCTATAGTCATGTGCCCATCCTAGTCCCTATTCTATAGTAATGTTCCCATCCTAGTCCCTATCCTTTAGTAATGTGCCCATCCTAGTCCCTATCCTATAGTAATGTGCCCATCCTAATCCCTATCCTAATGTCCCCATACTATAGTAATAATGTCCCCATCCAATAGTATTGTGACCATCCTTGTAATGTCCCAATCCTATAGTAATGTCCCCAGCGTTATCCCCATCTCATAGTAATGTGTGCAGTTTGTCCCCATCCTGTTGTAATGGGTCAGCAGCTCCACTCACATTCCACAGATGCCGGAGTGAAGCTGAGGGGGCGGTCTCCGGCCCCAGATCCACAGTGATTGGAGAGATCGGTCACAAGGCCGGTCTCTCCAATTAGAGCTGGGGGCGGGTGAAACAGAGGTCACCCAGCTCCAGCCAATGATCAGGGCTACAGCTGCCCTGATCTTGGCTGGATTTCAATGTTTCAGCGATTTTCAATGGCTGAAACATTAGTTGCTGTGATTGGCTGACGAACGCCGCTCAGGCAATCACAGCCTCCGTAGGTCCGGGGAGGAGACACCACCCCTCCTGAGGTCCCCTCCTCCCCGAATCTAAGGTATTTGCAGCCATTTCAGCCACCGGGGCTGCGATTTCGCCATGACGTACAGGGTACATTATGGGTCCTTAAGTACCAGGGAGCCATAACGTACCCAGTACGTCATAGGTCGCTAAGGGGTTAACGTCCAACACACACACACACGCACACACTCTTACACACACACAAACCATTCTTCTCACCTGTCCCGCGTCCCCTCCGCTGCCTCATCTCTGCTTCGTGCGGCCCCCAGGCCCGTGCCCCTGGTCACTATCGCGGCAGCTGCAGTGTCACTGTCAGTGATTTCTGTGAGATGATTGTATTGCCGGCGCAAGAGCACAGCCCCAGCAACACATTCATCTGACATAAAGTGCAGACAGTGGCTGCGACCCCTGCCGCGATAGTGAACAGGGGCACGGGCCTGGGGGCCGCACAAACTACCCTGAGGGGCCGCATGCGGCCCACGGGCCGCGTGTTTGAGACCCCTGCTCTTGAAGCATTCACTATTCTTGGGGCACTGTGGCAGTATCTTAATGTGTTGAGGCGCTATTGGATTATAATAGGTGCACAATTACATGCACCTCTACCTGTATTTAGAAGTTGGGAGGTATGCTCTTCTGTGACTGTGTCTATGCAGTATGTTACTGTTTCCTTCACTCTTTATTTATTTTTTTTGGCGGTGTGGAGAGGTCCAATTAGGAATTTTACCTTGTATTCCCCTGATTTTTATGAGTGTACCTGCTTAGGGGCATTATTAATTCACAAGGGGTCACTGTTGTTTTAAATGGGAGCATTTTTAGCGTTGATTAGGGTACTTATCAGTTTTTAAGTCTTCACTTGGAATATCTTTAATTTTTCGGGGGAATTGGTACCTTAGGAGGATACTCAGGAGTTATTATTACTTGAAGGGGCAATTTGGACATTATAACCTACAAAGAAACATACAGGGTATTAATGAACATGGACTTATTACTTTCTAAGAAGCACAGTGGGGGTGTTCTTACTTTCTATAGGACACTGTTATTTTTATAGGTGCTCTCTCTATGGCACGCTGTTTATGCAGAATTTTTGAGATGAGGTAATCAATCATAGTAATGATACAATGCTTAAAGTGTAGGGTTCAATTTTTCATGATGACGATGCAAGTAGGATAGGGAGCTTGTGTAAGTTGGGAATAGGTAGGGATGGTTCTGGAAATGTGAAAAGTCAAATGTGTCATTCTTACAAACTTTGCAGATGAGTTGTGGCTGACTGAAGCTGTGATATGAGTTTGGGCAGGATAGAAAATATGAAAACGCAAAAGCACTAATCTGAAAGAACATAAGGTGTAAATCACTGAACAGTATATAAATGTAGTGTAATATTTTATATTGTTGGCATGACTGGCTTCTTCCATTATATGGTCACTGAATTAGGTAATATCAGTGTTTTTATTAGTGTAGGGGGTGGAGTTTGTAGTCTGGAGTTTGAAATATGGCCACGGTAAATGTATAAGGATGATTCAAATATCAATCTTGGGCCATTTTTGCCTGTGTCACTCTTATCTCTGGCAAGCTAATATATATATATATATATATATATATATATATATATATATATATATATACTTTATATTGAGTGTGCTTAGAATTGATAAAAGCTTTTAAATTTCAAATTTAACAGCTTCAGCAAATTTTTCCAAAAATGTTAATTTGCCGCAGGTCGCAGATTCTCCATTTGCACTTAAAACGTGTACAACACTATGAGGTCTCCAAGCACCGGATCCAAATCCTTCTAAGCTCTTTCCTCCAAACACAGCTTTAGTAATGTCAAAGGAACTTCAAAATGTATGGTTCTGAGTATACAATTGGTAACCGTTCACTAAACAAACTCATCTCAAAATGGTTACTGAGCTGCATTATTCTCTACCTAGGCTTTTATACAGACTATGATAGACTGTGTTATACTATATACTGTGGTATACTATGTGATGTTTGTACTATATTATGTTGTTTGATAACTGCAAGGCATTATTAAGAAGCCTGTTTAGTCATTCCCTTGATCATGGGAGCCTTCTCTGGCTTATATAATATTCTTCATTGTGTAAAAGAGAGCCAGGATTTTTTGGCAGTTTACGCAAATTGATTCACAGATTTTTTGGAATTTGCCAGGTCCAGTGGTATTCAATGTCTAAATGCAGGGAGAGAATAACACAATAGTATATTAACTGATGATAATGATGATAAAACACATAGGGATTTTCTCACCTGGTGGGGTTGTGTGAGACATGACCACTTGAAGAGCGCGGACACAGCTGCTGCAGACCTGGGAATTCAACACCTGACAATGGACAATAAGGTTAAACATCCATGCTGCTGTGTGAAGGAATAAAACAGTATCCTAGAAAGTGATTTTATTCAACGCATTTTGGAGTGAAACTCCTTCATCAGGACAGGATAATTGTGATTGTGAGGAGTTTCATTCAGACACAAGTTGAATAAAATCACTTTCTAAGAGATGGTTTTATTCCTTTGCACTGCCTCGTAGATGTTTAACCCTTATCATCCATTGTCAGTAGATATTCAATCTATAAGCATAGATACTAGTGATGAGCGAGTATGCTTGTTACTACTCGGTACTCGCATGAGTATCACTGTACTCGGGCTACTCAGCGGGTACCGAGTAATTTCGCGATACTCGTGCTGTACTCGTGGTCTTCATCCCTGCATGTTGGAGCTCTTTAGAGACCCAGCCCTCATGCAGGGATTGGCTGGCAGACCACTGCAATGCCACAGCCCTGTTAGTTGTGGAATTGCAGTGATTGGCCGGCCCGCACAGCATGACCGAGCCTTTATACCGGCGGGCGCGCTGTGCTCTGCACACAGCCATCTCATATTCCCTGCTTTCCCCGCCCACAGGCGCCTATGATTGGTTGCAGCCCCCACGCTGAGAGACAGGTGTCTCACTGCACCCAATCACAGCAGCCGGTGGGCGTGTCTATACTGTGCAGTAAAATAAATAAATAATTAAAAAAAAACGGCGTGCGGCCCCCCCAATTTTAATACCAGCCAGATAAAGCCATACAGCTGAAGGCTGGTATTCTCAGGATGGGGAGCCCCATGTTATGGGGAGCCCCCCAGCCTAACAATATCAGTCAGCAGCCGCCCAGAATTGCCGCATACATTAGATGCGACAGTTCTGGGACTGTACCCGGCTCTTCCCGATTTACCCTAGTGCATTGGCAAATCGGGGTAATAAGGAGTTAATGGCAGCCCATAGCTGCCACTAAATCCTAGATTAATCATGTCAGGCGTCTCCCCGAGATACCTTCCATGATTAATCTGTAAATTACTGTTAAAAAACACACACACCCGAAAAATCCTTTATTAGAAATAAAAAACAATAACAAAGTCCCTCATCACCAATTTATTAACCCCGACAAAGCCTCCATGTCCGGCGTACTCCACAGTCCTCCAGCGTCGCGTCCAGCTCTGCTGCATGCAGGTGACAGGAGCTGCAGAATACACCGCCGCTCTTGTCAGCTTCACACAGCAACTGAGGTGAGTAGCGCGATCAGCTGCTGTCAGTCAGGTAACTCACGGCCGCCGCTGGATCCAGCGGTGGCCGCGATTAACCTCAGTGACAGCTCAGCTGATTGCGCTACTCACCTCAGTTGCTGCATGGAGCTGACCGGTGCGGTGGTGAGTAGCGCGATCATTTGAGCTGTCACTGAGGTTACCCGCGGCCACTGCTGCATCCACCGCTGGATCCAGGTAAACTCAGTGACAGCTCAGCTGATCGCTATACTCACCTCAGTTGCTGCGTGGAGCTGACCGGTGCGGCGGTGAGTAGCGCGATCAGCTGAGCTGTCACTGAGGTTACCCGCGGCCACCGCTGCATCCACCGCTGGATCCAGGTAACCTCAGTGACAGCAGCTGATCGCGCTACTCACCTCAGTTGCTGTGTGAAGCTGACAGGAGCGGCGGTGTATTCGGCAGCTCCTGTCACCTTCATGCAGCACAGCTGGATGCGACGCTGGAGGACTGTGGAGTACGCCGGACATGGAGGGTTTGTCGGGGTTAATAAATTGGTGATGAGGGACTTTGTTAGTGTTTTTAATTTCTAATAAAGGATTTTTCAGGTGTGTGTGTTTTTTAACTGTAATTTACAGATTAATCATGGAAGGAATCTCGGGGAGACGCCTGACATGATTAATCTAGGATTTAGTGGCAGTTATGGGCTGCCATTAACTCCTTATTACCCCGATTTGCCAACGCACTAGGGTAAATCGGGAAGAGCCGGGTACAGTCCCAGAACTGTCGCATATAATGTATGCGGCAATTCTGGGCGGCTGCTGACTGATATTGTTAGGCTGGGGGGCTCCCCATAACGTGGAGCTCCTCATCCTGAGAATACCAGCCTTCAGCCGTATGGCTTTATCTGGCTGGTATTAAAATTGGGGGGACCGCACGCCGTTTTTTAAATAATTTAATTATTTATTTCACTGCACAGTATACACACACCCACCGGTTGCTGTGTTTGGGTGCAGTGAGACACCTGTCACTCAGCGTGGGGGCGTGTCTCACTGCAACCAATCATAGGTGCCGAAAAGCAGGAAAGCAGGGATTACGAGATTGTTTAATGAGCGGCCGACTTTTTCAAAAGAGGAAAAGCCGCCGGAGTTTAGAGAACAGCCGTGCAGAGCCGCGGCAGTGATCGGAGAACGGTAAGTAAGAGAGAGGGGGGAGAATGACCGACAGACTGTGAGAGGGGGACAGACAAGACAGAGAGAGACAGACAGAGAGACCGACCGACGGGAGATAGAATGAAAAAAAAATGACCGACATCGCTAGTAAAAAGCACAAAACGTGCGTTTTGGACATCGGAGTGCTACACAATGTTTTACGTAAAATCTTTCATGTATTAATCTCAAAAAGTAACATACACCAGCTCTATCTCACTATTGGGTATGTGCCCTTAACATTTCCGCCATGAAAATTCATTTTGGTGTCATTTTGGAAGGTTTTCTGGTGAGTCCATAAAAATGGCGTAAAACTCAGACAAAATTGTTCACAGCTGTGACTTTTGAGTGATAAATGCTTCAAGGGGTCTTCCCCATGCTGTTGCCATGTCATTTGAGCACTCTTCTGAGACTTTTGTGACATTTTTAGGGTTTCTACATGCTGCCGGGGGTCATTTCACAAAAATACTCGGGTCTCCCATAGGATAACATTGGGCTCGGTGCTCGGGCCGGGTACACGAGTATCTTGGGATGCTCGGCCCGAGCCTCGAGCACCCGAGCTTTTTGGTACTCGCTCATCACTAATAGATACTCATCAATAAGCATGCAACCCATATTATTAAGGTGCATTCCATCCTTATTCCATGAAATGGATATGGCTATTTTACACCATAGGATCCCATAAAGACACATGACCTTGTAATTATTGTGTTATCATTTAGCTATCTCACATGGTCAAACTTTGTTATGGTGTGTAGTCAATTTGTTGATTGGGAGTAAATAGCACAGAGTGACAATTACATTGTAAAATATACTGACTTCTGTCACAAAAACAGTAGCTAGTCATTACTATTGGTTTCTAATCATTGTTCTAATGATTTCAAGCTTATATGTTTGACAATCATGCTCATGATGAACCTGAAAGCCTATCAGATTCTATAGACATAACACATATGTGTTTGTCCTTTAACAAATAACATTTCCATGACCTCTCCCACAATTCTGGAGTGTTATTTACCATGTAATGAAAAACCCTATTGATCCAGAGGCTGCCACACTTGACCAGCGAAGGAAAACAGTTGTTTTCCGAGCAGACTACCTATTGTGACTAATGATTGCTGGAGAGCATTATTATTAGGTACATTTACCAATTATCTGTTTCGACTTCATCAAGCGCATGACTTCTTGTAATCCATTCACTAAACACATTTCCTGCTTATGTTTTTATACTACTAACTAGATTGTATTTATTGCATCAATATTCAGATGTAAAGCACTTATTTATCTTGATTTATCTTCTTTAAATAAATGTATAATTCAGAATCTGTCAGTTTCATCCAGATTTTCTTGAGAAAGGTTCAGAATTTAAACAATGCTTGTTACACTATCTGAATACCTGGGCAATGTTTCTTACGATTCACTGGGAAACATGTAAAGAACATGACCCACTGTCTGTGTATGTGCAGATTTTACAATGAGACACTTTTAAAGATGAGTGGATCGATCTGCGGAGGACCAAGTTCAAATTGAATTTCCTGAAATCTGTGGTATCACGTGAACTAAACAATATGAGATTCAATTTGTGATTCACAAAAAAAAACAACTTGTTCAGCACTAGAGATTAGTGAATATGTTAGAATGAAAATTAATTCTACTCGAATTTTACAAAACTCCGCCAAAATGAGAATTTTTTGTATTTTGCTTCCACGTGGATTCAGCAAATAGCAGCCATTGGACGTCATTTTCCTCAACCATAAAAGACAAAAAAAATGTTAAACAATAAAAAAAAATAATCACTGATACCTGTTAAGTCCTTATTGCTTCTTCAGATTGGCATCAGCAGCATCAAATACCTGGGGTCTTAGTTGCTTGGTCAGGTTTTGCAGGATGGATAGGCCCAAGAGGGTTCTTTGCATTCACCCCATGTTGTCAAGGCTGTAAAATACTGCTGTAGAAAGCTTGGGATGAGCTGAAACTTTCAGTTGGATCAGTGTGATGACATAAATATGTAAGGTTACCTTCAGTGAGTGTCGGGAATTCTATAATTTTGTATGTTGTCATCGGGACCTTTGCGGTCACATGCACAGAACCATTATGGACCTTGTCAACCCTTGGTCTAGTGACTGAGGCCCTTGGGATTTCAGCCCTGCCTTTGCCAATCTGAAAATGTATTGAGGACTGACAGATGGCTGTAAGGAGTGGAGGGTCAGGAAAGGTAAGTATAGAGATTTTATTATTTTTTAACATATTAAGTTTATTAAGCTCTGTTATTATGTGATACCCCAAAGCATGAAAATGGACATTTAATTCATGGAGAAAATATTTGAATCAAACTTCTCAAGGAAAAAATGATTGAAGATGTGAATTGACAGCTTGACTAATTGTCTCATCTAAATCCAGCTCCATTTCCTACACTTTGTGATGCATCAGAGACTGTGGCTCATGTTTAGTGCAGCCAAGTGGGTTTCCCCATAATGCCCAGTAGCCATCACATCCCAGTTTATTGAGTGGATTATTATACCTTGTACAGTAGTGCTCAGTACATGGGCCCTCTAAAATTAGAAGCCCCCAGTGCAGCACAATCGGGAGCAGAACTTTCAGTTTGCACGACAGACTTGGAATCTACCTCCAGATTCACCAGGTAAGTGTATTATAAAGAGCATATTGAAATGAAATGTATTTCTTTCACAAGTTTTCCAGCATTAAGATTTACAGGTAAAAAAATGGCCGAAAATTGAATTTTTGTGGAAAATTTGATGAAGCCAGCGAATGTGTGAATTACAAACTATCTGCTTGTTTATAACCATTATCAATACAGATTTATGGGTGTATTTTCACAGCTACTACATAACATTAATAATGGTATTGATATGATGAAGTGTCTACTCTTCTGACCGTGCACCAATACCTCTCTGTACAGAAATTACATTTAACTTGCATAATCCCTAGATGCAACTCCAAGCTTAGTTGTGGATTAAATCTACACATCACTATCTCTATTTTTCCACCATGGTGCCACCACAAACTCTCTTCTTTCATGATTTTGTGAAGCTCCTTGGATGGCTTGGTCACTATTGACCTTCAAATTTAAGGGACTAAACTACTGGTATTAGAGGTCAAGTTTAAAATTAGCCAGTAGATTTAACATCATGAATCCTAACAGTGTTTACTATACACATGAATCCTAACGGTGTATACTACACACATGAATCCTAATGGTGTGTACTATACACATGAATCCTAACAGTGTGTACTATACACATGCATCCTAACAGTGTGTACTGTACACACTGTTAGGATTTCTCTATGTTGCACTGTCTTGGTGGTCTTCACATGACCTCTCATATACAATTTTCATACTCGTGGTAATCTGCAGACCACTTTCTCTTCTAGTTCTCTGAACCAAATATTGAGACTCTAACATTTATTTTGTATTAGCATCCACCTTGCCAATGTTTTTTACAGTGATAAATCAATGTTGTAATGTGGGAAATAACAGTTCACTGATGTAAAACTAAAGCTAAGCTTTTTGTTGCTGATGCCCTACATAATGCATGAGTGTCCTTTTTAAATCAACCTTTTATAATAGAAAAAAAGTTTAATAAAGTTTGTATAACCTTGCAAATAAAATAATTTCCCTTTCCAACAATTTTAGCTCAACAAGCTATTCTTGAAAATACATTACTTTTCGACGCAGTAATTACTTTTTCATTACATTTGTTTACATTTAGGTACAATGTCACAATTTGCCTTTAGCAACAAAAAAACATATTTACTAGCTGGGAGCGCTTGAATTCGGCATAGTTTAAAGCTGCTATTGATCTTGTTTCCTTTTCACTTTAAGCTGCTTGAAATACTGCACTATTTTCCTTTAGGTGCTCGCTGCCCCCAATTGACTGCCCAACAAAATCAATATGTTTTGTCAGAGTGGAAGAAAAAGAGAGGAACTATGATCCCGTCTGCACAGCTGAATCCCTCACATGATTTAAGCACTTAAGATGAAGACTGTATAATTAAGTGGAGACTTGCACTCAAGTCTCCCATTGCACCGAGGCAGTTATTAAGATGAGTGAAACCCACTATCATTATCCAGTAAAGAGCGTGATGATTGGCTGCTCTGTGTCAGGCCTCTAGTGGCTTTCTTTGTCACAAATGCGAAAAGGAGAGTTCACTTTCTGTCAAAACTGGCTTTGCCAAATGTTATCGTTTTAAATGCCGTGAAAGAGAGGGAGCTGGGCCTAGGGGTATACACAGACCCATATGCTGGTGACAGTGATACAAGTGTAATTCTAGACTATTAGAGTGACACATAAGATCATTTTTGCCCTAGAACATGAGACAGCTGAAGAGATTATGCAGGACAGGCTGTCACGCAATAAAATTTTCAGAAATCTGTTAACCCCAGATCTGATCCAGTGAATATTTTATTGCTTAACACTCGGAAAAAGCATATTCATTAACTACACATACACATGAGCAGGAGGATGAGGAGATTAAAGGTTAAGGAAATCAAAATTTGCTTGCCATCAAGAACGAGAGAGAAGTAATCATACCTCAGCAATGCAGATTGTAATCAGGGTGAGAGCTTCAGTTAAAATTAGGACACTATAAATAGCGGTTAGAAATGTGCATATGCTGTCTAAGAAAGAAATGACAAGAATTAGCCGTAGGTAACTCTTCTTTATAGTATATAGCAGTACCTTCAAGGATTATAGTTCTTTTGCACAGTATTTCTGTACATTTACCACTCTTAGGCAAATATGTAAAAAGTTAATACAGCCTATAACATTAATATTTAGAATTTTAAGCAAGGATTTTTCATGAAAAGTTTTTTTACATTTTTTAAATATAAGTAGCACTTTCAAAATGGCTAAAAAAGTATAAAAGAAAGCTCTCTGCCTTTTGGCATTTAGTTACATATCCAGTTTAACTGTGTTCAGGTTAGATTGGTGTGGGTTTGACTGCACATCTGTCTTCTTCAGTGCCATAGCCTCCGAATTAAGTGGCACTGCCCAGCTTAGCACTGGCGGAGGATGGGGATAGAGAGCCACTGGTTTGGTTATTGGTGGGGTCTCAGCAATTGGTTAAACACTGACTTAGCAATTATTATAACCTTTCCAATGAATAGATAATTTATCTGTGGATTACCCCTTTTAAGCAGGTTGTGCTGCAGCCAATCACCGGATTCATTGTCCTATGCCTCTACATCGCATAGCCATTAAGTTCAGTTGTTGAGTTTTGTGGTTTGCAAACACTGCAGATATATGATGTCAATGCTGTACCGAATAAAAAAAAGCAGAGGGACATCATAGGACCCGTGGATAGTGACTAACAGCTCAATTTGTTATTGTATAAGTTTATGAGCCTATGGGCTACAGAAACAAATGGAGACGGGAAAAACCTTTTAAGGTAACCACTATCCAATTTATTAAAAATTGTTGCATATGGGACTCAGTGTAAGTAATGGAAGCAAAAATATTCTGTCTGTCTATCTATCCATCCATCCATCTATTTATCTATGAACCTATCCATCTATCTGATATCTATCCATTATCTATCTATCCCTCTGTCTATTATCTATCTATTTATCTATCTATCTATCTATCCATCCACATATTTATCTATCCAGCTATCTGTCTATCTATCTATGTATCTATCTATCCCTCTATCTTTCTATTATCCATCTATCTATCCATCCATCTATTTATCTATCAACCTATCCATCTATCTGACATCTATCTATCCATCTATCTATCTATCCCTCTATCTGTCTATTATCTATCTATCTATCTATCTATCTATCCATCCATCTATTTATCTATCAACCTATCTGTCTATCTATCCATCTATCTATCCTTCTATCTATCTGTTATCTAGCTATCTATGTATCTATCCCTCTATCCCTCTATCTATATGTCTATTATCTATCTATCTATCTATCCCTCTTTCTGTCTATTATCTATCTATCTATCCCTCTATCTGTCTATTATCTATCTGTCTATTATCTATCTAGCTATCCATCCATCTATTTATCTATCAACCTATCCATCTATCTGAAATATATCTATCTATCTATTTATCTATCCCTCTAGCTCTCTATTATCTATCTATCCCTCTATCTGTCTATTATCTATCTATCTATCTATCCCTCTATCTGTCTATTATCTATCTGTCTATTATCTATCTGTCTATTATCTATCTAGCTATCATCCATCTATTTATCTATCAACCTATCCATCTATCTGACATCTATCTATTTATCCCTCTAGCTCTCTATTATTTATCTATCTTTCAATCTTCTGTATCTATCTCATATCTATCTATCTTTATTGTTATAGTATTTTGTTTTTCCTCCTGTAACACACAGAAGATGCAATTTTGGGGGCCATTTTTAAGTCTTATAGAGATGTCTATAAAAACATTGCTCTTCTCATGTAAAGTTTTCATTCATTTAGCCATAGAAAAGAGATAGTAATATCATTCCACTATTTTTTACATCAAAATGAAAAGACAGTGGGGAAAAAAGGACTACAAACACTAGGTTATTTACCTCGCCTATTAGTAACATTTTGAATGGCCTCATTATTCTTTTCATGCAAGATGTCTATGATTGCATAAGACAGCGTTTGCCCAACAATGTCAAAAAGGTCAGCTGGAGAAAACAACATGATATGCTTTTGCATTACTTGTAACATCTGATTGCTGTATCCAGAGTGTAAGAGGAGCCCATGGGGGAAGGGGACTCTTGCACTTGGAGAACAAAAGCAGCCCTTCTGCTAATTGACTGCAAAATTAGCCAGATTTCCCTGTGGGAAGCACACAAGACAGTAGCAGATGGAGACAGCTCGGACACCATGGCTAAAAAAGCTCCTAAAAACCTGTTGTGAAGCTGCCCACAATTATGGTTCACAACACTTTTCCTTGTTTAACACACCATAAGCAAGATGAGCAGAGAAGGCAAAAGACACAAAGGTCAGAAACTAACAATAATATTCAGGGTTTTAAAAAGAAAAGAGTTAGGCAACAGCTACAAAGGTCTAAACAAACACTTTAGGGCATGTAGGAAAAAGGAGGATTAAGAAGCGTTCAACAGAAACGTCATTTAATGCCTCTTAAGTAATGCTGAAAGATTCTTAAAGCATGTTATACATTAATGAGCTGATAAACATAAAGTCTCATCTGTTTCATCTAATAACGTAGAATGTTTCCTTCTTGTTTGTTTTAAAATATCATCTGGTTACTGTAACAATATATGAATAGTTTTAATTTTTAGTTGATATAATTTCTATGATTTATGAGGTGCATCATATTCTATGACGCAAGGCCAGGCAATATTTTGCAGGAAGTTAAGTGATCTGATTTGGTTAATATGTCCTTATGACAAAATAATCAATTGCTATTACATGTGAAATGGCCGTATATATTTGCAATGAACTACAATGGGATGTGTTGCAATAATATGTTATTGATGATCATGCATTTCCATCCTTTGCCCTTTCCAATGGGTCTGCTCTCCAGTATTTTTGGTCCTAGCTTCGTTCCCTTTTATCCACTTGAAAGTAAATGTCTCAGTGTGCTTTTCCTAAAGCCAGTTTATTAGAAACGTTCATTGATATGTCTTTATAAGAAAATACATGCAAATACAAAATATTTTAAATGTATTACATCATCTTTTTGAGGTTGCCCAACTGCCCACAGTTAGCGCAGTATATTTCTAATGTTCAGTTTTTTTCATGAAGCTAAGGAAGCTAATTTAAATGTTGCTCTTATGTCTTGCCTCAAATTGATTGCTTGTGAATTTCATAATCTAAAGCGGGCTTTACACGAGACGACTGATCGTGCGATGCATCGTCGGGGTCACGTTTTTCGTGACGCACATCCGGCATCGTACACGACGTCGTCTCGTGTAACACCTCCTAGCGACGCAGTATCGCTCACAAATCATGAGTCGTGTACTCGTCGCTTGGTTTCAAAAAATTGTTTAATTAAAATGGCGGCGGTTGTTCATCGTTTCCGTGGCATCACACGTTGCTCCGTGTGACACCACGGGAACGATGAACAGCAGCTTTACCTGCCTCCCGCGGCACCCGATGGCTTAATGGAAGGAAGGAGGTGGGCGGGATGTTTACATCCCGCTCAACTCCGCCCCTCCACTTCTATTGGCCGGCTGCCGTGTGACGTCGCTGTGACGCTGAACGTCCCTCCCACTCCAGGAAGTGGACGTTCGTCGCCCACAGCGAGGTCATCCGGAAGGTAAGTGCGTGTGACGGGGGTTAAACGAGTTTGTGCGCCACGGGCAACTAACTGCCCGTGATGCAAAAACGATGGGGGTGGGAACGATCGATCGTGCTATCGTACAATCGGTCGTCTAAAGTAAAGCAGGCTTAACTAAACCTCTAGGTTCCAAAAAAATAATTTAGAACTCTGTGTGTCTCCTATCTGCCTGTATCTACTTCATCAGAAGCTAATGGGGCAACTTTGAGAGTTTCTATAGTTTACAACATTCCATAAAACCATTGAGTTGTTTAGTGGGTTTCAAAGGTCTACACTGCAATGTTTATAGACTTCTATGTTACTTATACTCCAATAATTTAATACTGAATCATAGAGATTTTTTATCTTTTGGATTGTTGGATTCTGCAGGAAGGTGCATTATAATTGTCTATGTTCTCCCCTGGATATAATGCCATATGGAGCAATGTAGTTGCATAAGGAATAGATATAGCTCAATATCACAGAACTGCCCAGATCCATGTAATTCTTGTTACATGTCCATGCATGAGTTATTAGGCCACACAAAAAAGTTAGTTACTGCTAGTTACCAAAAATGTGACTAAACAGCAGATCTGATTAGATTCTAATTTGCTAAAACTGTCAAATTTTACAGAGAAATTCGATTTGCTCTCTCTTCAAGCCAAACATCCAAGCCCTCTTCACCTCCTCAAACTCCAAAAAAATTCCCAGATTCATACATTTCTTTCCCAAGAAGCTTCAAAAACCCTATCTCCCACCTGGATTATTGCAACCACCTGCTCTGTGGGCTCCCTTGTACCCCTACAATCTATTCTCAACTATGCCACTCTACTAATCCACCTGATCCCCCAGCTACTTCTTGACCTCTCTTCTATGTCAATCCCTTCACTGGCTTCCCATTGCCCAATGACTCCAGTTCAAAACCCTAACCATGACCTACAAAGTCATCCACAACCTGTCTCCTCCTTACATCTGTGATCTAGTGTCCCGGTACTTACCCACACGTAACCTTTGATCCTCATAAGATCTCCTTCTCTACTCTCCTCTCATCTCCTCTTCCCACCACCGCATCCAAGTTTTCTCCCATGCATCCCCCATACTCTGGAATGCTCTGCAACAACATATCAGACTCTCGCCTACCTTGACAAATTTCAAAAGAAACCTGAAGACTCACCTCTTCAGACAAGCCTACAACCTGCCAAAACCTTCAGTCCGCTAGAGCACTGCATGACCATCTCTACCCTCACTTACTGTATCCTCACCCATACCTTGTAGACTGTGAGCCCTCGTGAGCAGGGTCCTCTTCCCTCCTGTACCAGTCTGTGCCTTGGTCAATGATTATTGTACTTGTCCCTACTATGTATACCCCTTTTCACATGTAAAGCACCATGGAATAAATAGCGCTATAATAATAAATAATAATAACAATTTATTCTCCATTTCTAAGGGGGGTGGTTCATTCAGCATCACAGCGACGTCACAGCAGCATCACTGAACCGCCGCCCAATAGAAAAGGAGGGGAGGAGATAAGCGACCGGAACATGCCGCCCACCTCCTTTCTTCCTCCTTTTCCGGTGGACGCAGGTAAGGAGATGTTTGTCGTTCCAGCGGCGTCACACATAGCGATGTGTGCTGCCGCAGAAACGAGAAACAACATCGTTACTGCAGCAGCAACGATAATTGGGAAGAGAGAGGCATATCACCGATGAGCGGTTTTGAAGGTTTTTGCGACAATTCAAAATCGCTCATAGGTGTCACACACAACGACATCGCTAAAGCGGCCGGATGTACGGCACAAATTCTGTGACCCCCAACGAGATTGCTTTAGCGATCTCGTAGCGTGAAAAGACACCCTTAGTTTTGTAATTTTTACATTTTTCTGGCCCCCTACAGTTCAGAAAAATGGTGAATGGCTAGCTGTCATCTTCCTAAATCCATGCGGAGCCAGTAATATAAAATCCAAATTATGGAAAAATATGGATTTTTGTAAAATTTGAATAGACTTAAATTCCCTACAAATACTTTCACCAATCTCTACTGAAAACCTTTGAATATTTGTGGAGGGTATTTCTATTACTGGTGGTGCAGACTGTTGATATATTAAACAACAATTCTCCATTGTTCTTTCCCTCTTTAAAGAAAATCTGTCACCAGGTTGCCAATGATGACTTTACTTTAGTATGTAGGGCATTATGCAGAAAGCTAGAATTAAACAGGGGTGTTACTCATTCATTATAGTGATGATTAATGCTGGACAGCCTCCCATGAGATAAAGGCTGTAGGTTGCCAAGAGTGCCGACAATTAATGCAGAGTTTGTTCAGGTGTCAAGCAATTGGATAAGCAATGAGTAAATCTTGTTCATTTTAATATTATATATGACCTAATGGATCTTCTGTTAATTAAACATACCCCTTATGTACCCATTTGCAAATAATTTGAAAATTAGGTGTATTGAACTACTGTTTGTAATTCCATTTTACTTGGAAGCCTTTATCAAAAATTAATGAATTACATTTCTCACCTTTTCTTTTTTTTAGTAGTCAAGAGTTTGGTCTTCTATAGTGATGAATTAAAAATAGAATAAGGTTTATGCTTAAAAGTATCCCAATTGTAGATTAGATACATTGAGTACATTGTGGCTTCTATAATGATATATTTTTAAAAAGAATAAACTTTTGCTTAAAAGTATGTAACTTATGCATTAGATATCATGAGTGTCCAATGAGTGCATTTCTTGTTTAGAAGGCATTATATACATTTATAAAAGAAGATGCTTAATTTATTAACGGATATATGCTGCCAATCCGTGGGCAGTAAGTAATAGGCACTGGTGGCACTATCCCACCCAGATATGTTGACTCTGAAACGCTGCAATGTTTGATAGAAAAACATACTTTCAAAGCAGTTGTTGACCGAGCCAGTTGGGTCCCTAGCGGTTTCTCCCTGTTCGTTGCCCTGGACTGATAGGTCTTGGCTTATTTGTACACCTTGGAAGAAACCTGTCAATCAAGGGAAGCTAGCAGGGAGAAATCGCGAGGTACCCACCTGTTTGACTAGTCTACAGTGCAGCTTGGTTTTTCTGAAACGTGGCAGTGTTACAATACAGAGTCAAACATATCCATCTGAGATAATACAGCCAGTGCCTTATGTATGCTACCCACGGATTGTACAACAAATCAGCTGTCAGGTTCCCTTTCAATTGAAATATGGAAAATTATATGTGGATTTTATTCTCATACACAGTTAAATAAGTCATAGCTAGCAATGCATTAGAATATAATGTAAGCCAGCGAAAACAGAATGATTGGAAAATTCAAATTCAAATGAAGTTTTTACACACAGCCTTTAGGGTCAATTATAATCTCCACGGCAGTTATTTAGTAATTAAGTGTGAATGAATTAAGAAAAAAACATTGAAGAAACCATCCTTGTTAAGTTTATTTACCTGTAATGCAGTCACATAGCTACAAATTTGCTCTAATAGTGCCCCTTAGCAATCTTTAATTATGGGGTGAGTTGAATCATAGATTAGGGTCTGCAAAAGAAGACAATGATTTAATATATTTTCTGTTTAACCACACATTGCTTAACTATTACCAACATTTCATGAGATCCTAATTGTCTTGCTTGATATTACAAGCCGTGCTAAAAATAATGAAAATACATGGAAACCAACAGATTCTTTTCCAGTTCAGGTCAAAAGGAAAACATTGCTGTGACGTAAAAGTGTATTCCCATCTCCAAGATCCTATCCCAATATGTAGTAGGTGTAATAATAAAAATATTAGCAAATACCTTGAATTAGGAATATAGTATAGTTCTACTGCTATAACCATGTCTCTTACATCATGTGCAGTGCATTGCAGCTTAGGTACCCATGATTATGACTATGCATATACTGAGAGTTGCTAGTGATCAAAACCACCAGATCAATGATCACTAAGAATGTAAAGATGATATTGGCAGTCAATTGGAGAATACCGTATTTTTCGGACCATAAGACACACTTTTTTCCCCCCAAATGTTGGGGGAAAGTTGGGGGTGCGTCTTATGGTCTGACTATAGGGCTGCGGCCGGGAATGAGGGTGCTGCGGTGGAGCGGGTCATCGGCGGCACGAGCAGGCTGTAGCAGCGCCTGCCGTGACCATGTGGGCCCGCGTATTACATATGCACGCCCATCCTCCCGCCCATTTCTCAGCGCAGAAGCCGGCGCTGACAGGTGGGCGGGAGGACGAGCGGGGACGCACGCATAGTAAAGAGCCGGTCCGCATGATCACCCCTGGCAATTACAGCCTGGAGTGATCATGTGCGGCTGTATTCACTGCTCCCCGCACATCATCATCAGCACGGGGTGCAGTGAATCAGTGTACTCACCCGTCCCCGTGTGTGGAGCTGTCCCCCTGCAGCACGCGATGTCTTCCTGTCTATTCCGGTCAGCTGATCTGTGCTGACCAGCTGATCGGCAAAGACAGCAAGACATCGCGATGCTGCAGGGGAACGGCTCCACACACACAGGTCATTGCCGCTGAGAGGAAGATGATCGGTGCTGCAGGGAGTGAGGAAAAGGTGAGTATAAACGTTTATTTTTTTTCTCTGTGCTATAGGATACAGGCCATATACCAGGATGGAATATGAGCACGATGGAAGCATATAGCAGGATCGGAGTATATGAGCAGAATGGATGGGGAGCATATGAACAGGATGGGGGTATATGAACAGGATGGGGGGTATATGAGCACGATGGGGGTATATGAACAGGATGGGGGGTATATGAACTGGATGGGGGTATATGAACAGGATGGGGATATATGAGCAGGATGGATGGGGGAATATGAGCAGGATGGATGGGGGTATATCAATAGGATGGGGGTATATGAACAGGATGGGGGAATATGAGCAGGATGCTGGTATATGAGCAGGATGGGGGTATATGAGCAGGATGGGGGTATATGAACAGGATGGGGGTATATGAACAGGATGGGGGGTATATGAGCAGGATGGGGGTATATGAACAGGATGGGGGTTTATAGCAGGATCATATACAAGGCAGGAGGATCATTACCAGGATGGGGTAGGTTAGTAGAGAATTTGGGGACATTACCCCTATAACTGTGTCAGCAGCAGATCCTCGCCCCATAACACTGTGTCATGACCACATTTTTTTGCTTAACGTTTTATTTTCCTATTTTCCTCCTCTAAAACCAGGGTGCGTCTTATAGTCTGGTTCGTCTTATAGTCCGAAAAATACGGTAGCTATGGGCAAATAAATGATGAAATCACTGGACAAGGTCCTCAAATTGAGGAACATTTCATTGGTGACAAAGACATAACTCGTACATAGTTTGGTCTTTTCTGTAGTAACATATGGATTCGAAACCTGCATGATAAGGATACAAGAAAGAAGAAGAATCATCTCTTTCTAAATGTGGTGCTGGAGAGGAATGTTACATGTAGGGCTACTTAACTAGGGGCAACCGTTGATGAGTGGGCTTGCCATATCAAATTTTAGGCAGGGAACAGTTGGTTGCTGAGAACCTTATTAGGGCTAACTGCACAAATAGTAAAATATTTGTTAATTTATTATAATCTATAATCTATACTGCTCCATCTGCCTATTTGGTTATTATAAATCTGCCTCTCTATTTATAATATATTTATATATATAATTGTCTAATTCTGTCTGTAATGGAAATCCCGCATCACTGATTGGTCATGCCAGCCGCCCGCTACTAGAGATGAGCGAACCGGTCCCGGTTCGGCTCGAGGTCGGTTTGCCGAACGGGGGTCCCGTTCGAGTTCGGTTCGTCGAACGTTCGACGAACCAAACTCGAACGTATAGGCTATAATGGGAGGCAATCACAAACACATAAAAATGCATTATAAATGTACATAAACAGTTAATAAACATTGCCATAACACTTACCGGTCCTCGCGATCCCTTCTGCACTCTGTCTCCTGCCGCTATTCCATCCGATGATCGCTGAATCCTCCCGGTGACCTGCACTGCCAGCAGAGATGCAGGACCTATCGTGACGTCAAAATAGCCATGTGACCAGTCACGTGGCTATTATCTCATTGGCTACAGACTGGTCACATGACTATGACACGTCATGTAGGACCTGCGAGTGCATCTCTCCGGTACACGGTGCACATATGTGTATCGCCGTGTACCGGCGACATGCTCTAGCACACGGTCGACTCCCCGTTCCGTTAGGGACCGGCTGACATTGGGTCATCAGGCTTTGTCCACAGGCTATATATATACTTCATGCAGCATTTGCTTGGACCTGTCCCGCCCACAGCCATGACTCAGTCATGGGTACGGGACTGCAATAGACCAGGTGAGTGCTGCTGAGAGCAGTTCTGCTATTTATATGTGAGGCCGCATGGCACATTTTATAAAAATATTTTAGTGTAGGACTGCTTCAAATGAGATTTGCCGTGACGTGGCGAAGCAGCTCAAGAAATTGCAATTTTTTGCCAAAAATCTCAAAAAAAATTTTTATAATGCAGTTTGGAATATTTGATGCCTTAGTGCACATTGGTGCTGGCTCTTTGTTTGTTTCTTTGTTGAATTGGTCGGTGGTTGACCTCCACCTTGCTATGCACCCCAATTTGGGATGTATTCCATCTGTATAGATTTTGGCGTTTGGTGACTGTTCACATTGGGTCATCAGGCTTTGTCCACAGGCTATATATATACTTCATGCAGCATTTGCTTGGACCTGTCCCGCCCACAGCCATGACTCAGTCATGGGTACGGGACTGCAATAGACCAGGTGAGTGCTGCTGAGAGCAGTTCTGCTATTTATATGTGAGGCCGCATGGCACATTTTATAAAAATATTTTAGTGTAGGACTGCTTCAAATGAGATTTGCCGTGACGTGGCGAAGCAGCTCAAGAAATTGCAATTTTTTGCCAAAAATCTCAAAAAAAATTTTTATAATGCAGTTTGGAATATTTGATGCCTTAGTGCACATTGGTGCTGGCTCTTTGTTTGTTTCTTTGTTGAATTGGTCGGTGGTTGACCTCCACCTTGCTATGCACCCCAATTTGGGATGTATTCCATCTGTATAGATTTTGGCGTTTGGTGACTGTTCACATTGGGTCATCAGGCTTTGTCCACAGGCTATATATATACTTCATGCAGCATTTGCTTGGACCTGTCCCGCCCACAGCCATGACTCAGTCATGGGTACGGGACTGCAATAGACCAGGTGAGTGCTGCTGAGAGCAGTTCTGCTATTTATATGTGAGGCCGCATGGCACATTTTATAAAAATATTTTAGTGTAGGACTGCTTCAAATGAGATTTGCCGTGACGTGGCGAAGCAGCTCAAGAAATTGCAATTTTTTGCCAAAAATCTCAAAAAAAATTTTTATAATGCAGTTTGGAATATTTGATGCCTTAGTGCACATTGGTGCTGGCTCTTTGTTTGTTTCTTTGTTGAATTGGTCGGTGGTTGACCTCCACCTTGCTATGCACCCCAATTTGGGATGTATTCCATCTGTATAGATTTTGGCGTTTGGTGACTGTTCACATTGGGTCATCAGGCTTAGTCCACAGGCTATATATATACTTCATGCAGCATTTGCTTGGACCTGTCCCGCCCACAGCCATGACTCAGTCATGGGTACGGGCCTGCAATAGACCAGGTGAGTGCTGCTGAGAGCAGTTCTGCTATTTATATGTGAGGCCGCATGGCACATTTTATAAAAATATTTTAGTGTAGGACTGCTTCAAATGAGATTTGCCGTGACGTGGCGAAGCAGCTCAAGAAATTGCAATTTTTTGCCAAAAATCTCAAAAAAAATTTTTATAATGCAGTTTGGAATATTTGATGCCTTAGTGCACATTGGTGCTGGCTCTTTGTTTGTTTCTTTGTTGAATTGGTCGGTGGTTGACCTCCACCTTGCTATGCACCCCAATTTGGGATGTATTCCATCTGTATAGATTTTGGCGTTTGGTGACTGTTCACATTGGGTCATCAGGCTTTGTCCACAGGCTATATATATACTTCATGCAGCATTTGCTTGGACCTGTCCCGCCCACAGCCATGACTCAGTCATGGGTACGGGACTGCAATAGACCAGGTGTGTGCTGCTGAGAGCAGTTCTGCTATTTATATGTGAGGCCGCATGGCACATTTTATAAAAATATTTTAGTGTAGGACTGCTTCAAATGAGATTTGCCGTGACGTGGCGAAGCAGCTCAAGAAATTGCAATTTTTTGCCAAAAATCTCAAAAAAAAATTTTTATAATGCAGTTTGGAATATTTGATGCCTTAGTGCACATTGGTGCTGGCTCTTTGTTTGTTTCTTTGTTGAATTGGTCGGTGGTTGACCTCCACCTTGCTATGCACCCCAATTTGGGATGTATTCCATCTGTATAGATTTTGGCGTTTGGTGACTGTTCACATTGGGTCATCAGGCTTTGTCCACAGGCTATATATATACTTCATGCAGCATTTGCTTGGACCTGTCCCGCCCACAGCCATGACTCAGTCATGGGTACGGGACTGCAATAGACCAGGTGAGTGCTGCTGAGAGCAGTTCTGCTATTTATATGTGAGGCCGCATGGCACATTTTATAAAAATATTTTAGTGTAGGACTGCTTCAAATGAGATTTGCCGTGACGTGGCGAAGCAGCTCAAGAAATTGCAATTTTTTGCCAAAAATCTCAAAAAAAATTTTTATAATGCAGTTTGGAATATTTGATGCCTTAGTGCACATTGGTGCTGGCTCTTTGTTTGTTTCTTTGTTGAATTGGTCGGTGGTTGACCTCCACCTTGCTATGCACCCCAATTTGGGATGTATTCCATCTGTATAGATTTTGGCGTTTGGTGACTGTTCACATTGGGTCATCAGGCTTTGTCCACAGGCTATATATATACTTCATGCAGCATTTGCTTGGACCTGTCCCGCCCACAGCCATGACTCAGTCATGGGTACGGGACTGCAATAGACCAGGTGAGTGCTGCTGAGAGCAGTTCTGCTATTTATATGTGAGGCCGCATGGCACATTTTATAAAAATATTTTAGTGTAGGACTGCTTCAAATGAGATTTGCCGTGACGTGGCGAAGCAGCTCAAGAAATTGCAATTTTTTGCCAAAAATCTCAAAAAAAATTTTTATAATGCAGTTTGGAATATTTGATGCCTTAGTGCACATTGGTGCTGGCTCTTTGTTTGTTTCTTTGTTGAATTGGTCGGTGGTTGACCTCCACCTTGCTATGCACCCCAATTTGGGATGTATTCCATCTGTATAGATTTTGGCGTTTGGTGACTGTTCACATTGGGTCATCAGGCTTTGTCCACAGGCTATATATATACTTCATGCAGCATTTGCTTGGACCTGTCCCGCCCACAGCCATGACTCAGTCATGGGTACGGGACTGCAATAGACCAGGTGAGTGCTGCTGAGAGCAGTTCTGCTATTTATATGTGAGGCCGCATGGCACATTTTATAAAAATATTTTAGTGTAGGACTGCTTCAAATGAGATTTGCCGTGACGTGGCGAAGCAGCTCAAGAAATTGCAATTTTTTGCCAAAAATCTCAAAAAAAATTTTTATAATGCAGTTTGGAATATTTGATGCCTTAGTGCACATTGGTGCTGGCTCTTTGTTTGTTTCTTTGTTGAATTGGTCGGTGGTTGACCTCCACCTTGCTATGCACCCCAATTTGGGATGTATTCCATCTGTATAGATTTTGGCGTTTGGTGACTGTTCACATTGGGTCATCAGGCTTTGTCCACAGGCTATATATATACTTCATGCAGCATTTGCTTGGACCTGTCCCGCCCACAGCCATGACTCAGTCATGGGTACGGGACTGCAATAGACCAGGTGAGTGCTGCTGAGAGCAGTTCTGCTATTTATATGTGAGGCCGCATGGCACATTTTATAAAAATATTTTAGTGTAGGACTGCTTCAAATGAGATTTGCCGTGACGTGGCGAAGCAGCTCAAGAAATTGCAATTTTTTGCCAAAAATCTCAAAAAAAATTTTTATAATGCAGTTTGGAATATTTGATGCCTTAGTGCACATTGGTGCTGGCTCTTTGTTTGTTTCTTTGTTGAATTGGTCGGTGGTTGACCTCCACCTTGCTATGCACCCCAATTTGGGATGTATTCCATCTGTATAGATTTTGGCGTTTGGTGACTGTTCACATTGGGTCATCAGGCTTTGTCCACAGGCTATATATATACTTCATGCAGCATTTGCTTGGACCTGTCCCGCCCACAGCCATGACTCAGTCATGGGTACGGGACTGCAATAGACCAGGTGAGTGCTGCTGAGAGCAGTTCTGCTATTTATATGTGAGGCCGCATGGCACATTTTATAAAAATATTTTAGTGTAGGACTGCTTCAAATGAGATTTGCCGTGACGTGGCGAAGCAGCTCAAGAAATTGCAATTTTTTGCCAAAAATCTCAAAAAAAATTTTTATAATGCAGTTTGGAATATTTGATGCCTTAGTGCACATTGGTGCTGGCTCTTTGTTTGTTTCTTTGTTGAATTGGTCGGTGGTTGACCTCCACCTTGCTATGCACCCCAATTTGGGATGTATTCCATCTGTATAGATTTTGGCGTTTGGTGACTGTTCACATTGGGTCATCAGGCTTTGTCCACAGGCTATATATATACTTCATGCAGCATTTGCTTGGACCTGTCCCGCCCACAGCCATGACTCAGTCATGGGTACGGGACTGCAATAGACCAGGTGAGTGCTGCTGAGAGCAGTTCTGCTATTTATATGTGAGGCCGCATGGCACATTTTATAAAAATATTTTAGTGTAGGACTGCTTCAAATGAGATTTGCCGTGACGTGGCGAAGCAGCTCAAGAAATTGCAATTTTTTGCCAAAAATCTCAAAAAAAATTTTTATAATGCAGTTTGGAATATTTGATGCCTTAGTGCACATTGGTGCTGGCTCTTTGTTTGTTTCTTTGTTGAATTGGTCGGTGGTTGACCTCCACCTTGCTATGCACCCCAATTTGGGATGTATTCCATCTGTATAGATTTTGGCGTTTGGTGACTGTTCACATTGGGTCATCAGGTTTTGTCCACAGGCTATATATATACTTCATGCAGCATTTGCTTGGACCTGTCCCGCCCACAGCCATGACTCAGTCATGGGTACGGGACTGCAATAGACCAGGTGAGTGCTGCTGAGAGCAGTTCTGCTATTTATATGTGAGGCCGCATGGCACATTTTATAAAAATATTTTAGTGTAGGACTGCTTCAAATGAGATTTGCCGTGACGTGGCGAAGCAGCTCAAGAAATTGCAATTTTTTGCCAAAAATCTCAAAAAAAATTTTTATAATGCAGTTTGGAATATTTGATGCCTTAGTGCACATTGGTGCTGGCTCTTTGTTTGTTTCTTTGTTGAATTGGTCGGTGGTTGACCTCCACCTTGCTATGCACCCCAATTTGGGATGTATTCCATCTGTATAGATTTTGGCGTTTGGTGACTGTTCACATTGGGTCATCAGGCTTTGTCCACAGGCTATATATATACTTCATGCAGCATTTGCTTGGACCTGTCCCGCCCACAGCCATGACTCAGTCATGGGTACGGGACTGCAATAGACCAGGTGAGTGCTGCTGAGAGCAGTTCTGCTATTTATATGTGAGGCCGCATGGCACATTTTATAAAAATATTTTAGTGTAGGACTGCTTCAAATGAGATTTGCCGTGACGTGGCGAAGCAGCTCAAGAAATTGCAATTTTTTGCCAAAAATCTCAAAAAAAATTTTTATAATGCAGTTTGGAATATTTGATGCCTTAGTGCACATTGGTGCTGGCTCTTTGTTTGTTTCTTTGTTGAATTGGTCGGTGGTTGACCTCCACCTTGCTATGCACCCCAATTTGGGATGTATTCCATCTGTATAGATTTTGGCGTTTGGTGACTGTTCACATTGGGTCATCAGGCTTTGTCCACAGGCTATATATATACTTCATGCAGCATTTGCTTGGACCTGTCCCGCCCACAGCCATGACTCAGTCATGGGTACGGGACTGCAATAGACCAGGTGAGTGCTGCTGAGAGCAGTTCTGCTATTTATATGTGAGGCCGCATGGCACATTTTATAAAAATATTTTAGTGTAGGACTGCTTCAAATGAGATTTGCCGTGACGTGGCGAAGCAGCTCAAGAAATTGCAATTTTTTGCCAAAAATCTCAAAAAAAATTTTTATAATGCAGTTTGGAATATTTGATGCCTTAGTGCACATTGGTGCTGGCTCTTTGTTTGTTTCTTTGTTGAATTGGTCGGTGGTTGACCTCCACCTTGCTATGCACCCCAATTTGGGATGTATTCCATCTGTATAGATTTTGGCGTTTGGTGACTGTTCACATTGGGTCATCAGGCTTTGTCCACAGGCTATATATATACTTCATGCAGCATTTGCTTGGACCTGTCCCGCCCACAGCCATGACTCAGTCATGGGTACGGGACTGCAATAGACCAGGTGAGTGCTGCTGAGAGCAGTTCTGCTATTTATATGTGAGGCCGCATGGCACATTTTATAAAAATATTTTAGTGTAGGACTGCTTCAAATGAGATTTGCCGTGACGTGGCGAAGCAGCTCAAGAAATTGCAATTTTTTGCCAAAAATCTCAAAAAAAATTTTTATAATGCAGTTTGGAATATTTGATGCCTTAGTGCACATTGGTGCTGGCTCTTTGTTTGTTTCTTTGTTGAATTGGTCGGTGGTTGACCTCCACCTTGCTATGCACCCCAATTTGGGATGTATTCCATCTGTATAGATTTTGGCGTTTGGTGACTGTTCACATTGGGTCATCAGGCTTTGTCCACAGGCTATATATATACTTCATGCAGCATTTGCTTGGACCTGTCCCGCCCACAGCCATGACTCAGTCATGGGTACGGGACTGCAATAGACCAGGTGAGTGCTGCTGAGAGCAGTTCTGCTATTTATATGTGAGGCCGCATGGCACATTTTATAAAAATATTTTAGTGTAGGACTGCTTCAAATGAGATTTGCCGTGACGTGGCGAAGCAGCTCAAGAAATTGCAATTTTTTGCCAAAAATCTCAAAAAAATTTTTTATAATGCAGTTTGGAATATTTGATGCCTTAGTGCACATTGGTGCTGGCTCTTTGTTTGTTTCTTTGTTGAATTGGTCGGTGGTTGACCTCCACCTTGCTATGCACCCCAATTTGGGATGTATTCCATCTGTATAGATTTTGGCGTTTGGTGACTGTTCACATTGGGTCATCAGGCTTTGTCCACAGGCTATATATATACTTCATGCAGCATTTGCTTGGACCTGTCCCGCCCACAGCCATGACTCAGTCATGGGTACGGGACTGCAATAGACCAGGTGAGTGCTGCTGAGAGCAGTTCTGCTATTTATATGTGAGGCCGCATGGCACATTTTATAAAAATATTTTAGTGTAGGACTGCTTCAAATGAGATTTGCCGTGACGTGGCGAAGCAGCTCAAGAAATTGCAATTTTTTGCCAAAAATCTCAAAAAAAATTTTTATAATGCAGTTTGGAATATTTGATGCCTTAGTGCACATTGGTGCTGGCTCTTTGTTTGTTTCTTTGTTGAATTGGTCGGTGGTTGACCTCCACCTTGCTATGCACCCCAATTTGGGATGTATTCCATCTGTATAGATTTTGGCGTTTGGTGACTGTTCACATTGGGTCATCAGGCTTTGTCCACAGGCTATATATATACTTCATGCAGCATTTGCTTGGACCTGTCCCGCCCACAGCCATGACTCAGTCATGGGTACGGGACTGCAATAGACCAGGTGAGTGCTGCTGAGAGCAGTTCTGCTATTTATATGTGAGGCCGCATGGCACATTTTATAAAAATATTTTAGTGTAGGACTGCTTCAAATGAGATTTGCCGTGACGTGGCGAAGCAGCTCAAGAAATTGCAATTTTTTGCCAAAAATCTCAAAAAAAAATTTTATAATGCAGTTTGGAATATTTGATGCCTTAGTGCACATTGGTGCTGGCTCTTTGTTTGTTTCTTTGTTGAATTGGTCGGTGGTTGACCTCCACCTTGCTATGCACCCCAATTTGGGATGTATTCCATCTGTATAGATTTTGGCGTTTGGTGACTGTTCACATTGGGTCATCAGGCTTTGTCCACAGGCTATATATATACTTCATGCAGCATTTGCTTGGACCTGTCCCGCCCACAGCCATGACTCAGTCATGGGTACGGGACTGCAATAGACCAGGTGAGTGCTGCTGAGAGCAGTTCTGCTATTTATATGTGAGGCCGCATGGCACATTTTATAAAAATATTTTAGTGTAGGACTGCTTCAAATGAGATTTGCCGTGACGTGGCGAAGCAGCTCAAGAAATTGCAATTTTTTGCCAAAAATCTCAAAAAAATTTTTTATAATGCAGTTTGGAATATTTGATGCCTTAGTGCACATTGGTGCTGGCTCTTTGTTTGTTTCACGGTGCACATATGTGTATCGCCGTGTACCGGCGACATGCTCTAGCACACGGTCGACTCCCCGTTCCGTTAGGGACCGGCTGACACAGCCGGTCATTAACGGAGATCACCGTTGCCATAGCAACGCAGTTAGCGGTGACGTCACCGCTAACCGCGGCTCCGAGAGCACCGTTGCTATGGTAACGCGTCTGTCAGCGTTACCGCTGTTACCGCTGACAGCCAGCACTGATCACTCACGGAGTGAAGGCTGCACGCTGCTTCACGATTGTAGTGAGGATTGTACTGAGGATGAGGTTCCCCAGCCCATGATGGGCTGGTGCACCTCATCCTCACTACAATCGTCACTACTACTACACTAGTGAGGATTGTAGTGAGGATGAGATGCCCCAGCCCATGATGGGCTGGGGCATCTCATCCTCACTACAATTGTCACTACTACTACACTAGAAAGTAAGAAGACAGAAGAGCAGGATCGTGGAGGGCTGACAGGGGGTAATAAAGATGGAGTCTCTAATGTGTCTGTGTATTTATTTCTATTAAAGTATTTTTTCTCTGTGTGGTGTCTTTTTTTTAACCCTTTATTGGAGATTCTTAATGGCCGGGTCAAACGTGCCTGACATTAAGAATCTCTGGCTTAATACTGGCTAGTAAAACAAAGCCAGTATTAACTCATGATTACCCAACAAGCCACCCGGCTCCAGGGCTGTTGGAAGAGTTGGATACAGCGCCAGATGATGGCGCTTCTATGAGAGCGCCATTTTCTGGGACGGCTGCGGACTGAAATCCGCAGCAGAGGCGCCCAGAAACCTCGGGCTAACCTGTGCTGCGGATTCCAATCCCCAGCTGCCTAGTTGTACCCGGCTGGACACAAAAATGGGGCGAAGCCCACGTCATTTGTTTTTTAATTATTTCATGAAATAAGTGAAATAATTAAAAAAAACGGGCTTCCCTATATTTTTGGTTCCCAGCCGGGTACAAATAGGCAACTGGGGGTTGGAGGCAGCCCGTGGCTGCCTGCTGTACCTGGCTAGCATACAAAAATATGGCGAAGCCCACGTCATTTTTTTGGTGGGCAAAAAAATTCTGCATACAGTCCTGGATGGAGTATGCTGAGCCTTGTAGTTCTGCAGCTGCTGTCTGCTCTTCTCCATACAGATAGACAGCAGCTGCAGAACTACAAGGCTCAGCATACTCCATCCAGGACTGTATGCAGAAGTTTTTTGCCCCCTGAAAAAATTATGTGGGCTTCGCCATATTTTTGTATGCTAGCCAGGTACATCAGGCAGGTACGGCTGCCCCCAACACCCAGTTGCCTATTTGTACCCGGCTGGGAACCAAAAATAAAGGGAAGCCCTTTTTTTATTATTTCATGAATTTCATGAAATAATTAGAAAACAAATGACGTAGGCTTCGCCCCATTTTTGTGTCCAGCCAGGTACAACTAGGCAGCTGGGGATTGGAATCCGCAGCACAGGTTGGCCTGAGCTTTCTGGGCCCCACTGCTGCGAATTGCAGTCTGCAGCCGCCTCAGAAAATGGCATTTTCATAGAAGCGCCATCTTCTGGCGCTGTAGCCAACTCTTCCAGCACCTGCCTGCTATACCCGACTAGCATACAAAAATATGGCGAATCTCACGTCCTTTTTTTGTAGTTTTTTGGCAAAAAAAATAAAAAATGCTTCCCTGGATTTTCCATTGCCAGTGAAGGTAACACCAAGCAGTGGGGGTTAGCAGCCAGTAGCTGCTTGGATTACCCTTAGCTAGCAATACAAAAAATGCAGCGGGAGCCCATATATATTTTTTTTAATTATTTATTTAAATAACTAAAAATAAAATGGGCTTCCCTGTATTTTGATTGCTGGACATCACAGTGCTGTAAAAATAAATCTTTAAAAAAATGACGTAGCACTCCGCGGTATTTTTGATTCTCAGCGCAGATAAAGCAGACAGCTATGGGTTGCCACCCCCATCTGCCTGCCGTTGCCTTGGTTGGCAATCAAAATACAGGGAAGCCCATTAATTTTTTCTATTTAAAAAATAGTTAAAAAAAAAAATGACGTTGGGTCCCCCCATTTTTGATAGCCAGCTAGGGTAAAGCAGACGGCTGTAGCCTGAAAACCACAGCTGGCAGCTTTACCGTGGTTGGGGATCCAATGTGGAGGTCCCCTCAGGCTCTTTTTTATAATTATTTTATAAATATTAATAATTACACAATAAAAGTAGGGTCCCCCCCCAAATTGGATCACCAGCCAAGGTAAAGCGGACAGCTGTGGTCTGGTATTCTCAGGGTGGGAAGGTGCCCCACAGGCACCCCAGACGTGGCGCCAATCCTGGCGCTTCACCCCAGCTCATCCCGTGCCCTGGTGCGGTGGCAAACGGGGTAATAAATCGGGTTGATACTAGCTGTAAAGTCACCTGAGATCAAGCCCAGCAGTTTGTGATGTCATGGCGTCTATTAGATACCCAACATCATAAACTGTCAGTACTAAAAAAAAAATCGACAAAAGAAATTTATTTGAAAAAACAGTCCCCAAAACATTTCCTCTTTCACCAATTTATTGTAAGAAAAAAAATAAAGGGGTCCCACGACGACTCTGGACCGTCTAGAATATGGGGGGGAGACACTCAGGGAACGTATCCCCCATTTTCTAGGAGTGCGGACCCTTCATGTGAGGAGTGTGGGTGCAGTGAATCGGCACTCACTCTTCTCGGGTCCACAGCAGCAGAGTCCATGTCGTAATGGTTGCTACCAAAGCTGCAATGAGGTAAGGGCATGCCTAATCAGGAGAACTACTGTAGAGGAAGCTCTGCTCACTGGTATATAGGTGCTCAGAGGTAATAATAGATAAAATTAGTGAGTAACCTCGGCACTCTAAATCTCCCAGACTAAGTCAGTAAGTCACAACGGATAGTAATGCAAAATCACTCTTTATTGGTCCGTATTAAGAAAAAAAAATGTTTCATAAGCATATATGTTTTTGTCCAAAACAAGTTACAAATGACGTTTCGGCCTGAGCCTTCGTCAGATTGGACTTATCTGCATGTAATCATGAAAAATGACAATAATCAGTATCACATAAGAGTGAGAGAACAATAACATAAACTCGAACAATGTAGAGGTACAATTGGGATGCAGCAAAAAAATTGCAACACAGCAAGAAATGAAACACATGATACAAATGTCATAATACAGTACAAGGACAATATAGTAATGACAAATATGGGGTCAGAGTAGGCTTAGATAGCTCTGGTACGAAAGAGATGTCAATCATAAAGTAACATGTGCAGTAGCTACAGCTACAGTATGCATGGCAGAGCTAATGGGTAGACCAACCATAGAAAAAGAATGGAGAAAAAGTGGAGAAAAAGTGGAGAAAAAGTGGAGAAAAAATGGAGAAAAAGTGGAGAAAAAGTGGAGAAAAAATGGAGAAAAAGTGGAGAAAAAGTGGAGAGAAAAAGTGGAGAAAAAGTGGAGAAAAAGTGGAGAGAAAGTGGAGAGAAAGTGGAGAAAAAGTGGAGAAAAAGTGGAGAAAAAGTGGAGAAAAAATGGAGAAAAAACTGGAGAAAAAGTGAAGAAAAAGTGGAGAAAAAGTGGAGAAAAAATGGAGAAAAAGTGGAGAAAAAGTGGAGAAAAAACTGGAGAAAAAGTGGAGAAAAAGTGGAGAAAAAGTGGAGAAAAAATGGAGAAAAAGTGGAGAAAAAATGGAGAAAAAATGGAGAAAAAATGGAGAAAAAGTGGAGAAAAAGTGGAGAAAAAGTGGAGAAAAAGTGGAGAAAAGGTGGAGAAAAAATGGAGAAAAAGTGGAGAAAAAAATGGAGAAAAAGTGGAGAGAAAAAGTGGAGAAAAAGTGGAAAGAAAGTGGAGAAAAAGTGGAGAAAAAGTGGAGAAAAAAATGGAGAAAAAGTGGAGAAAAAGTGGAGAAAAAGTGGAGAAAAAGTGGAGAAAAAGTGGAGAAAAAGTGGAGAAAAAGTGGAGAAAAAGTGGAGAAAAAGTGGAGAAAAAAATGGAGAAAAAGTGGAGAAAAAGTGGAGAAAAAATGGAGAAAAAGTGGAGAAAAAATGGAGAAAAAATGGAGAAAAAAATGGAGAAAAAGTGGAGAGAAAAAGTGGAGAAAAAGTGGAGAAAAAGTGGAGAGAAAGTGGAGAGAAAGTGGAGAAAAAGTGGAGAAAAAGTGGAGAAAAAGTGGAGAAAAAGTGGAGAAAAAGTGGAGAAAAAGTGGAGAAAAAGTGGAGAGAAAGTGGAGAGAAAGTGGAGAGAAAGTGGAGAGAAAGTGGAGAAAAAGTGGAGAAAAAGTGGAGAAAAAGTGGAGAAAAAGTGGAGAAAAAGTGGAGAAAAAGTGGAGAAAAAGTGGAGCACCCTTTGGTGCCTTTCATGTGGCACTAAGGGGTGCTTAGCTTTGTATTTAGCCAAAAAAATGAAAAAAAAAATGACGTAGGGTTCCCCCTAGTTTTGTAGCCAGCTAGGGTAAAGCAGACGGCTGCAGCCTGCAGACCACAGCTGGCAACCTCACCTTGGCTGGTAATCCAAAACTGAGGGCACCCCACGCTGTTATTTTAAATTAAATAAATAATTTAAAAATAAAAACACGTAGGGGTCCCCCAAAATTGGATCACCAGCCAAGGTAAAGCAGACAGCTGGGGCCTGATATTCTCAGACTAGGGAGGTCCATGGTTATTGGAATCTCCCCAGCCTAAAAATAGCAGGCCGCAGCCGCCCCAGAAGTGGCGCATCCATTAGATGCGCCAATCCTGGTGCTTCGCCCCAGCTCATCCCGCGCCCTGGTGCGGTGGCAAACGGGGTAATATATGGGGTTAATACCAGATGTGTAATGTCACGTGGCATCAAGCCCTGGGGTTGGTGAGGTCAGGCGTCTATCAGATACCCGACATCACCAACCCAGTCAGTAATAAAAAAAAATAGACGACAAACACATTTTTATTTGAAAAAACACTCCCCAAAACATTCCCTCTTTAACCAATTTATTAGAATGAAAAACAAATCCAGGTCTGGTGTAATCCAAGGGGTTGCCATGACGATCCACACTGTCCCAGTCAATGAAGAGCAGGATGTTCCCCATTGGCTGGGAGAGCAGTGTAGTGACCTGAGCTAACATCAATGGGTCAGCCCAGGTCACTGCAGGGGATGACAAGTGCTGCTGTCAGCGAGGTAGATTACCTGCGCTGATCTCCAGCACACTGACAGCCCCTGTCACTGAGTTCAATGACCGGCGCCTTCACACCAAGTATCGCGAGCGGTCCGTGACGTCACCGTTAGTCAGTCTCGGGTAGGAAGCGAGAGGTGATGTGAAAAGCGGCGGCCATGGAGGACAGTGACAGCGCTGAGGTCGGGATGGCGGGACTTCATCACCGCAGGTAAGCAGAGCGGGACCATGTGTGTGTGGGTGTGTGTGTGTGTGTGTGTGTGTGTGTATGTGTACATGCCGTGGGCAGTAGGGGGCGGAGTGAGCTGAGCGGGGAAGTGTGGGCTTCCTGCACGTAACTAAGATAAACATCGGGTTACTAACCAAAGCGCTTTGCTTGGATACCCGATGTTTATCTTGGTTACCAGCTTCTGGCAGGCTGCCAGCGATGGCTCCTGCACACTGTAGCTGTAAAAAGCCCTGCTTTTTGCTGCTAGAACCGTTCTCGAACGTATCTAGAACTATCGAGCTTTTGCAAAAAGCTCGAGTTCTAGTTCCATCTCGAACAGCCCCCAAAATCACTCGAGCCTAGAACTGGAGAACCACGAACCGCGAACCACGCTCAACTCTACCCGCTACCAATCAGCGACAGGCGCAGTTCAGCCGGGAATTGGAGCAGGATTTGAACCACGTTTCGCTGATTCGTCGCACACAGATACTGCCGCACACAAACACCACTGCACACAGACACCGCCGCACAGACACCGCCGCACACAGACACCGCTGCACACAGACATCACCACACACAGAAGCCTCTATATACACCCCAGCAGCCTTTATATATGTCCCAGCAGCCTTTATATACAGCCCAGCATATACACCCAGCAGCCTTTATATACACCTCACATGTCAAAGCCTCTATATACATCCCAGCAGCAGCCTCCAGCACGATTATACTCACCTTGCACTTTATTCCCTTTTCATACTCTGTAGTACTTTCTCCCACCCCTCGATGGCCCTTCAGACTTGGAGAAGTAGCTGCTTCCTATTTCCTCCTCAGTATGTCCCGCCCACCTCTCTACTCAGCTGCTTCTGGATTGGATGTGGGTGTTGCTGAGGAAGTGGTGCGGGTACGCCCCTTAGATACCCGACTGCGGCCTTGGCAACATGAGACAGACTGTCACAGAACCTGTGTTAGAGAGCAAATAGAGGGGAGAGGGGAAATTAGCAAATTCAGGGGAAAATAATGATGGCGGTGTGATGGCACGATGTGTGTGGGCGGCGGTGGGTGCTGACGCCAGCTTCGGCGTCAACAGTTTCTGGTAAAACTGGGATTTGACATGACAATAAACAAGACACAAGGTCAAACTCTACACTGTGTTGGCATATATCTACCAAAGCCCATTTTTGGTCATAGATAACTCTACGTTGCATATTCAAGAGTTAAAATGAGATCCAATGTCAAGGTTCAAGTTTTTGATACCCCTTTACAAGGAAAGTTACTTTTAGATAGTCAAAAGGTATTCACAAGAAATGTGGTGTACAAAAATATTTTAGGTTGATATTGTTAATTAATATTATAGTGTCGATGTACTTCTTCCGTCCAATGATTTTTTTTAAATATAGTTAGATATTCGTGTAATAGTTTATATATTTTGATGATCTGTTTAATAATTTTGTTAATTTGTATTTAGTTCTATGAACAATAACATTTAATGATAATGTATATATTTTAGCCTGTATATTCATTGCATTCTTCTTAAATCTTCATAAATAAACCACAAACATATTCTAGAACACCCGATGTGCTAGAATCAGGCCACCATCTAGTATATATATATATAATTTTTTTTTTTTTAGTTATTTATTTATTTATTTTTTAATTGTCTACCTGGGGAGCAATTGTGTTAACTGGTATTTTGCCAGTAATTAGCACTTTATTATAATAGCGACTAATAAAGTTAATTTTTTTTCTATTGGGGGTTAAATATTCTTTTTTAATATGTTATGAATAAAGTATAAGAGTTTGAATATATGTGAGTCTATCTTCTATAAACACTTTGATATTACATATACCCCACTATTTAACTATCTGTAGGCTAAAATATATTTACCTTTTGGTGCTGTAGTTTAAAAACAAGGTAGTGACTTAAAATAGGCCTAAAAATTGAATAAAATATTCTAGCTCGCATGTCTTTTTCTTATTCCAGCTGATCTGAAAATATGAACATAACTCAATCCATCATTTGAATAAACATTGGCACAACATCCATCATATATGACTTGATAATGATACATGAAATATCGCCAGCACCAAGTAATAGGAAGTGAAGATATATAAAGACAAGGGAAGTACTGATGAACAGCAGCTTACAGGCTGAGGAAATCTGCAGTGTCCTAAAGGGAAAGGGATGAAAACCAAGCAGAAATAATAGGTCAGAGAGCAGTTTGCACAGTCAAGTGCTATGACTTTCTATCGCCAGACACCACAGTACTGTCTGTCACCTGTGACACACCCGTGACAGGGGAGGTAAATATGGTCATGAATTTTGCTAACTTGTACACAATCTGACTGGTCAAAGATTGCTAGAGTCAACATTTTTAGAGATTGCTTTGTAATATTTTCCAGCCTGATGAGCATCAACTGTTCTTTTGTGGCCCTTAGAAATATCCTTTGTTCACATCATGATAACCCTCATCAAACATGTGTTGTGAAGATCTCTGTTCCTTAACCCCTTAAGGACGAAGCCAGTTTTGTACTTAATGCCCAGGCCATTTTTTGCAATTTTGACCAGTGTCACTTTATAAGGTTATAACTCTAAAACGCTTCAATGGATCCCGGTGATTCTGATAATGTTTTTTTGTGACATATTGGGCTTCATGTTAGAGGTAAATTTAGGATGATATTTTTTTATTTTATTTGTGAAAAAATCTGAAATTTGACAAAAAAATTAAAAATTTTGCAATTTTCAAACTTTTAATTTTTATGCCCATAAACCGGAGAGTTATGTCACACAAAATAGTTAATAAATAACATTTCCCACTTGTCTACTTTAGATCAGCGTAATTTTTGAAACAAAATTTTTTGGGGTTAGGAAGTTAGAAGGGTTCAAAGTTCATCAGCAATTTCCCATTTTTTCAACAAAATTTACAAAACCATTTTTTTAGGGACCACATCCCATTTGATGTGACTTTAAGAGACCTGGGTGACAGAAAATACCCAAAAGTGACACCATTCTAAAACCTGCACCCCTCAAGGTACTCAAAACCACATTCAAGAAGTTTATTAACCCTTCAGGTGCTTCACAGGAACTAAAGTAATGTGGAATGAAAAAAAATAAAAATTAACATTTTACCTAAAAATGTTACTTTAGCACTAATTTTCTTGCTTTTTCAAGAGGTAACACCAAATATTGGACCTCACACTTTGTTACCCACTTTCTTATGAGCACGCCGATACCCCACATGTGGTGAGAAACCTTTGTTTGGGTAAATGGGAGAGCTCGGAATGAAAGGAGCAATATTTGAATTTTGGAAAGCAAAGTTGGCTGAAACAGATTGCGGGCACCATGTTGCTTTTACAGATCCCCTAAGGTACCTAAACAGCAGGAACCCCCCTCAAGTGACCCCATTTTGGAAACTAGACCCCTTAAGGCTTCTATCGAGGGGTATACTGAGCATTTTGGACCCACAGGTACTTCACAGATTTTGATAACGTTACTTTGTCATATTGAAAATTGTAATTTTTTTCTCAAAAATGTTGCCTTAGCATCAATTCTCTCACTTTTTCAAGAGGTAATTCCAAAAATTTGACCCAAATGTTTGTTACCCACTTTTTTATGAGCGCGGTGATACCTCACATGTGGTCTGAAACCTTTGTTTGGACAAATGGGAGGGCTTGGAACGAAAGGAGCAATATTTGAATTTTGGAAAGGAAATTTGGCTGAAAAAGATTGCGGGCACCATGTTGCATTTGGAGGACCCCTAAGGTACGTAAACAGCAAAAAAACACCACAAGTGACCCCATATTGGAAACTAGGCCTCTCAAGGAATTTATCTAGATGTTTGGTGAGTACCCTGAACCCCCAGGTGCTTCACAGAAGTTTATAACGTTGAGCCATGAAAATAAAAAAATAAAATTTTACCACAAAATTGTTACTTCAACCAGGTAGCTTTTTTTTCACAAGGGTAACAGGAAAAAAATCACCATGAAATGTATTCTGCAATTTCTCCTGAGTTTGGTGATATCTTATATGTGGTGGAAATCAACTGTTTGGGCACACGGCAGGTCTTGGAAGGGAAGGAGTGCAATTTGACTGAACATTTGGCTGGAATAATTAGTGGACGCTATGTCGCATTTGGAAAGCCCCTAAAGTGCCTAAACAGTGGAGGCCCCCCACAAGTGACCCCATTCTGGAATCAAGACACCTCAAGGCTTTTATCTAGGTGTATATTGAGCATTTTGAATCCACGAATACTTCACAGAATTTGATAAGCTTAGGTTGCCATATTGAAAATTTTCATTTTTTTCACAAAAATGTTTCTTTAGCATCACATTTCTCATTTTTTCAAGAGGCAACAACAAAACGTGGACCCCACAGGTTGTTATCCAATTTCTTGTGAGCGCAGGGATACCCCATATGTGGCCAAAAACCTCTGTTTGGATATATGGGAGGGCTTGGAATGGAAGGAGCACCATTTGAATTTTGGAAAAGTTGAAATAAATTGCACGCACCATGTCACATTAGCAGGGCCTCTTGGGTACCTATACATTAGAAACCCCCCACAAGTGACTCCATTTTAGAAACTGGACCCTTCAAGGATTTTATTCAGGAGTATAGTAAGCATTTTGAATCCACAGGTACTTCACAAAAATGTTGCTGTAGAAACAAATTTCTCACTTTTAGGCTATGTGGCCATGATCCACGGCATCCAGTACACAGTGTCAGCCTTCCTGCAGAGATGTGAGTGTTGTCCACTGGAGAACGCAGCTGTCCATGCCCACGATTTGGGTTCAGGCTGCTGTGGAGCTCTATGCTACCTGCAGAGCACACTCATCTCCGCAGCATAAATTGACATGCTGAGGCTCGGGAAGCTGCGCCACAGGTCGGTTTATGCTGCGGAGAAAAGAAGCACAGTGGGCATGGGATTTCTAAAAATCCTTCAACCATGCTTCTACTGCACAACGCAGCGTTATGGACGCAGGGAAAACACTCTGCGCCCAAAACGCTGCAAACCCTGATTGTGGGCACATAGCCTAAAATGCTACAATGGATGAATGGATAGATGTCAAACATATATAACGTCCCACCCCCCTGCATATTCTAAGCTGGCGCCCTTTACTGCCTTTCATGTGGCACTAAAGGGTGCCTAGCCTTGTATTTAGCCCAAAAAGAAAAAAAAAACAATTAAAATAAATGACGTGGGGTCCCCCCTTTTTCTGATAGCCAGCTAGGGTAAAGCAGACAGCTGTAGCCTGCAAACCACAGCTGACAGCTTCACCTTGGCTGGTGATCAATTTGGAGGGCTCCCCAAGCTGTTTTTTTTTTTTTAATTATTTATAAAAAATTAAAAAAACAAAACAAACGTAGGGTCCCCCCAAGTTAGATCACCAGTCAAGGTGAAGCTGACAGCTGGGGTCTGGTATTCTCAGGGTGGGAAGAGCCATGGTTATTGGACTCTTCCCAGCCTAAAAATAGCAGGCCGCAGCCGCCCCAGAAGTGGCGCATCCATTAGATGCGCCAATCCTGGCGCTTTGCCCCAACTCATCCCGCGCCCTGGTGCGGTGGCAAACGGGGTAATAAATGGGGTTGATACCAGATGTGTAATGTCACCTGGCATCAAGCCCAGCAATTAGTTATGTCACAGCGTCTATTTGATACCAGACATAACTAATTGACAGTAATAATAAAAAAAATTGACAACAAAAAAAAAATTTATTTGAAAAAACACTCCCCAAAAACATTCCCTCTTTGGCCAATTTATTGAAAAGTAAAAAAAAATCAAGTCCCTGCTGTAATCCATTGTGAAAGTCCCTCGGCGATTCTGGACCTTCTAGAATATGGGGGGCACGTTCAGGGAACATATCCCCCATTTTCTAGGAGTGCAGACCATCCATTTGAGGAGAGTGGGTGCAAAGAATTTGCACCCACCCTCCCCGGGTCACAGCTGCAGACTCTGTGCAGCAGCAGCAGCAGCCAGCGTCTGAGTCACAGACACAGGAAGCTGAGCTGACAGCCGCGCTCTGCACGTGTGACCGGCGTGCACTGTGAAGGAGGAGGGAGCCGCGGGGGATCAGCGCTCCGAAAGGTACGGGGGACACCGGGGAACACCGGGGTGGGAATAGGGGGTGACCTGGCAGGGCCTGGGGAGCAGGTTTCTGTCGTATGTGTCATAGCACATGCGACAGAAACCATAGGAAAGGGGGAAATGCGCTGCTGTGCGCGCCGGTATGTGCAGCGCCATGTCAGATTTTCGGGAGGAGGGGGGGTGGGGGAACACTTTGGCGACACCGGGTGACCCGAAAGGACCGGGGGATGAGATTTATCTCCCATCTGACATGTTTGTTTATGCCAGATGGGAGATAAATGATTTTTTACCGGCGCGGTCATTTACTGTAACCTGATCATCGGTATACGGTGTATACCGGTCATCAGGTGAGCGGGGACCGGAAAAACCGGCCAGAATCATGATCTCCAGGGTCTCAGCTACCCCCGGCAGCTGAGACCCCGGAAATATTCTGACTCTGGGGGCGCTAGACCCGTTTTTCCGACCGCCGTTAAAAAGCGGCGGATCGGAAGAAGTACCCTAATTTGTCGCCGTTAAAAGGCGTATCGGCGGTCGTTAAGGGGTTAAATAAAACACATCTTCACACACACACACACTTAATTGTCATCCGATTGATTGAAATCATCAGACTGTAATATAGTATGCCCTCCTCATTGTTAGTGAATGCCCTCATAATATCCTGCCTTGTCTATTGCAATCTCATGTAGCCTCTCAAATGAAACTCTCTCACCTGTCCAGTCAATCCTTAATTCAGCTGTTAATCCACCCCTCCACTCGCAACTCCTCTGCCTCTCCACTCCGCATATCTCTTGGCTGCCAACTTCCCAGTAGATACACCTCCATCAATCAGCTATATTATCTTAATTGCATTTCTTTTCTTGGTATTTTAAGTGTGCTTTGCTATATGAGTTTTTATCACATTTTATCTGCTGTGTTTTTTGTCTCCTTGGTTTTGGATATTTCCTGTTACTTAGCTTTGATATAACTTTATTGATATAGTCATGATCAGATTGCATTGGTTTTAAGTATGTTTCCATAGTGGGAACACACTAAAAATGCTGATTAAATATAAATTTCATATTAAACCACTGAGTAAAAATAGATTGCAGAGTAAAGATAGAACAAAAAGAGAGAAAACAGTCGAAAATCTAGACCAAGACCAGACTCCAACTTAAACAGATAGGACCCAATTCATATCTCCGAATCAATCGGAAAAGATGCAAAGTGACATGCTCCTCCATGTGCTTTCCTACATATTTTACTTACTTGAGGACTGGAGTAAGAGGTATGTCATGAATTTGATGATTTGGAATCCCCACACTCCATCACGGACCCTTCCAACCCCAGATCCACTCACTTTGTCAGAGCTGCCCTAAAATGTTATGAAACAAACATTTTGTGCAATAGAAAAACCAAAGTCAGCGCAACTGTCCAGTGCACGGTCAGGCTCAAAGTTCAACAGCAAATTGGCCAGGAAAGACAAGGACTTATTCCATCCATAAGAAATATGCTTTATTAATCAATCTTAAAAATCCATGTAAAGATCAAAGAGAATCAGCACAGTGGTACAGATCAAGACCTAGAAGAAACTATTTAAAAGGCAACTTGCTTCCAACCTGCGCAGTCATTAATGACTGCCTGAATATTTTTGTGCAACCTCGCATTGTGCAAAAATGTTGTGACTTTTCAAAGCTTTTAAAGCAGTTTTCTGCTGTAAAACCTTTATGAATTAGGGACATAAAATAGATTGCAAAATACAGACCCCCTAAGAATTCTTAATGTGCAACAATATAAACTTCAGAACAGACCCTAAAATAAATAAAGGGTACAAAAATAGCTACAGATTGGAGAACACACTAACTAAACAAATAAAGACTTCAGACCAGTCTTAAGGCCCAGTCACACTAAACAACTTACCAGCGATCCCAACAACGATCAAACTTGATAGGGATTGCTGGTAAGTTGCTAGGAGGTTGCTGGTGAGATGTCACACTGCGACGCTCCAGCGATCCCACCAGCAACCTGACCTGGCAGGGATCGCTGGAGCGTCGCTACACGAGTTGCTGGTGAGCTCACCAGCAACCAGTGACCAGCCCCCAGCGCCTCGTGGAAGATGCTGCCTTGGTAACTAAGGTAAATATCGGGTAACCAACCCGATATTTACCTTGGTTACCAGTGCACGCAGCTACACGTGCAAAGAGCAGGGAGCAGCGCACACCACTTAGCGCTGGCTCCCTGCTCTCCTAGTTACAGCACACATCGGGTTAATTAACCCGATGTGTCCTGCAGCTACATGTGCACAGAGCAGGAGCCGGCACTGACAGTGAGAGCGGAGGAGGCTGGTAACAAAGGTAAATATCGGGTAACCAAGGACAGGGATTCTTGGTTACCCGATGTTTACATTGGTTACCAGCCTCCGCAGAAGCCGGCTCCTGCTGCCTGCACATTTAGTTGTTGCTGTCTCGCTGTCACACACAGCGATCTGTGCTTCACAGCGGGACAGCAACAACTAAAAAATGGCCCAGGACATTCAGCAACAACCAACGACCTCACAGCAGGGGCCAGGTTGTTGCTGGATGTCACACACAGCGACATCACTAGCAACATCGCTGCTACGTCACAAAAGTTGTTCGTTAGCAGCGATGTTGCTAGTGATGTTGCTTAGTGTGACGGGGCCTTTAAATATAAACCTTAGAAAAAATACATACCTGAGATTAAGCACCAGAAAACAGACCCCGGAATACATAAAATAAAAAGTATACAGATTATGGTTTAGACTAAACGTATCCCAGATTGCCTATATAGCTAATGATTCCTGCCCAAAGCCCTTTACTAAATACAAATCCCATAAATGCATGTACCCCAAAACATAAAACATTTTACACGTGCCTTATTTCTGGATCTTTGCAACTTGGTACACTGGTTGAAAACCTGAAGTTTTCCCACCTACAAAGAAAGAACAGGTCTGTATTTTATATCATAGGTACACTTCAATTGTGACAGACAGAATATAAAAAGTCTAGAAAGTAACCTTGTATGATTTTTACATAATTAATTTGTATTTTATTGCATGAAAATATGTTTTTGATCACCTACCAACCAGGAAGAATTCCGTCTCTCACAGACCTGTTACACTGTCACACTTCAGCCTCTACACCATGGCCAAGACCAAAAAGTTGACTAAGGACACCAGGGACACAATTGTAGACCTGTACAAGGCTGGGATGAACTACAAGACACTAGGCAAGTAGCTTGGTGAGAAGACAACTGTTGGCGCATTTATTAGAAAATGGAAGAAACACAGGATGACTGTCAATCTTACTCAGTGTGAGGTTCCAAGCAAGATCTCGCCTTGTGGGGAAAGGATGATTCTGAGAAAGGCCAGGAATCAGCCCAGAACTACATTGAGAACCTGTTTAATGATCCTATGTGAGCTGGAACTACAGTCTGAAAGATTACCATTAGTAACACACTACGTTGCCATAGATTAAAATCTTGCAGTGCACGCAAGTCCCCCTGCTCATGCCAGCTCATGTCCAGGTCCATTTAAAGTTCACCAAAGACCATAAGTATGATACAGAGGAAGCATGGGAGAAGGTCATATGGGCAGATGAAACCAAAATAGAACTTTTTGATATTAACTCCACTCATCATATTGGAGGAAAAAGAAGAATGAGTACAATACCAAGAACACTGCTGAACTGTGAAGTATGGGGGTGGAAACATCCTACTTTGGGGGTGCTTTTATGAAAAGGGGACAGGACTACTGCACCATATTGAAAAGAGGATGGATGGTCAGGGTATCGTGAGATTTTGGCAACCAACCTCCTTCCCTCAGTAAGAGCATTGAAGATGGGGTGTGGCTGACTCTTCCAACATGACATTGACCCGATACACAGTCAAAGCAACTAAGGAGTGGCTCCGTAAGAAGCATTTCAAGATCCTGGAGTGGCTAGCAAGTCTCCAGACCTGAAACCAATAGAAAATCTTTGCAGGAAGCTGAAACTCAAACTTGCCCAAAAACAGCCCCGAAACCTGAAAGATCTGGGTAAGGCCTATATAGAGGAGGGGCCAAAATCCCTGCTGCAGTGTGTTCAAACTTTTTCAAGAAGTTTTGGGAACATCTGACTTCTGTAATTGTAAACAAAGGTTTCTGTGCTGGTTTTTTTATTGTACCAAATGCTTATTTCATGCAATAGAATGCAAATAAATTATTTAAAATCATACACTGTAATTTCTAGATTTTTTTAATTCTTTCTATCACAGCTATGATAAGTGTAACTATGATAAAAATTACAGACCTCTCCATTCATTGTACGTGGGAAAACTTGCAAAATCGGCCGTATATCAAACACTTATTTTCCTCACTGTACAGTATCTATGTATCTGGTTTAGTTATATTGAAAGCATTAAGTATGAACATTTCTCTTTAGTTTTCCACACACAGAGGTAAAAGTTGTGTTTGGAAAAGTAGGTACGAAATTAATAAACTACCATTCTAAGTGAACTGTCAGAATAAGCCAAGTACATGAGGAGTAACATAAATATATGGCTATTATATTACTTGTACCCTTCATTTTTCAAGAATTTCAAATTCTATGTCTCCATATTTATCAGTTTTTCCTGACCTTAGCTACATAGTGCAGAGAGGCTACCTGCTTTGATATTGCACCCATGCACTGCACACAGAGAACTGAATACTCTCTATTTCTTTGTAGCACACTCGCATGACACTTGGGTTGCTCTGGCAGCACAGAAGCAGCCGAGTGTCAAGCAAGTGTCTCTGCGACTGAGGTACGATCGTGCGAGCAGACCTCAGCTGCGGGGGGCGGGCTGGCACTGAGGAGGGGAGGGTCGGTGCTGTGGAAGGGAGGGAGGAATTTATCTCTTCCTCTCTCCTCCGTAGCCGACTATTGCCATTCTCGCACTGCACTCGCGGTATACCGGTGTACCGCAAGTGCAGTGCGATTTTTCTCTCGCCCCATTGACTTGAATGGGTGCGCGAGAAACAATGATCGCATTATAATCGCAGCATGCTGTGATTGTTTTCTCGGTCTGATTAGGGCTCAGAAAATAATTGCCCATGTGCGCTGACTAGAGATGAGCGAACCGGTCGCGGTTCGGCTCGAGGTCGGTTCGCCGAACGGAGCTCCCGTTCGAGTTCGGTTCGTCGAACGTTCGACGAACCGAACTCGAACCAATAGGCTATAATGGAGGCAATCACAAACACATAAAATTGCATTATAAATGTACACATACAGTTAATAAACATTGCCATAACACTTACCGGTCACCCGCGATTCCTCCTGCACTCTGTCTCCTGCCGCTATTCCATCCGATGATCGCTGAATCCTCCCGGTGACCGGCACTGCCAGCAGAGATGCAGGACCTATCGTGACGTCAAAATAGCCATGTGATCAGTCACGTGGCTATTATCTCATTGGCTACAGACTAGTCACATGACTATGACGTGTCATGTAGGACCTGCGAGTGCATCTCTCCGGTACACGGTGCACATTTGTGTATCGCCGTGTACCGGCGACATGCTCTAGCACACGGTCGACTCCCCATTCCGTTAGGGACCGGCTGACACAGCCGGTCATTAACGGGGATCACGGTTGCCATAGCAACGCAGTTAGCGGTGACGTCACCGCTAACCGCGGCTCCGAGAGCACCATTGCTATGGTAACGCGTCTGTCAGCGTTACCGCTGTTACCGCTGACAGCCAGCAGCACTGATCTCTCACGGAGTGAAGGCTGCATGCTGCTTCCCGATTGTAGTGAGGATTGTAGCGAGGATGAGGTGCCCCAGCTCATCAAGTGATGAGCTGGGGCACCTCATCCTCACTACAATCCTCACTACTACTACACTAGTGAAGATTGTAGTGAGGATGAGGTACCCCAGCTCATCAATTGATGAGCTGGGGCACCTCATCCTCACTACAATCCTCACTACAATCCTGAAGTGCAGTTTCTTCAAATTCATTTAAAGGCACTTGGAACACTGAAATTGCTGCTTATAATTTAAGCCTCTATTAAAAACCTCTTATCAGCGCTGGTTTATTGGGGATTAATTGGGCTGACAGGGGGTAATAAAGATGGAGTCTCTAATGTGTCTGTGTATTTATTTCTATTAAAGTATTTTTTGTCTGTGTGGTGTCTTTTTTTTAACCCTTTATTGGAGATTCTTAATGGCCGGGTCAAACGTGCCTGACATTAAGAATCTCTGGCTTAATACTGGCTAGTAAAACAAAGCCAGTATTAACTCATGATTACCCAACAAGCCACCCGGCTCCAGGGCTGTTGGAAGAGTTGGATACAGCGCCAGATGATGGTGCTTCTATGAGAGCGCCATTTTCTGGGGCGCTTGCGAACTGAAATTCGCAGCAGAGGTGCCCAGAAACCTCAGGCTAACCTGTGCCGCGGATTCCAATCCCCAGCTGCCTAGTTGTACCTGGCTGGACACAAAAATGGGGCAAAGCCCACGTCATTTGTTTTTTAATTATTTCATGAAATAAGTGAAATAATTAAAAAAAATGGGCTTCCCTATATTTTTGGTTCCCAGCCGGGTACAAATAGGCAACTGGGGGTTGGAGGCAGCCCGTGGCTGCCTGCTGTACCTGGCTAGCATACAAAAATATGGCGAAGCCCACGTCATTTTTTTGGTGGGCAAAAAACGTCTGCATACAGTCCTGGATGGAGTATGCTGAGCCTTGTAGTTCTGCAGCTGCTGTCTGCTCTTCTCCATACAGACAGACAGCAGCTGCAGAACTACAAGGCTCAGCATACTCCATCCAGGACTGTATGCAGACGTTTTTTGCCCCCTGAAAAAGTTATGTGGGCTTCGCCATATTTTTGTATGCAAGCCTGGTACAGCAGGCAGGTACGGCTGCCCCAACCCCCAGTTGCCTATTTGTACCCAGCTGGGAACCAAAAATAAAGGGAAGCCCTTTTTTTATTATTTCATGAATTTCATGAAATAATTAGAAAACAAATGATGTAAGCTTCGCCCCATTTTTGTGTCCAGCCAGGTACAACTAGGCAGCTGGAGATTGGAATCCGCAGCACAGGTTGGCCTGAGCTTTCTGGGCCCCACTGCTGCGAATTGCAGTCTGCAGCCGCCTCAGAAAATGGCACTTTCATAGAAGCGCCATCTTCTGGCGCTGTATCCAACTCTTCCAGCACCTGCCTGCTATACCTGGCTAGCATACAAAAATATGGCGAAGCTCACGTCCTTCTTTTGTAGTTTTTTGGCAAAAAAAATAAAAAATGCTTCCCTGGATTTTCCATTGCCAGTGAAGGTAACACCAAGCAGTGGGGGTTAGCAGCCAGTAGCTGCTTGGATTACCCTTAGCTAGCAATACAAAAAATGCAGCGGGAGCCCATATAAATTTTTTTTAATTATTTATTTAAATAACTAAAAACAAAATGGGCTTCCCTGTATTTTGATTGCTGGACATCACAGTGCTGTAAAAATAAATCTTTAAAAAAATTACGTAGCGCTCCGCGGTATTTTTGATTCTCAGTGCAGATAAAGCAGACAGCTATGGGTTGCCACCCCCATCTGCCTGCCGTTACCTTGGTTGGCAATCAAAATACAGGGAAGCCCATTAATTTTTTCTATTTAAAAAATAGTTAAAAAAAAAATGACGTTGGGTCCCCCCATTTTTGATAGCCAGCTAGGGTAAAGCAGACGGCTGTAGCCTGAAAACCACAGCTGGCAGCTTTATCGTGGTTGGGGATCCAATGTGGAGGTCCCCTCAGGATCTTTTTTATAATTATCTTATAAATATTAATAATTACACAATAAAAGTAGGGTCCCCCCCCAAATTGGATCACCAGCCAAGGTAAAGCGGACAGCTGTGGTCTGGTATTTTCAGGGTGGGAAGGTCCATAGTTATTGACCCTTCACAGCCTAAAAATAGCAGGCCGCAGGCACCCCAGACGTGGCGCATCCACTAGATGCGCCAATCCTGGCGTTTCACCCCAGCTCATTCCGTGCCCTGGTGCAGTGGCTAACAGGGTAATAAATCGGATTGATACTAGCTGTAAAGTCACCTGAGATCAAGCCCAGCAGTTTGTGATGTCATGGCGTCTATTAGATACCCAACATCATAAACTGTCAGTACTAACAAAAAAAAAAAAATCGACAAAAGAAATTTAATTGAAAAACAGTCCCCAAAACATTTCCTCTTTCACCAATTTATTGTAGGAAAAAAAATAAAGGGGTCCCACGACGACTCTGGACTGTCTAGAATATGGGGGGGAGACACTCAGGGAACGTATCCCCCATTTTCTAGGAGTGTGGACCATTCATGTGAGGAGTGTGGGTGCAATGAATCTGCACTCACTCTCCCCGGGTCCACAGCAGCAGAGTCCATGTCGTAATGGTTGCTACCAAAGCTGCAATGCCCTGCTCATGAGGTAAGGGCATGCCTAATCAGGAGAACTACTGTAAAAGAAGCTCTGCTCACTGGTATATAAGTGCTCACAGGTAATAATAGATAAAATTAGTGAGTAACCTCGGCACTCTAAATCTCCCAGACTAAGTCAGTAAGTCACAACGGATAGTAATGCAAAATCACTCTTTATTGGTCCGTATTAAGAAAAAAAAAATTTTCATAAGCATATATGTTTTTGTCCAAAACAAGTTACAAATGACGTTTCGGCCTGAGCCTTCGTCAGATTGGACTTATCTGCATGTAATCATGAAAAATGACAATAATCAGTATCACATAAGAGTGAGAGAACAATAACATAAACTCGAACAATGTAGAGGTACAATTGGGATGCAGCAAAAAAATTGCAACACAGCAAGAAATGAAACACATGATACAAATGTCATAATACAGTACAAGGACAATATAGTAATGACAAATATGGGGTCAGAGTAGGCTTAGATAGCTCTGGTACGAAAGAGATGTCAATCATAAAGTAACATGTGCAGTAGGTGTAGAGCTACACTATGCATGGCAGAGCTAATGGGTAGACCGACCATAGAAAAAGAACAGAGAAAAAAAGGAGAAAAAGTGGAGAAAAAGTGGAGAAAAAATGGAGAAAAAGTGGAGAAAAAATGGAGGAAAAGTGGAGAAAAAATGGAGAAAAAGTGGAGAAAAAGTGGAGAAAAAGTGGAGAAAAAGTGGAGAAAAAGTGGAGAAAAAATGTAGAAAAAGTGGAGAAAAAATGGAGAAAAAGTGGAGAAAAAGTGGAGAAAAAGTGGAGAAAAAGTGGAGAAAAAATGTAGAAAAAGTGGAGAAAAAATTGAGAAAAAGTGGAGAAAAAATGGAGAAAAAGTGGAAAAAAATGGAGAAAAAGTGGAGAAAAAATGGAGGAAAAGTTGAGAAAAAGTGGAGAAAAAGTGGAGAAAAAGTGGAGAAGAAATGGAGAAAAAGTGGAGAAAAAGTGGAGAAAAAATGTAGAAAAAGTGGAGAAAAAACGGAGAAAAAGTGGAGAAAAAAATGGAGAAAAAGTGGAGAAAAAGTGGAGAAAAAATGGAGAAAAAGTGGAGAAAAAATGAGGAAAAAATGGAGAAAAAGTGGAGAAAAAGTGGAGAGAAAGTGGAGAAAAAATGGAGAAAAAGTGGAGAAAAAGTGGAGAAAAAGTGGAGAAAAGATGGAGAAAAAGTGGAGAAAAAGTGGAGAAAAAGGGGAGAAAAAATGGAGAAAAAGTGGAGAAAAAGTGGGGAAAAAGTGGAGAAAAAATGGAGAAAAATTGGAGAAAAAGTGGAGAAAAAATGTAGAAAAAGTGGAGAAAAAATGGAGAAAAAGTGGAGAAAAAGTGGAGAAAAAATGGAGAAAAAGTGGAGAAAAAGTGGAGAAAAAGTTGAGAAAAAGTGGAGAAAAAGTGGAGAAAAAATGGAGAAAAAGTAAAGAAAAAGTGGAGAAAAAGTGGAGAAAAAATGGAGAAAAAGTGGAGAAAAAATGGAGAAAAAGTGGAGAAAAAGTGGAGAAAAAGTGGAGAAAAAATGGAGAAAAAATGGAGAAAAAGTGGAGAAAAAGTGGAGAAAAAGTGGAGAAAAAATGGAGAAAAAGTGGAGAAAAAGTGGAGAAGAAGTGGAGAAGTGGAGAAGAAGTGGAGAAGAAGTGTTTGTTCATGCCAGATGGGAGATAAATAATTTTTACCGGCGCTGTCATTTACTGTAACGTGATCATCAGTGTACGGTGTATACCTGTGATCACGTGAGCGGGGACCGGAAAAACCGTCCTGAATCATGATCTCCAGGGTCTCAGCTAGCCTTGAAACCCCGGAGATTTTCTGACGCCGGGGGGCGTTATTCACTTATTTCTGCCTGCTGTTTATAAACGGCAGATCAGAATAAGGCTACATTAACACGACCGATCCATTTTTGCGGTCTGCAAAAAACAGTCCGTTTTTTTTTCACGGGTGCATCCGTGTGGCATCCGTTTCCGTTCCGTAGACGGTCCGTATGTCATCTGTTTGTCATCCGTGTGCCTTCCGTTTTTTTTGTGTACTGCAAAAAAACTGAAGGAGGGTAAATGCATAAATTTACCCAGGGTCCATAGCTTCATCCTACATGAGGCGGTCACATGTTCACTCCAGTGCCATTTTCTACTGCTTTTCACAGCGTAGAGCGCTCTGATGATTTTCTTGTGCTTGTGCACTTCATATCAGTCTTTTCTGTCATTATAATGGCAGAAAGACACATAATGTCCCACTCTCCTGCATTTTGTAATTTTGCACCCTTTGGTGCCTTTCATGTGGCACTAAGGGGTGCTTAGCTTTGTATTTAGCCAAAAAAATGAAAAAAAAAATGACGTAGGGTTCCCCCTAGTTTTGTAGCCAGCTAGGGTAAAGCAGACGGCTGCAGCCTGCAGACCACAGCTGGCAGCTTCACCTTGGCTGGTAATCCAAAACTGAGGGCACCCCACGCTGTAATTTTAAATTAAATAATTAAAAAAAAAAAAACACGTAGGGGTCCCCCCAAAATTGGATCACCAGCCAAGGTAAAGCAGACAGCTGGGGTCTGATATTCTCAGACTAGGGAGGTCCATGGTTATTGGACTCTCCCCAGCCTAAAAATAGCAGGCCGCAGCCGCCCCAGAAGTGGCGCATCCATTAGATGTGCCAATCCTGGTGCTTCGCCCCAGCTCATCCCGCACCCTGGTGCGGTGGCAAACGGGGTAATATATGGGGTTAATACCAGATGTGTAATGTCACGTGGCATCAAGCCCTGGGGTTGGTGAGGTCAGGCGTCTATCAGATACCCGACATCACCAACCTTGTCAGTAATAAAAAAAAATAGACGACAAACACATTTTTATTTGAAAAAACACTCCCCAAAACATTCCCTCTTTAACCAATTTATTAGAAAGAAAAACAAATGCAGGTCTGGTGTAATCCAAGGGGTTGCCATGACGATCCACACTGTCCCATTCAATGAAGAGCAGAATGTTCCCAATTGGCTGGGAGAGCAATGCAGTGACCTGAGCTAACATCATTGGGTCAGCCCAGGTCACTGCAGGGGATGACAAGTGCTGCTGTCAGCGAGGTATACATCCTGCGCTGATCTCCTGCACTGCCGACAGCACCTGTCACTGAGTTCAATGACCGCCGCCTTCACAGCCAAGTATCGCGAGAGGCCCGTGACGTCACCGCTAGTCAGTCTCGGGTCGGAAGCGAGAGAAGGTGATGTGACAAGCGACGGCCATGGAGGACAGTGACAGCGCTGAGGTCGGGATGGCGGGACTTCATCACCGCAGGTAAGCCGAGCGGGACCATGTGTGCAGAGTGTGTGTGCAGAGTGTGTGTGTGTGTACGTGTGTAAATGCCGCGGGCAGGAGGGGGCGGAGCGAGCTGAGCGGGGAAGTGTGGGCTTCCTGCACGTAACTAGGATAAACATCGGGTTACTAACCAAAGCGCTTTGCTTGGATACCCGATGTTTATCTTGGTTACCAGCTTCTGGCAGGCTGCCAGCGATGGCTCCTGCACACTGTAGCTGTAAAAAGCCCTGCTTTTTGCTGCTAGAACCGTTCTCGAACGTATCTAGAACTATCGAGCTTTTAGCAAAAAGCTCGAGTTCTAGTTCGATCTAGAACAGCCCCCAAAATCACTCGAACCGCGAACTGGAGAACCACGAACCGCGCTCAACTCTAGCGCTGACACATAGCTTAATATTGGTCTGAGTGGAATGCGATTTTTTTATCGCACTCCACTCGAACAGTTTTTCTCGCCGTGTGTCTTAGGCTTTAGATGAAGCAGCAGCCTATGAGGACATTATACCTTGGAGCTAAGCAGGGCAACTGTAAAGCCAGCTCTGGGGTATTATAGAATACTTACCAAGAGCTGCAGCACCATCGTTGTGTGTCTTTGCCTTCTGTATCTCTCACTCTCTTCCTCTAGCTAATCTATACCATTCATCCCTCTTGCTCTCCATAGACTTTAATGACCATGAATAATGATAAGTAAGCACTACCATGCTCAGGTGCCCAGTACTTGTTAAGAGCAGTCTGATGCTTGGATGGGCGCAACTTGAGCCTGAGCATAATGCAAATCAATCAGGGACTCAAGTATTCTTCCAGAAATATGTTTGAGTCCCCCATTGACTTCCATTATACTCAGGTACACTAGTTCCCATCCGAGCATCCAACTCAGGTACCGAGCACCTGAGCATGGTAGTGTTCACTCATCAATAACAATGAACTATAACCTGATGTCACAGTAATTTGCTAATCTTTCTTGAAAACAGATTTTACAAATTAATTTAGATTGAATGAGACAGAAGACAGAAGAGAGGGATTTGATAAGTGGAGGAAGAAACATTTATCTGAAAGTTTCTAACTTTTGCAATTACTAATCTTAATGGAAAAAATAATGGATAGTTAGTTTTTCAAAAGTTTCAATGAGCAATACCAAATAAAGCCGGTCATTCAAAAGGATGGGTTGAATTGTCTTACAAAGCTCTATTGTGTTTGGAAATACAGTATACACTATACCTTGGCTAGGCTGATATATAACTTAGCTAAAAGGTGAGTTTTTATTTATTCCCTTCATAAGTTCTTCAGGTTACGGAGTTTTTTTATTATTTAAAAAGCATATATACATACAGTGTACATTACATAACTTTGCATAATCTATCTGTCACTCATTCACACATTGTTTACATACACTAAAAACACAATTTAATTGAATAATTATATTTTTTTATTTAGTTGATATGTAGTGCTGTAAGTCAAAAAGTACCAAATGACTAAAGTATGACATGACAACTTCAAAATCAAATAAAGAGAACCATTAGTAATGGCTCCAACTCAATTTGATTCAACACATTTTTATTAAAGACATTTATCTTTTCATATATAACAAGATTTTTGTTATGCACATTAACACTTTAGCTTATTTTTGTGTAACAATAGTTGTAAAAAAAAATTATCTGCAATTGTTAAAAAATGCTTATCTCTAAAAAGTAAATATATAGTATATTATATAGTGGGATAAATAAAATAAGAACACAATTATTCCCTCTACTGCACCCTATGAACTCTCTTTTTAAAATGCTTGAAAACCCAGCCTGGAATATACCAATATTCAATGGTCCAAGACATGACATTAAATGGGTACTGTCATTTTAGTTGGATAAATTGTGTATTCTCTGCATTTATTATGCAGCATATATTGAGGATCAGTGCCTTTATGACTGGCATTAAGGAAAAAGAATGACCACATGGATAAAGAATGTTTAAAAAACTCATAAATGTTTACTAGATTTAAAGGAATCTTAGTATTCGCTTTACTATGGAGGTTTGCCAGAGGCAAATATTGGAGGGAATATTTCTACACTGATAGTAAATGAGTGATGTATGATCTGGCAATGAATATTTTATGTGGCATTCCGGACACAACTAATATCTTGACTACTCTCTTTCTATATGAAAAATAAAGACTTTACCGAGATGAAGCCATTTGTTTCAAGCTAAAGGAAAAAGAACACTTTGTAGAGCAATACAATGTTGGTTCTTTCAGTCCTTTAAACAGAGGAAAATACAATTTTAAGTGGAATTGAATGTGGGAAAAGTTTTCTTGAGCTGCATTAACTATAAACAGAGTAGACACCATGCTCTCCCGATCTATCATTATGACTTCCTCTATCACAATATACTGAAATCATTTTTCTGTAACAAGTACTCTGTAAAATATAGAACTATATTAGTATGCATAAAACTGGACAAATAAATAAACATAGTACGGCAATGCTGCCACCACAACTTTTCTTTTTCTGTACACCTAATCTCTCTCAGCAGTATATCTAGCTTAGCATTGCTGTATATGCAGTGATTGTAAGTTATTGATAAACTGATATACTTGAAAAGTTTCATTTTTAAACAGATCTTTTCCTATGGAATTGTTGCAATGCTTTGCCAACGTGATGCTTCTTTTCTTCAGCCAACTGTGCCTCTTTATTTTCTCATTCAACAGTTGGATCTGTGTTGGCCAAACATGGTCCTAGGGACACATAGGTGGATCAATTTGCAGAACATCATCTTTGAGTTGAATTTCCTGAAATTTGAAGGTCCACGCAAATTCAAGCAATCTGAGATTTCCCACACTGCTGAATATTAAAATATTGAAAATATGCTGCTATCAAAACACAGGATCTAAAGCAACCAAGTAAAAGGGCTATCACAAGGACTTTAAAAGATGACGTACAAAGCAGCATTATCTTAAGCTTTTACAATGTAGACATAAAAGTCAAATTGCCCAATTCATTCAATATATATATAAAAAAAGGGCTAATCTGATTGTGGTGAACTACTGAATTGTAAATTGAATTGGTAGTCTCAGTCTGTGAAAATTAATCCTAAGATTCAAGCGACAAAAGGAGGTGCTGTACCTTCATAGTCACTCACTGTTGCTTTAAATTGATTGATCTGAGCTAAACTGCAGTACAGCACCCTAACACCTGCATTTTATATTCTTCATACACTGCAAATAAAGAAGGGATTTTAATACCTTTTCTTAATTTAGGCTAATAAGCATAAATCCTGAAACCAAAAATGGACATGGACACAGACTTCACAGGGAAAAAATAAATGAAAAAAAGGAAGCAAAGTGGGGATTAAAGCAGGACTTACTTTTCAGCACCAGGGTAACCAGGAGGATAAGCCAGGTAAGCACCAGGATTGGCGCATCTAAAAAATGTGCCAATTTTAAGGCAGCTGTGGGCTACTATTTTTAGGCTGAGGAGGGTCCAAAAACAAAGGGCCTCCCTAGCCTGAGAATACCAGTCTCCAGTTGTCTACTTTATCTTGGCTAGGTATCAAAGTTGGGGGACCACACTTTGATTTTTTTAATTACTTATTTAAATAATAAAAAAGCCATATGAGGTTCCTCATATTTTAAGACACAGCCAAGGTAATGCACACAGCTGGGGGATGCAGCCTCCAGCTGTCTGCTTTATCTGCTTTATCTGTGGGCATCAAAATACAGTGGACACTAAGCCATTTTTTTCCAATTATTTATTTATTTTTACACTCCACTTCAAGGACTCACATAGGTAGTGTGAGGGCAACCAATCACAGACGCCGCCACACTGGCAGTCTAACTGCAACCAGTCACAGATGCTGTCATAGAGGGTGGGAAGGGGAAGCAGTGAATATTCATGAGATTTAACCCCTTCACAACCAATGACAGATCTATCCGTCATGGAGCGTGTGAGGTTAAGCCTTGCCCCCTGCCGTGAGCAGGTCGCGGCGATCCGCGCACATATCAGCTGTTTTCAACAGCTGACATGTGTGCCTGCATGTTACGAGTGGAATCGCATTCCACCCACAAAATTTAACCCATTACATCTCGCTGCCAAAGTCTGGCAGCGATATGTATATGCGCGAGGGCATTACTTTTACTTACCGCCGCTCCACCGGAAGTCACGTGCATGATCACATGACTTTCGGTGGTTGCCATGGTAGCACAGGGTCATGTGATGACACCTGTAGCTATCATGAGTCACTTTCAGTTTCACTCGGCCCGAAGCCGAATGAATCAGGAAGTGATCATATCTGCTGTTTACAGCTGTATAGCTGTGATCAGTAGATAGGGCAGAGCGATCGGATTGCTGATCGCTACAGCCCCCTAAGGGGACTAGTAAAATAAAAAAAAAAATTAAAAAACAAGTTTTAAAAAATAAATAAAAAAAAAACAACCTAAAAGTTCAAATCACCCCCCTTTTGCCCCATTGAAAATTAAAGGGTTTAAAAAATAAAAAATATACACATATTTGGTATCGCCGCATTCAGAAGCGCCCGATCTATCAAAATATAAAATCAATTAATCTGATCAGTAAATGGCATAGCGGCAAAAAAATTCCAAACGCCAAAATTATGTTTTTTGATCACCGCAAGTTTTGCGCAAAATGCAATAAAAGGCGATCAAAATGTAGCATCTGCTGAAAAATGGTACCATTAGAAACATCAGCTTGAGACGCAAAAAATAAGCAGTCACTGAGCCATAGATCCCAAAAAATGAGAACGCTACGGGTTTTGGAAAATGGCGCAAAACGTGCGCCACTTTTATTGGACATCTTTGTGATTTTTTTTTAACCCCTTAGATACAAGTAAACTTACACATGTATGGTGTCTACAAACTCGCACCGACCTCAGGCATCACAATGACACATCAGTTTTACCATATAGTGAACACGTTGAATAAAATATCCCAAGTGCGATCACACTTTTTATGCAGTTTTTCCACACTTGGAATTTTTTTGCTGTTTTCCAGTACACTATATGGTAAAACTTATAGCTTCATTTAAAAGTACAACTCGTTCTGCAAAAAATAAGCCCTCATATGGCAAGATTGACAGAAAAATAAAAAAGTTACGGCTCTCGGAAGAAGTGGAGCAAAAAACAAAAACGAAAAACCGGAAACCGCTCTGGGGCTGAAGGGGTTAATGAGTGGACTAAGAAGCAGTGTGACTGTGTGGATTCTCAGAAAGTATAATAGTCTTGCTTTAGTCCGTACTTTGCTCCCTTTTGCAGACCCCTTGCTGTTACTAACACCATTTTATAACATTTGTTTTTTGTGTCCTGAGCCTGTTTTCATTGATATCATTTTTGTGTACCTCTTTTTTTTTTGTTGTTTCAGTGGCTGGAAAACTGCTATTGTGGCATTTTTATTTACTTTTTATTACACCATTTACCAATCACATTAATTTATTTCATATTTTGATAGAGGGAATTTTTAGAAATGTAGTAAAGTGTAATGTCTTTAAGTGGTAAAGGAGTAAGATATTCTTCATCCTACTTTCTAATAACAATGTGTAATAATTCAGTTAATTGCTAACTTAACTGATCATAATGTTGCAAATTTGGCAAGTAACTTAGAAGAGGAGATTCTCATATCTGTGTTTGTTGCACCTTGATTGACAAATCTTCTTTGTGATATTGAACAATGTCAAGTGATTTATGCAACATAAATGACAAAACTAGATGTAATAAAATAAATATATAAAAGGCTTCAACTGTACCACTTACAGTCCTTGTCAGGGTTCTTGAGACTTTAAACCAAAAATTAGAAGAAAATACCAAAATATATTTTTCTATTCAGAGAACTACTAGGATATACCACAGATATTTACCGAACTTGATATCCCAATATATTCACCATAACTCATTAAATCATGAGTCTTTATTGATGACAGATTAAAAACATAAATCACAACAGACAGAAATAATATTATTAAAAACACTGGGCATGGAGACCAGGTCATACTCCAATTTTCCATAAAGTTATATTCAAATATAAATAAGGGGGTTATAAGTATTTTAATTTGGTGGTAACGAATACAATGCTTCGACAATATTACCATATAAGTTACTTCGACAATATTACCATATAAGTTAACATTATACAAATGATGCATTCAAATTCATTATATCATTCAAATAACATTTTATGCATAGCATCATCAGTAAATCCACCCAATTGATAACATCACATAGACAAACTTGATGCCATGGTATACAGAGTATGACACTGCTCCCCCACTGCACACTCCAACGTGCGTTTCACAACCGCTTCTTCAGGGAGTTACATGGAGGGGAGCAGTGAGCTCCTTTTTATCCCAGGGACCCGCATTTTGCACCAATCAAACATTATACCATATCGCTACAGGGCGCCGCCATGATTGCACACCTGACCGGAAGCTGGAGACGCATCACCATTGACCGTGTCATCAGACATGCGCAGTAGGCATGCGATGAAGCGGCAGAGTGTACACACCCCATAAAAACCGTGAGCACAAACATAATGGCGCACAACACAGGAATGATGCAAATTCAATAGTCTCAGAGGGAATCTCATTTAATTCCATTTACACCATCCCCTGAACCTTCTTATTAAATACCTCAAGTTTATAATGCACTAAAAAGAATTTTAACATCATTTAATCAAATATTTGTTTACCCAAATAACCAAAAACAATTTTTTTATACATTACTTTCTAAAAACATTACTGTGACAAAGATAAATAAATAACAATGATATTACACAATATATATACCTATTTATCATACCATTAAACCACCATACACCACATACACACTCAACTCCTTACATCATATTCATATTTAATAAATCATATAATGATAAAATAACCAAACATATATATATACAAAAATCCTCACCATAATTATTAATGCACTACATCCAAAGATTACATACATACACAACACAATCAATCCATTATATAAATATAGTGCAATATACATAAAGATACAGTGTATAGTGTAATATACACATATATATTAATAATATATACACATATATACATAGTGTAAATCTATTATGTAATGTAAATATACAGTGTATAGTGTAATATTCATAATTATGCAGTGTATAGTGTAAAATACAAAAATATATACTAAAATAAGTGATGTGATAACGAGTATTAGTTTTTATATAACCTAAAACTAAAAATTATGCAAAAATTATAAATATAAATATATATATCTAATGGTGTATACAAAAACTGTGCATTATACATACACCTCAATTTTATATTCAAACCACCACCTCCTACACACTCATACACAACTCATGCCACATATACCCAACATATTAAAAATTAACTGATCATAATGTTGCAAATTTGGCAAGCAACTTAGAAGAGAAGATTCTCATATCTGCGTTTGTTGCACCTTCATTGACAAATCTGCTTTGTGATATTGAACAACGTCAAGTGATTTTTGTGACATAAATGACAAAACTAGATGTAATCTATATATATAATTGCCTTATTCTGTCTGTCTGTCTTGCTCCAAAATTGTGTCGTTACAGTGACAACCAGCGGATTGGCCGCTGGGCTCGGCATGGCCCCGCCCCCCCGCACGGATTGGCCGCTTGGCTCGGCCTGGCCCCGCCCCCTGCACGGATTGCCCTCTCACCCCGGCCCCCTGCACGTATTGGGCGCTCGGCTAGGCCCCGCCCCCTCATCCATTGGATGCTCGCCCTGGCCACGCCCCCCACACGCATTCCCCGAACCCACACGGAGACGCCCGACTCCCAGGTGCCGAGCCCCCTCGCACGGATTGGCCGCTCGGCTCGGCCTGGCCCCGCCCCCCGCACGGATTGGCCTCTCGCCCCGGCCCCCTGCACGTATTGGGCGCTCGGCCAGGCCCCGCCCTCTCACGCATTGGATGCTCACCCTGGCCCCGCCCCCCGTACGCATTCCCCGAACCCACACGGAGACGCCCGACTCCCAGGTGACTGCTGCAGCCCCGGAAGCCCACACCGGCAGGACTGAGTGGAGAAAAGCCACTAGCTTACCCCGTCTGCTGTCACACGTGTGCCGGAGCCGGCGTAGGCTGGTAACTATAATACACATCGGGTAACTATAGAAACCGCTTTCCTTAGTTACCCGATGTAACTAGCTTACCCCGGGTCCCGCACACGTCGGCACTGTCGCTTTTAATAGTTACCTTTTCTCCACTTTGTCGGCGCGCTCCCGTGCACTGTGTACACTACAGTTGCCGCGCGACAAGCTCCGATCACATGTTCTCATGTGACCAGGAAGTTGCGGTGCAGCCACTGTCCTGTACACAGTGTACAGCTGCTTTCAGACGTCTGTGTCACACATAGCACACATGCATGTATATACACACACAGCAGACACACATGGATACACCGAGCACATACACACATACCGCACATGCATGTACACACACACACACACACACTCTGCTGTACACTCACCCAGCGATGCGGTCCTCGGCACTGAAGTCCCCAGCGCTGTTCCTGCTTCCAGCTCCTCAGGGCACTGAATATTCAGTGAGTATAATAAGCGGCGATAAGGAGCGGGAGGCAGCAGAGCCGGAGACAGGATCGCTGGAGAGAGGTAAATATAGAAAATATTTTTATTAAATGCAAAACCTATGGAAAAAAAAAATGCTGTGCGCACTATGCGGATTGTGACAGCTGCATGTTTTGCTGCGGGATTCCCGCAGCGAAAACAATTGCATGTCACTTCTTTTCCGCAGGTAGCTGCGGGATTTCACTCCATTGACTGCAATGTAATTGTGAAATCCCGCAGGAATAACGCAGGCAGCAAATTCTGTGCGGTTCATTGCGTTTTCCTGCATTATTCCCTGCGGTATTTCGCAGTTTACCTGCGGTAATGTTCATCGCTGCCCTGCGGTTTGCAGGGAAGTGATGTCATTATGGCAGGAAGAGGAAGCGGAGCAGAGAGTAATCACACACAGATCACACACAGAGACATATAGAATACACACACATCACATCACACACAGACACAGAATACACACACATCACACTCACACACAGACACAGACATATAGAATACACACAGAAATCAAACGGACATATAGAAAAAAAACACGTGGGCTCCGCTGTATTTTTACCGTCCAGCCACGGTAAACACACAGTGGAGGACCGGTATTCTCAGGCTGGGGAGAGCGAGGGACAGCGTTAATGTACCCCGCCCCCTCCCACAGCCGAGAATATCAGTCCGCAGCTGCTCCGGGACTGTCGCATCCACTATGCGGCGGTCCCGGAGTGTCCCCGGCTCTTCCAGACGCCGTGATGCGGTGGCAGTCCAGGTAATAAGGAGTTAAATGACAGCGCATCGCCGCCGTTTAAGTCCCGGCTTTTAATCATGGCAGCGCCTATGAGACAGCTTTCATGATTAAAACCCATAATTAAAGTGAATAAACACAAACACCAAAAAATCCTTTATTTTAAATAAAACAAAAAGCTCCTCTTTCACCCGTTTATTAAGCCCCCACAAAACCCACAGCTCCGACGTAATCCACGTCCTCCGATGCCTGCATCCAGATGCGACTGACAACAGCGCTGAATGAATGCAGCCTCGCAGGGAGCCTCTAGAGGTAATTACAGGTCATTTCCCACGGCCGGTAATATAAACACACTACCGCCCGGGAGAAATGCAGCGTGTCAATCTGTCCTCCTTCATCTATCTAGCTATCTATCTATCTATCTATCCCTCTATCTCAGAAGGAATTTTTTTTTTTCAATGTGCTTTATTGCATTGAATGCATTAAAACACATGTACCAATCCGCACACGGCAAAACCGCGGAAATACTTCGAACAATACTACGGTAAAGCCGCCGCAAACCGCATGTGGTTTTTGGGTGCGGTTTGCTGCGGTTTTTTACCGCAGGTGCGGTAATCTTTCAGACCCTGCGGAATTTTCTTAAGAAAATTCCATTTTCCAGTGCGCACAGGGCCTAAAGGCCCTGTCACACACAGAGATAAATCTGTGGCAGATCTGTGGTTGCAGTGAAATTGTGGACAATCAGTGCCAGGTTTGTGGCTGTGTACCAATGGAACAATATGTCCATGATTTCACTGCAACCACAGATCTGCCAAAGATTTATCTCTGTGTGTGACAGGGCCTTAATACTTACCTTTTCTCCACTTTGTCGGCGCGCTCCCATGCACTGTGTACACTACAGTTGCCGTGCGACAAGCTCCGATCACATGTTGTCATTTGACCAGGAAGTTGCGGCACAGCCACTGTCCTGTACATAGCTGCCTTCAGACGTCCGTGTCACACATAGCACACATGCATGTATATACACACACAGCAGACACACAGCAGACACACATGGATACACCGAGCACATACACACATACCGCACATGCATGTACACACACACACACACACACTCTGCTGTAAACTCACCCAGCGATGCGGTCCCCGGCTCTGAAGTCCCCAGCGCTGTTCCTGCTTCCAGCTCCTCAGGGCACTGAATATTCAGTGAGTATAATGAGCGGCGATAAGGAGCGGGAGGCAGCAGAGCCGGAGACAGCATCTCTGGAGAGAGGTAAATATAAAAAATATTTTCATTAAAACGATCCATATTTTCTCCGGTATGTTTTACACTGATGTCTCACGGATCACATCAGTGTGCGATCCATGTGACATCCGTGCTGCCGGAGATGCCTGCGTGTGTGCGTGCGGGGTCATGAAAAGTCACATGGTCCGTGTGCAAACACGGATGTGTGAGGCACATCAGAGAAAAACATGGGTACGTGTGACATCCGTGTTACAAAATGCATGTCACACGTACCTAAAACATGGACGTCTGAAACCAGCCTACGGCAGCGCGCCGGATCCAACAAAGTGGAGAAAAGCTGGATGTGTGAAACCACTAGCTTACCCCAGCTCCCGGCACACGTGTGCCGGAGCCGGCGTAGGCTGTTAACCATGGTACACATCGGGTAACTATAGAAACCGCTTTGCTTAGTTACCCAATGTGTAACATGGTTACTAGCTTACCCCAGCTTTCGGCACACGTGTGCCGAAGCTGGCGTAGGCTGGTAACCATGGTACACATTGGGTAACTATGGAAACCGCTTTGCATAGTTACCTGATGTGTACCATGATTACTAGCTTACCCCGGCTCCCTGCTCATTCAGATCGTTGGTCTCCCACTGTCAAACACGCCGATGCATTCTGCACAGCAGGAGACCAACAAGCAAAAAATAAACCAGCACTGTCGCTTTGCATAGTTACCCAATGTGTACCATAGTTATCAGCTTACCGACGTACGCTGGTAACAAATGGTACACAATCCTGTAACTATGGAAAGCACTTTCGTTAGTTACCCAATGTGTACCATGGTTACCACCTTACCCCCGGCTCCTGGCACACGTGTGCTTGAGCCGGCGTACGCTGGTAACCATGGTACACATCAGGTAACTAAGCAAAGCGCTTTGCATACTTACCCGATTGTGTAACATGGTTACCAGTGTACGCCGGCTCCCTGCCCATTCAGATCGATAGTCTCCCGCTGTCAAACACGCCGATGCGTGCTGCACAGCGGGAGACCAACGAGCAAGAAATGAACCATCATTATTCAAGACTTGATGATTATATTATTATTCAATCTGCTAACCTACATACACATTCTAGACTACCCAATACGTTAGAATCGGGCCACCTTCTAGTCATGTAATAAATATATAAAAGGCTTCAACTTTATCACTTACAGTCCCTGTCAGGGTTCTTGAGACGGAGTAGATTTTAATGTCTTCACAAATGTCCACAAAACATCAAATAAGTTGGTATACAACTCTTCCAATAAATATTAGTCAGATAGCAAGTGATTTAAGACATAGCAAAAAAAGAAATGAAGGGTTTATCCTAAAAATTTCATAGTATGTAAGGAGATAAAGATTCAAGACAAATACAGCAATACACTTAAATGATAGGCTTATTTTATAGAAATTGGCACCTTACATATGACAGCTATTCATGATATACCCACATCTTCTTACATTATCGTCATTACCACTTTTGTTTTGATTCCAAATCAAGTTAACTGCACCTTTTTGTATAGAAAGTTTTACATCAAATGATGATTATCACACAGACGTATTGCTCATTAACAACCAAGTACTACCAATGCCTATATAGGCAATTTATGTGGCAATTTATGAAATTCAATGTATGGCAAAAGATGACTACTTTATTACATACCGTATATATTTAAGGGGTTTGTCTAGGGGGGCATTATAATGAGGCTGTGGTGATCATACTGAATAAAGGGCTGTGGGGAACATTAACTGTATAGGGGGCTATCATGGGAGATATTATACAGTATATAAGTTGCTATGGGGGACATTATACTGTATCAGGGACTGGGATGCGCTCATACTGTATGGTCAACTGTTGAGGCCATAACAATATATGTGGTGCTGTGTAGTACCATCACACTGTATATTATAGGCTGTGGTGGACATTATATTGTATATGGGGAGCTGTGGTGATTACCATCATATATAATGGGGGTCTGTGGTGGCTATCATACTGTATAAGGGGCTCTGTGGCAGTTACTATACTATTTAATGGGGGGCTGTAGTAGAAATAATACTATATGATGGGCTGTGGTAGACATCGTACTGTATATTGGGGGGTTGCTGTGGATGCTTTACTGTATGGGCAGCTGTGGTAACCATCATAGTGTGGACAGTGTGACAAGGACCTACAGTGTGGAGAACGCAGCGGGGTGGTCAGTATGTGGGTATAGTGTGAAGAGGGGGCACAGAATGAATATGGAGAGGGGCATTGTAAAATGGGGACACAATATGGAGAGAGATTAACATGGCGGGAGACAGTGTAGAGCTATAGAGCATATAATAAAAAATAGTGGAGTGGGGACAGCCATGGCATAGGCTGTGGTTAATAAGGGCAGATGGTGGCAGACAGTGTGGTGGCTATAGCTCATTAATGGTGACAGTGTGGTGAGTGCAGCTCATAAGGGCAGACAGTGTTGAAGCCATATGCCAGAGGAGGCTTATTTAATGCGTAGTATGGACAGATATAATCTTTTGCAGGGGGCATTTTATTAACACTCTTATTTTTAAGGGCACCATGTCGGTATGTGCTACAAAAGACCAGAGACGGGGGAAGTGTGCAGTGAAGGCCTGTGACTGAAAAGTCATCATAGTGTGTGGACAAAATGGAGATGAAAATAAAGAGAATGACAAAATCAGAGAAGATGTCACCTATAAGATAGCTGGATGTAAATGTTTATTTTTGATACTATCTGTGTGTCATCAGTACTGTGCTTCCTGTATGTTCCACTGTTTGATGATGACTGTTAATAATGACTCCCAGTATCTCCTTACCATTGTTCTAAGAACATACCGGGAGATTTAGGTTCATGTGATACAATTGTATATTGCGCTCACTTTACATTAGTATTGACAACTGTACTAAGCTTGGTTCTTGTATTCAAACACTTATGGTGGTTCTGGTGATGTATGCATGTACATATGGTGGCAGTTTTGGTGATGTATTTATGTACTAGTGGTGGTTCTGGTGTTGTATTTATGTACTGATGATGGTTCTGGTGATATATTTATTTACTACTGGTAATGTTTATGGTTAAGTATTCATGCACTTATGATGGGTTTAGGGAAGAATATATGACCAAATACATCATCACTACATGAATACATCAGAAGAGCCATGAGAAATACCCAAATACATCACCAGAATAACCGTCACATTTCTACCTTTCGAACCCAGAGAATAACCTGAAGGATTTTAGCTAACATCCTATAATCACCGTCTTTTGTTCTGTAATTAAGGCCATTACTGTCGCACCACCGGAGGTTGTTGTTCCATTGAGTTTAGCCATTTATTTTCTAGTTAGTTCTATTCAGTTTGGACTAAGGGTCATTTGACCCTCTCTCGGGACTTCAGGGGGGAGCTCGAAATTTCTGGGACTTCTAGTGTTAAATGCAGAAATAGAAAGGATCTCCAGCTTCCAAATGCATAAAATCAATTTCTTTTATTCCAAAAATTAAAATCCAAAGTACAGGACTTGATCAAAAATATTAAGAGCAATTAGAAATGCAATGCATTTCAGACAAGATGTCCTTTGTCAGAGCATTTAAATGCAGAGCCCTAGAGATAAGGTGCTCCAGACCTCAAGCTGCCACTAGTCTCCAAAAACAAGGAGACAATCATGACAGCATTATGTAAATCGTTCATACACATTGAATGTGTTTGTAAATAATACTGAAACTGCACCCCGTATTAAATCACACCACTTTATTGTTTGCTTTTGCCTATATTTTTTGGTGAAAAAGGTAACAATTCTAGGAAATGTGGTTGTCAAAGCTTGTTACCTTGTCCATTGTAGGCAAGGGTATATTAGGGGTCCTGTCATCTTAGTCTCTAACTCATTCTTTTGCTTGGGGGTAGGGAAGGGGGAGTCTCCATTGGTTTCATATGTCCAGGGCGCTAAAATATTTTGTCCTGGCCCTGCTATGGATTGGCAGTTTGTGTTGATTTTTGGAAAAGGTAAGGAAGTTGCTAAAAAAAAAAAGCCAAATATTTTTCTGCGGTAAATACTGGTTGTACGAAATCATCATGATTCTGAGATAGAGAAGACAGGAAAGTGAATTAATACAATCAAATAGGATGAATTAAACTGTACTATATTATCTGGTATGTAAAAATTTGTCTTAGTATAATGTTTTTATACAGTAACAGTATTTTTGTGGTCAGGTGGGACATTATTATTTGTGTTTATTAAGTGCTTGATAAGTGGTGAATATATTTGTTATTTCTATAGAGCCATTGCTCAGCACATAACTATGGACCTATTTTCTGATACTAACTTCATTTGTTTAGAATATTTGAAGGCAATACCTTTATGTTGAAATTATTTATTCTGAGCTATTCCCGATTTAGAATTTTTTGAAGAAAAATTATTGTACTTATTTTTTCATGTTTCCAGAATTTCAAAAGAAGGGCAATTTTATAGCAGTTGGATACATCATGGGTGATACAGTTAGCTTCCTAATATTAAGGAAAATTGTTTTTAGCAGGGCTTTTTGTTGGATGTCTCCTTCTTTGGATTTATTTTGTTTATTACTAAAATAAACCATAAAGGTTTTCTATACTGCGAGCTGCATATTCCTCCATAGTTCCCGTTGTCGTGTATTTCTCACATACTGTTCAATATTGTAATCACTTGAGCATAGTAAAAACAAGACATGAGGCTGTAATTTTAATGATACGCAAAAGTATAGTTTTTTCTGGAAGGAACATGCACTCATCACTTTTTTTGTATAATGTAGATGAAATTGTTTTATAAATGATGCATAGCATTTTACAGAAACCAGCTAACACAGCAGTAAGTCATGTAACTGTATCTGAAATGTGAAAAGCAATTATGGAAGTATGTCCTGTCTGAACCGAATGCTTCCCTATGCCACATGGCTACCAAATAACACAAGCAAATATTGCAAAGTGATATAAATACTTTCTGTAATATCTACTTATGCACAATTGCTAGTCCACACATAGTATGAACACTCCCATTATTTATATCAGAGTCATTAGTTTCCACAGGTATAAAGAAAATCATTAAAGAGTGGCAATTAGAGAAATAATGTTCATGATCACACACAACAGGAAAACTGTGTGAAAATCGGAGCAATGGCTCATATTAGATTCCAGCTCTATTTCTTAGAAGTCCATTAAACGTTTAAAGCAGCAGACTAATTGTTTTGCTTTATTTTTTTAGTAAATACTAAAGTCGTCAAACCTCGCTAATTTTACCAACACCAACCAACCATTTACTGGTTGTAGAAGCCTATCAAAGCTCCCTAAATATCATTTTTTGATAATCTGTCTGTGATATGGATCAGGCACTTTACATTCAGTCACCCAATCCATTTTTCTCTTGCTAGTTTATCTGATGGAAGAAAAGTGTATCAGTGCCTTTTTCTCCTCTCCCTATTGAAAACCTATAAACATTTCGCCAAAGTGTTCATGTGCGTGAAGGAGTCAGAAGAGAGCGTTTGGTCAGCTATTGAAGGTGTTAAGGCACATACTGTCTTACCAATAAGAAATCAGAGATTATCATTTAATTAAAGGGACTCTGTCAGTAGGTTTTTGCTTTTGGAGAGTAGAATGATGTAGAGACTAAAGGGGGCTTTACACGCTGTGATATCATTAGTGAATTATCGTCGGGGTCACGGTGTTCGTGACTCACATCCAGCATCATTAACGAGATCGCAGTGTGTGATACCTACGAGCGACCTTAAACGATCGCAAAAGTGGTCAAAATCTTTTGCCGTGGAGAGGTCGTCCTGTAACCAAAAATCGTTGTCTGCTTATTAGCGATGTTGTTCCTCATTCCTGCGGCACCACACATCGCTGTGTGTGACACCAGAGGAGCGACGAACATCTCCTTACCTGCATCCACAAAAGGATGTTACGTCCCGCTCATCTCCGCCCCACCGCTTCTATTGGACGCCTGCCGTGTAACGTCGCTGTGACACTGCACGAACTGCCCCCCTTAGAAAGGAGGCGGTTTGCTGGACAGAGCGACGTCACAAGGCAGGTAAGTCCGTGTGACGGGGACTAACGAGGTTGTGTGCCACGGGCAGCGATTTTCCCGTGTCGCACAACCGACGGGTGCAGGTACAATCGCTTGCGATCTCGCTAGCAAGATCGCAGCGTGTAAAGTACCCTTAAGAACCTAAATCATGTGCACTGTCTCTTACTAGAGTGCTTGGTGCAGTTTGGAGAGGATAGCTGTTACGGTGCGAAACGGCTGTCGTCTGGCGTACCTGCACCCCTCCCTCCCCATCTATGTTGTAATTGTGCTTACTATTGCGCAATAAAAATATTGCAAATGCTCCACTGTGAAGTGCCACTTTTCCTGACTTAAAGATTTCATTGGATTTCTGCTTTCTGGCTGAGCACCACTGGAGTATGCTGGAGATCCGGCATTCATGTGAACCATAAACCTGTGAGTACACACCTGAGTCTGCGGTGCCTGGCCGTCTCTCTTCATTTCTAATAAAAGGATATGCAGCCTGAAATCGGAAATTCCAGATGCCTCTGTTTCCCAACATCATCTGTTAGGGTACAGTCGGGAGGTCTCATAACTTATTAGACTGTTGCCCCAATCCATCATTATCAAAAGTTTTGGCTGACGTTAGTCTAGGGGCTCACTCACACTAGCGCATAACTCGGATGAGTGCAATATGAGAAAAAAAGGCATTGCCCTCAGATCAATAGTATTCAATGAGTCAGTACAAATCTGTGATTTTTTTTCTCTGCTGTATTCGGCCTGAGGAAAAAATTGCAGCATGATGCGAGTGGATGCTTAAATTGCATGAAACTTGCCAATGTAAGTCTATGGGTGTGAGAAAAAAATCGGATGCCACACAAACCAGCCTAGGTACATTACCACTCTGTACCATAGGACACTGTAAGGGCATGTTCCCATGGTCAGGATATGCTTCATTCTAGACGCAGTATCATTGCTCTTGTGGAGATGCTAGTGTTCTCCGTGGGAGAACAACGCGTCAGTTCTCACAATAAAGATTCCGGGAGCAGCGTAATTTCGCTGTGTTCTCCAACCCAGAGGACTAGCGTCTCTGCAGGAACAAACTGACAGGCTGCGGCTCGGAAAATCACACTGTACATCAGCTTATGCTGCTTAGAAAAGAAGCACAGTGGGCATGGGATTCTAGAAAACCCATCCACTGTGCTTGTACTGTACGAAGCAGCATTTTAGACTCAGCAATAATATGCAGCGTTCAAATCGCTGATAATTCTGATTGTGGGAATGTACCCTAAATGGATCTGTAAATGATTGTAGATGATTATTAGCTGTTAAAAAAAGAAATGTGTTGCACATGGACAGCATACAGATGATAAGTAAGAATAAAATGGTCCTAGTTTCTGGATTAAAATCTGACTCATTTTTAAACGTTAGTGGGATTGAGCCCTAATGTCCATGGGCGCCTTAGTTATAGAGCAGGCAAAGTTTTACTGCATCGGCCACATATCATCCATTAACATGGGGTTAAGCAGTTAAGCAGTGCAGCCATAAAGGTTCACAAATTAAAGAGGACCTGTATCTTTCTTGACATTTCCACTTTAGCAAGTACTTGTATCCCATATGAAGTAAGCTTTCTAAGGCCTGTGCCACACATCCGTGCTGCCGGCACGTGTTTGTCATTTTTTACACGTACCGGCGGCACGGAGACACTTTAACCAATGCTACCCTATTGTAGCAGGCACACACACGTAAAACCACACGGAACGTGTGTCCGTGTGCGTTTGTACGTGTGTGCGATTTTCAAAGCGCTGACATGTCAGTGTTTTCTCCGGCAGCACGGGTGTTACACGGCCCGCACCCGTACCACACGGGTGTAGTGTGGATGCGGTCCCGTGTGACACGCGCCGGAGTAAACACACATGTCAGTGAAAAAAAAAAAAAACATTAACTCACCTTCTCCAGCCCTCCTGTCTCTGCCGCTGCTGCCTCTTGCTGCCGACCGCCGCTCATTATTCTCATTGAATATTCACTTCACAGCCTGGCAGCAGCAGCAGCGGGGAGACGGGAGGGCTGGAGACCGAGGATCAGCACCATGGACAGCAGCGCGGACATCAGGAAGGACCAGGTGAGTATAATAATTACCGATTCTACGTGTGCTATCGCGGATAGCACACGTAGAACA